>NC_143576.1:25817992-26139559 GCF_048544385.1 Mastigoproctus giganteus
AAGTGTTTACTGCTAAATAGCTGTTCAAATATAATATGGCCTCCTTCCCTCCGAAATTGCTCATTAGCATCTGGAATTACCATCACTTTTAGTGAACACTTTGGGGCCATTTGATGCCTGTAGGAGAGTCTTTGTTTCATTTTTGCTACAGGGATAAAACCAAATGGGTTTTCTTAAAAGTTCATAAACTTTGCAATAAATAAGGTAGATTTGTAAATTTATGTTGGCTGGGTGGAAAATGAAATTTGCTGTGTGGAAAGCTTTAGCGTACTGCAGTGGCAATATATAGAATGCTTCGGTAGTTGGTTTTTAGTAATTCCTACTGAGTGACATTCGCTTCTGACCTAAACCATACCACGTGACCTTCCTGTCAATCATCATATGATAATTTTCACATAACTGGACTCCTGATTGATGGTTTTCATGAATTTTTTAAAAATTTCGTTCGTTTTGAACAATTTGTCATCAATCACATAGGTTTTTTTTTTTTTTTCCTGAAAAGCAACATGCAGCGTACATTAACAAATAATTTTCTTTCATATATATATATATATATATATACACACAGGGTGTCTCAAAAATATTGGTACAAACGTTTAGGGTAGGTAGATAACATCTAAAGGAATGTGAATCGCATAGGAACCCATAATCGGAAACGTCACGGGAAAGTAGTAGCAGAGGCACAAGAAGCAGAAATGACACAAGACAGTAATTAGTGGCAAACATTTATTTGACATAATATTAACAATGGAGTACGAGATGGATGCATTTCATGATGTTACAACAGATGCTCGAAGGTTCCATCATGAGACGCGATACATGTGTGACACCGACACAGCATGGATTGCCGGACACGTTCGAACACACCTGGAGTTTCTTTGACAGTAGCAGCAGCGCAGATGAGTCTCGCCACGAGATCCATTTCCATCTTCACAGACGATTCATACACGATAGATTTGAGGGTCCCCTACAGAAAGAAATCAAGGCTCGATAAATCAGGTGAGCGTGGGGGCCAGGCAATGGGTCCACCACGGCCAGTCCATCGACGCCCAAAATGCCTGTTCAAATGTTCACGAACACACCTTCCATAATGGGCAGGTGCCCTGTCTTGTTGAAACCAAATGTTGCATCTCACATTTGCTGGAACATTGTCAAGTAACCCTGGTAGAATTTGTTGAAGAAAGATCCGATGTTTAGCAGAGTTCATGCGTGATGGTAACAGGTATGGGCTGACTAAGCAGTCACTGACCATACCTGCCCACACATTTATTGCGAAGCGATGTTGTGCCACATGGGGGCACACACCATGTGGGTTGTGAGCCCACACATGAACATTGTGCTGATTGAATAAGCCTCATCCGTGAACAAAACATAGGCTGGAAAATTCAAGTCTTGAACAGTTTCTTGGAGAAACTACTGCGCAAAAGCCACACGTGCAAGATGATCTTGGGGGAGCAGTAACTGAACCCTTTGGAGATGAAAGGGGTGTTAAGGAATCGTCATGCCAAACACTGTACACTGCAACGAAACACTTCTAAGGCAGAGGCAACGGCACGTATGCTGGTAGTAGATTATTGTGGACGGCATTCAACACACTTTCTTCGATGGCGGGAGTTCACGTCGAACGTCGTCTGCCCCCACTACTCCTGTTACCTCTAAATGACCCATAATCGCAAAAATTTTGATGCACACGTGCAAACAAAAGGTGGTTCTGTACATGTCTGTCTAGGAAGCGTTCTCCATAAATTCGTTGAGTGGCTCGTCCATTGCCCTCTGCTAATCCATACACTAGGTGCATGTCCGCCAGCTCACAGTTCGTATATCGATGCATGCTCTTCATGCAGCAACTACTGCTTGAATGAGTAAACCAGAAATTTTCCCTCTCGCGAACTGATGAACAACACCATCTACCAACTTACAGTGACGTTTCTGGTTATGGGTTCCTATGCGATTCACATTCCTTTAGATGTTACCTACCTCCCCTAAATGTTTGTACCAATATTTTTGAGACACCCTGTATATATATATATATATATATATATATGAATGAAAGCAGAATAAAAGGAACAAAAGGAAAGTCACATCATTCTTCAAAGTGATTGATAGAGAAGGTCATTTGATATTGTTGAATTGACAAGTGAACATCATTGAGTGGGTGAGAGTAACAAATCAATATATGGTCAGCACAGCAAATTTTGCACTGGGCTGCACGGTGTATGTATTGGTAGTGCGCTACAGCCTGTTACAGCTGAGTAATTTTTACCATTGTGGAAACAATGTCAAAGTGTAGTAATGATAAAGTCAACATTCTTCATGATATTGACCAGGGTTTTAAGAAAAAAAGATATTGCTGAGAAATATAACATACCTGCAAGCAGTCTATTTATGCTTTTAAAAAATCAGGAATCAATTTTAAATGCAATTGAAGAAGGAGGAGCAGGCAAAAAGTGAATTAAGTTGTGTGTATACGAAGATGTTGAGTATGTTAAGTTGTGTGTGTATATGAAGATGTTGAGTATGTTAAGTTGGGTATACGAAAACTGTTCTAAAATGTTTGCAAATGATACTTGAAAAGAATATACCAATATCAGGTCCAATAATTAAGTAATAATTAAGTAACAAGCTCTGAAATTTGCAGTCTCTTGGACATACAAAATTTAATGCGAGCACTGGGTGGTTAGATAAATTTAAGAAGCACCACAGAACTCTGGAAAAGGTTATCAGTGAAGAAAGTGTTGATGTAAGTGAAGAAGATTCCAAAAGTTGGAGGAACAGCACCTTAAAGAAGATTTTGGAAGAATATGAACCTAAGGACATTTTTAATGCTGATGAAATGGGTTTATTCTCTAAATGTTTACCCAACAGAACACTTGCTTTCAAGAATAATAAATGTTTTTGCAGAAAACAAAGCAAAGAAAGAATCACAGTGCTAGTTGAAGCCAATATGACAGGAGTGAAAAATTAAGTCATTTTAGTCATCGGAAATTGAAAAGACCCATGATTTTTAGAGGCACAAAATTATTGGAAGTTGACTGCACCTTTAATAAAAAAGTGTGGATGACGGGATATTTTCGAAGAATGGATATTAAAACTGGACAAGAGTATAACAAAAGAAAAATTGTGTTGATTACTGACAACTGCCCATGACATCCTGCCAAACTTAAAAGAGTGAAGTTGTTTGTGCCACCAAACATACCGTCAAAACTCCAGCCAATGGACCAAGGCATTATTAAAAATTTTAAATTTCATTATTGAACGAGAATATTAATGAAGATTATCAATGCATTACAAGAAAATAGAAACTTGGAAGTTACAAAAAACTTAGAGATTGCATCTGCGAACTGGCAAAAGTTTGGTCAAACAATATCAGTGAATACACTATTCAAAATTGTTTTTTGAAAGCAAGATTTGCACTGAATACAGAAGTCAAATGACAACCAGACTTACAAGATGAACTGCCACTTTCACAATTCAAAAACATTTGGACATTATTAGAATCATCTGGAAACATCAAAAATCACACCACTGGATGGTTATGTTAATGTAGATCAAGATCTGGCTAAGCAGAGCATCCAAATGAAGATGAAATACTGCTGAACAGTGTTAGATGCAACATGATCACGAAGAAATTAACTATGACACTGAAGATGCATCAAATCAGTCCATAGAAAAGCCAACTCATGAAGGAATGATTCACGCTTTTAAAACAGTTTGTTTCAGTCTACAGTTTTGTGAAAATGTTCCTGATAATGTTTTTAACGGTCTGTGAATAATGTGAGATTTTCTTTGAGAATCAAGACAATTTTTTAATTGTATTGTGCAAACAAAAATTACCAATTTTTTTTTAATTTGGAGTACTTGCCCACAAAAATTGTATAAACTTGTAATTTAAGTATGTTTTTGAAATGTACATTAAAAATGTAGTTTCATTTTCTAATTAGATAATTTCCAATAAAAAAGATATTCTCTGTATAAAGAAATTTCTCAGTAACGAATTTTCTCACTGAATTTATCAAATTCGTTATAAAGAAGTTCAACTATATTTCATTATTTATATATTTTTATGCAGAAAGGAAGTTATTTTCTTGGGGAGCAAGCATAATAAGTTTTTTTCAAGTCATTGTAAACCAACTTCATACAAACATTGTATGCAAAGTTGTTTACTGTTAGTCTGGACTGCATAACTTCAAGTACACCTTTTGCATCCTTTTGCAACCTCTGTATATTCAGTATATATCTGTGCACCAACTTTGTGCAATTTGGCTTCATTAATGTGGCAGTGGCAGCATACATGGTGGCACTGTATCTGACAGTTGCTTAAATTTCTAGAAAAGTGTGGGTTTTTTCCCATTTGGATTGAAGGATACCAATAATTCATCTTTTCTGAATGTATTTCAGTATGTGATAATTATTGTATGTAATGTTTATTTTTGATAAAAAAATTAAATATTTAAATAATACTGTTTATTACACCTTTTATTTTAAAAAAAATAAAGAAAAATTAATTCTGCTGAAAATTAAAAAAAAAAATAATATTTTAGACATGAAATATAAATACGTGTTCGTTAGTCTCATTCGTTTTTGGATTGAAAAAGCTTTTAAAAGCACTTGAAATTTCAAATATGTACATATGCATATATTTCTGCTTATGTGTATAAGCACTTGAAAAAAAAAAAAAAAAAAAAAAAAATATATATATATATATATAATATTTTTTTTTTTATATTTTTATATTTTATTTTCTACCATTAATATCCGGACACCTGCCTTTAGACAAAAAAAAGAGCTTTTATTGTATTGTTTAATATTTTGTGCTGAAATATTTTGCTTTTATGATGGCCTTCAATCTTCTCGGCATACTCTTAACCAGCTTTTTATAAATGTCAGGTGATAAGATCCTCCACTTGGCTTTTAACGTAGCCACCAGTTCGGTGTTATTCTTTGGGCAATCTCGACGTGCACGTATCTGATGATCTAATACATCCTAAAGATACTCAGTAGGATTCAGATCAGGACACTGGGCTGGCCAATCCAACTTTTCCACACCCATGTTCTCACACCACTCTGTTACGACCTGAGTAGTATGGCATGGTGATACAGATTTGGGCCTTCCCTGAAGTATTGCCATAACGTTTGAAGTGCATAAGTGTCCAGAGTGTCCTGGTGTTGCACAGCATTCATGGTTTTGTCGATAACAACTAATGGGCCCAAGCTAAACCACGAAAGGAGCCTCATACCATGACACTGCCTCCACCAAACTTCATTGTTGGGAGGATGTAATCAGGAAGGAACTGTTCCCCTGGCATTCGCCACACCCAGGAACATCCATCAGACTGGTAGGGTGTGAACCTCGACTCATCTGTCCATAGGACTGTTTTCTACTGCTCTACAGTCTAGGATTCACACTCCTTACACCATGTTAATCAGCATCTAGCATTTGCTATGGTGATCAATTCTGTTCAACTGTCGAGGTAATTCTGTTGAACTGTCGAGGTAATTCTGTTGAACTGTCGAGGTAATTCTGTTGAACGGATGAGGTAATTCTGTTGAACATGTTATCTTGCATGCCCACTTTTGCAATTGTCTGTTCGAAGCCCAGTGTGCATATTTATAGCAGGTTCTGTGACGTGTTGCATGCATAGGACCTGTTTCCCCATCCATGCAGGGGTGTCTGGATATTAATGGTAGGGCAGTATATATTAGATACTATTACTCGCATTTTCATATTTATTTCAAATTTGGCATGCTTTAGTGCACCACACCAAACCAACAACAAATCTTAAAATAACTCATGAGAGACTGTAGATGTTTATTTAATTAGTGGGAGAGATAAAGCAAGTAACCTTCAACTATAAACAGACACATAGTTTGAAGCTTCCTAGTGCCTATGATGAAGTCCCATATCAGTCTTCGCTTAAATAGTTGTGAAGATGGCGGTGATACACCAGATGGGTGCATACATATAATTTTTCTGAAAATGTCATAAAAATCACTTCAGAAACTATTGTGATAAGTTTGTCCATATTTAGGAAGCTATAAAAAAAAAAAAAAAAAAAAGATCTTTGATCATTAAGTAAAGAGGCAAATTGAGATCTTTATTTTGGAGGTACACCTGTTAATACCAGTCACTTAGGCCTCATGACAGGTTTCAACAAAAAAAAAACCCAATGTTAAGTGGTCATATGTTTGGAAATTTTAGCCTATTAGTGGTAATTCTTTCCCCTCTGAAAATTCACTTTATGATGGTTTACATGTTTTAATTAGTGCTTATTTTGCATATTCACTATAAATCATGATGTTAAAATCAAATAAACAAATTATATTAATGCTTAAATTTTAATTGTTAAAAGAGAAATACTTTTTTACTCGTGTCCATTATATATTTAGTATCAAGTAAAAATGGTACTGGGTCAATTCTGAAAAAAATGATTGATTGGATAATCAGTCTGGTTCTAATTCTGACAAATATTTTGAATGTTTCAGGTCATTCAATCAGTATAAAAAGCGCCAAGCAACAAATTTCACAGAGGATCCACATGAAATAATACCTATCCTTCCAAGTACATACAGTGTGCATGATTTTCATAGTTTTGGGCTCCAGGGTTCTACTGCAGCAACACCAGGTCTTCATTTCCACTTAGCAGCGAGTATCAATGCCGAGACAGGTGTGAATAATATATATATTATTTTATTTTATTTATTTATTATTTTTTTAATATTAAATCAAAATTGTAATGCAGTTTCTTTCTGTTAGTCATTTATCAGAATGGAATTTGTCAGAATAAAATTCTCTGATTATGGACGCTTATTTTACACACTTTATTTCCAGTGATCTAAATATAATCAATTTTTACATGTGACTTTTATAAATTTTTATTTATTATTATTATTTTTTAAATGCTAGCTCTAGTAATATTAAGCTGCAAAATATATTTTATGATGCACAGGTTTGGCAGAGTATATTTTTGTATTTGTCCAACAAATTAATGTTTCAGAAGTTGTCACTTTGTTTTCTCAAATTTGTGAAATAGTGGCACTTGCCAGTTTCAATCTTATAAAATCTTTCTTCCTTTCACCTTCATTATTCCCTGTTTGTATAGTTCTCTGTGGGATCACATGCTCATCTAGGTTGGTGGATGATACTCATAGTTTTTAATGAATATTTAAATAAGTTTAAGTACACTTAGAATCATCTTGATGGTTCTATTTGTAAATATGCAGCAGAGGGCCAAAACTCCAGGTTGCTATGAAGTTTTGGGATTCGTGCTCAAAATGCAATGGTGGCAGAAAGCTGCAGATGGAGTTAATGCGATGCCAAATGCATGAAAAAATAAAGAACTGCCACAAAAAAGTTAATTACTGGAGGTATCATTGTGGAAAAGAAGTTATTGAAATAACTGTTAATCATGTGCAACTCCTGTTAGCATTGTGACAGTGAATGAAATATTTCCAAAAAGTCTGAGCAGTTTTCTTTATGTAGATTCTCATTAAATTGGTTTCAAATACACAGTGCAGACATTTCTGAAAAAAGTGATCTGTCTTTCAAACCATGGAAACCCCATTATTTTTGTTATTTGCAGTGACTGTGACATGATTAGAGTAATTTGGAATGGGATGAAGGATGGCTACAGTTTTTGGAGAACATAATGCAGATTGGTAAAGCATTTGTTATGTTGGTGATTTTGTTAATAGGCACAAATGCTATTAATTGGTAAAAACCTATATCTGAAACATGGTATTATCTTTTCTTTTTTACAACACACTTCAGAAAACTGCATAAGACAGTTACAATGATTTTCTTTCAATACATAATGTTAATCTTGAGAAGAAACAATATTATCTGAAATTGAATAAGATTAAAACCTAAAAATAAAAACATGCACAAATAACTTTAGTGCACTGCAACCTTCTGCTTTGTGGAAACTAACCAGCAGGTTGTAGAACTGAATGAATTCAGTTATATTGAATTTTGTCGGGAACTGAAATAGGAATTTTTTACTGGAGGCCTTCACCTATCAACATTTATGTGGATAGACGAAGACAAGAGTACAGTTATTCTTTAGCCACAGCATGCATTTGTTAAGAGGAGACCTTGTCTGACCAATCTGATGTATAATGTGATGCAGTGACAAAGGAACTGGATGCAAAAAATAACTTTAATAGTATACGTATAATTAGATTTCAGGAAAGCTTTTGATACTGTTGCACATAAAATATTGATGTACACATTTGAGCTGTGTGGCATTAAGGGAAAGTTGCTGCTATGTATAAAGGGATGGTTGAATAGGTGAATACAGAGTGGTTTTCAGTGGACACTGCTCTTCATAGACTAATGTTAGTGAAGTTCCACAGAGTTTGGCACTGGGCACATTGTTGTTTTATGTGTTTATTAATGACATTGATGAGTGTATATCCATAATGTCTAAGTTTGAAGATGATACAAAGGTTTGCAGGGTAGTTAATGACAGTAATGAAGATATACTACTGCAAAAAGATCCAGAAAAATTAGGCAGATGGGCTGAGAAATGGCAGTTGAAGTTTAACATGACAAATGTAAGGTATTGCATATGGGTAACAGTAATCTCAGAATGAAAGGACCTTGGAGTAATTGTGCAGTCATATGTAAAGTTCTCTGAGCAGTGCAGACAGGCTGGCAGGAAAGCTCACAGGTTTTTGTCAGTGTTATACAGGAATTTTGCTAGAATGAAATGCCTCATTTTAGGAAGGATATAGAGCTGCTGGCATGGGTACAGAGAACGGTAATGAGATTGGTGAGGGGAACAAATGGGTGTGCGGTTATTAAGAAAAGCTTCAGTTTTACAAATTGTAGTATCTGAAGACTAGGCATTGTGAGGTGATTAAGGCTTTCATGGCTTGAGCAAACTGGGTGCTGACGGGATTATTCCTCTTGTTCAGACTATGCATAATAGGAGGCATAAATTGAAATTGAGAAAGGATGGCTGCAGAATAATGTGCAGAACGTTGCCTTCACAAGTAGTTTGAATAAATTTAAAGAAGAACTAGACAAGCTATTGGAGGGGATGGATAGGTGAAAATTTTTTTTTTTTTTTTTTGTCTGATGCTGCATAAGCTTTCTTTCTTTCTTGCATCATTTGCCACTATTAATACTGATATATGAGCAAGAATGAAAGTCTTTGAAAACGTGGGACAAACAGCATTGTGAAGTTACTTGTTCATATTGTTAATGCGATTGCTTGTTATAGATTGTAGAAAAGTAATTGATTCAGAGTTCACATTCTTGAAATGTCTACCAGCAGTGTCTCATTTAACAAAGAAATATTATGTAACTGAAAAAAATTTATGACTTAAAGTTTATTACGTTTATTATAGTAAACTGTAAAGTTTATAGGAGGAAGGAGTTTCAGGATTGTGTTACCTTCATCCATGTTTTGGGGGGGGGGGGTGCTTTGCAAATTTGATATGTGCACTTAACTCAGAAGTTAAACTGTAGTGGTGGTGGTGGTGTTGGTATTATGCTCATTTGTTATAACTGGTGGTTATGCTGCTATATATTTCTGCACTATTACTATTAGTAGTGGCAAACAAGTCAAGAACACAAGCTTATACAGCATCAGCAAAAAACCCCTTCCCATTTCATCAGTTCATTCCCTTCAATCATTTGCCTAGCGTTTCCTTGAATTTAATTAAGCTATCCACTGCCACAACAATAGATGGAAGTTTGTTCCAACAATCAGCCACCCGCCGGCTAAAGGCAAACTTCTGCACATTTATTCTCAAAGTGGATGATGGTTGCAACAATAATAATTTTATAATATTTTATGAAATTATTTTTTATTAATAATGAGATAAATATTATTACTATTAATTTATAATAATAATATTTATCAATTATTATTATTATTATTATTATTAATTTGATATTTATCAAAATTATTTTTTGCACCCACTTCTTTTTGCAACCATCCTTCTTCAGTTTGAATTTATGCTCCCTGATGGTGTAGTTTTAGCTAGAGGAAGAATCCTATCAGCATTGAGCTTGCTCAATCCATTCAATGCCTTAAACACCTCAATCAGATCATATTGGAGGTGGCTAGGCTCCAGATGCTGCAGTTCGCAAAATTGAAGTCTTTCTTGGTAAGTTTTTTTTTTTTTGTTATGTAAACCCCAAACACGAGAGGTATTAGAACCTATAGTACTTAGTACCGTGCTTGGGTTGGAGGTTGAGAAGACAAAAGAAGATATTTATTGACATTGGACTTGAACTTCTGTAGACTGTAATTTTCAAGAAATAAGTATGAAGGAAGGTTGTTCCAGAAAACGGTAGTTTAATGAATAAATGAGGAAGATGAAAAGTTGGTTCTTTGAGTTTGGAGTTGGACAGTAAATGGATGTTGGCTAGTGGTGGCACGTTTTCAGACTGTTTTGAAAGAGAGAGCTGGAATTATAGAAACCAATTCGGAAGAACAGTGCCCATAGAAGTATCTGTAGAAGAGGCATGCAGCAGAAACAGTACGTCTATCAGACAGCAAGTGGAGAGACTCTGTTACACTTGCCAGACTCTGGTAAGTTCATCCCTTTGTTCCCCTTACCAATCTCATTGCATTTCTCTTTACTAGTTTTACCTTTCTTGGTAAGTGCACCCCTTTGTTCCCCTTACTAATCTTGTTACATTTCTCTTTACTCACTCTAGCAGCTCTACATCTTCTAAAATGTATGTAAAATGTCCAGACCTGCATGCAGTGCCCAAGATTGTGTGGGCTGACCATTGCCTTATACAATGGGATAATCACCATCTTATCCCTGCTAGCATAATTCCTATATATCATTGATAAAACCCCATGAACTGGCCCCATCTACATCCTTCTTGAAATGAGGTCTCCAGACCTGTATACAGTACTCTAGGTGTGGCCTGACCATTGCCTTATACAAGGGAATAATAACCTCCTTATCCCTGCTAGAAAAATTCCTATATATCATTGACAATACACCATGAGCTACTCTTGCAGCCCGTCTGCATTGCTCAGAGAACTTCATATCTGCCTGCACAACCACCTCCGGGTCCCTTTCATTCTCTACCACTGTCAGTGTAGTACCACAGAGTTGATACGTTGTTCTGGGGTTGCTGTTTCCCATGTGTAGAACTTTATATTTTTCAATGTTAAACTTCATTTGCCACCTCTCAGCCCATCTGCTCAACCTTTCCAGATCCTGTTGCAGCAGCATAGTGGTGTCCTTGACAACCCTGCCTACCTTTGTATCGTCTGCAAACTTCGACATTAAGCTTGATATACCATCATCAATATCATTTATGAATACAGAAATAATAACATTAGTCCACGACGAGCAGTGTCCATTGATTACCACTCTCTGTCTTCTCCCCCTCACCACTCCTTTATCCACAGCAGCAATTTGCCTCCAATGCCACACTGCTCCAATTTGTGCAGCAGTCATCCATGTGGAACAGTATCAAAAGCCTTTCTAAGATCCAAGTATATAATATCAAAGTTATTCCCTGCATCCAGTTCCTTTGTGACTGCATCATAGTATCCAATCAAGTTGGTCAGGCAAGACTTCCCCTTAACAAAACCATGCTGTGTCTGAGTCTTGTCTAAATGATCCTGCAGTGCTTCTTTAACTAGTGCCTCCATTAATTTTCCTGGAACAGAAGTTAAACTCACAGGTCTATAATTACTTGTGTCAGCCTTTGATCCTCCTTTGTGAATTGTGGTCACATTTGCACATCTCCAGTCTGTGGGTACCTCCCCTGAGTCCAAGGAAGCTCTCATAATTATGGCTAAGGGTTTATTTACTTCCTCTGCTGCCTCCTTTAATATAACTGGATAGATCCCATCCACCCCAGGTGCCTTTCTTGTGTTTATCTTCAACAATTTCTCCTCCACTTTACTCTCAGTTATTACAAGATTCTCTAGCTTACTGCTAGAGTTGAATACACCTCTGGCTTTCCCCTCGCTAAATAACTCCATGTGTGAATGTCGATGCAAAATATTCATTTAGTTTGTTAGCTACCTGAGCAAGATCATCAACAGTTGACCCATCAATATCAAGTGGACCAATCTGATTCATCCCCTTCCTTCTAGAGTTTACATAAGTAAAGAACTCTTTTCTGTTTTTCTTTGCATCCCTTGCCAAAGATCTCTCGTAATCTGCCTTCGCCTGCCTAACCTCCTTTGTAACTTGGTTACAGATCAACTTGTATCTATCATAGGCTTCTGTGTCATGTGTTAATTTGTATGTATCCTATGCATGTTTCTTCTCCGCCATATGCCTCATCAGTTCATCTGATATCCATTTAGGCCTAAACCTTGAACAATATTTCTTATTTGGTATGTAAAGCCTAGTAGCTTCCAAGATAAGTTCTTTGAATGCTTCCCATTTTGCATTTGCTGTTGGTAACATCATCAGTTGGTCCCACTGTATAGAATTTAAATACAGTCCATCGTAGTCGCCTTTACGAAAGCAATAACCCTTCCCTTTACCCCTAATGGTAGTTACCTCTTTGAGTAAATCCCAGTTCAGCACACTGTGATCACTGCCACCTAGTGGTTCATTTATCTGCAGATTCTTAATGCATGAAGAATCACTGCTGATAATCAAATCAAGAGTACTCCTCCCTCTAGTTGCCTCCCGAACATGCTGATGTAGAAAACAATCATCCAATAAATCCACAAAAGCCTTGCTAGTGTGTGAGTGACTAGCCCCCAAATTCCAGTCAATATCTGGGAAATTAAAATCTCCCATTACAACACTCTCCGATTTACTGGCCCACTCTATTTCCCTGTACAGTTTCTTATTATACTCATCAGAGTCATTAGGCCTATAGCACACTCCTACTCTCAATTTTGATATCCCAATGCTTATGTCACACCAAACTGACTCGACACTGCACTGTCCAGCAATGTCCACTGGCTTCACTTCCTTGGATTTTATGTATTTCTTAACTAATAGCATAACCCCTCCTCCCTTTCTATCCGGTCTGTCCTTTCTGTAGACGTTGTACTCCCCAAATTCCAGTTCTGCATTCCTTATATCTGTGTGACACCACGTCTCTGATATCCCAACAATATCTGCCTTTGATGTTTTGAGCAATACCTCAAATTCATCAAATTTATTTACTGAACTCCTAGCATTGGTGTACACGCAAGTATACATGCACCTATTTCTATTCTTAGCTACACTAACACAACCCATGTGTTTACTTGTACCGCAATGACTCCCAGCAGTCTCTGAAATATCCTGCATCTTGTTTTTCAGGCTTCTGCTCATTCCAATAGAAGCAGTGCAAGAATCTCTTTCACCTCTGCCAGTGGCTACTGTTAATCTATTCGTCTTTGTCTCCCCACCAAGCTAGCAGTTTTCCGACCCACCTAACACTGCCTCCATAGCATCAGCAAATATTCTTGCACCCTTTCTATTTAAGTGTATCCCATCCATGTAGAAGCAATCTCTCCTGTTAACAAGTACAGTCCAGGCTGAAAAAAATTCTACCCCTTGAGCCTTGAACAATCTTTCCAGGGCCGAATTGATCGACAAGGCTCTCATCATATACTCCCTCCTATCGTGTCTGGGCAGAATTGCAGACACTTTCAAATTCAACCCTGTTTCACGGCTTTTTTTCAACAGTGAGCTGTACTTGTTAAGCAGTTCTGCCAGTCTCCTACTCTTGATATCATTAGTGCCAACGTGTACAACTATATCACCTTTTGTGCCCTTAAAAGATATCTGCTTTACAACGTCATCAACCTTTGCCCCTGGCAGACATACCCTGTTCCTGTTCCTCCTATCCTTTTTACAAAGCATGTTCCCCGTTTCCCTGACAATAGAGTCACCAACAACTATTAGTTCCTTTGGGACCAGCTCATTCTGCCCTGGGGGTTGCCGCTGTGTTGCGCGATGACCAAGTGCAAGCTCTGGCGTTGATGTGGGCAGCTGAGAGCTTGATGGGCCCCTCAATTTAGTTTCTTCGAGGGCATCCACCCTGTCCTTCAAGCTCTCATATAGGCCCATAAGAACGCTGAGTTGTTGCCTGATTTCGATACACTCCTTGCATCGCGCGCACACGCACACACACACACACACACACAAAGACATCCCCCATGGCAATATCATGTCCCGTACCTGAATGCTCCACAAACATCATGCAAGCTGTGCATTTTAGAAGGCTGTGATTCAGAAGGCAACTGCCCTCCTCAGTTCTCCTCTGAGCCACAGCACTTCCATTAACTTGAGCCTTTTGTTTTTCTGCTCTGGTCTGAGTCATGATTTCTTTTAATTTAAATAAAATTTCAATTTCAGTTTATAACCCTAACTTATCTCCCAACACAGTTATAACAAAATATATATTTTTTAGTGTCGAGTATTAATTATCTCCGAGTTCCCTTTATATAACTTCCGTATCAGTTATGTATTAATTAATTATGTTACGTTTGTAATCTAAGTCGGTATATGTATTTAGTTAAAAGTACAATTTAAATGCCAACGAAGTTCAACAAGTTTAATAGATTTTACCGATCACTGAAAATATTATAACCTATACTATACTAACGCTACCTAGGTTCAATATATAACGATCGTATGACAAAGACAAGGGCAGGAAGTTACGAACTGTAAATCTATGGACACTTAAGTATTAATTAACTTTCAAATCTCTCTGTCTCAATTCAGAATAAACTAACGATCCTTACTAGGTCTATAAGCTACTTACAAAAAATAATTTGATGTAAAAAATATTCAATAAGCGGCTAAATATGGCTAAAAAACTTCTCGTTCAGCAGAGTTGCGACTTGTAACACGTGGATACCCTTACCGATACTTTTATGCAATTGCAAGGCCGAGTAAAGAATAAATACACCAAATTAATCAGAATATCACAAAATAATGCTATACTACTAAATTTAAATCAAAAGTTTTAGAAAAACAATAATTTCAAATCAATAAATAAGAAAAATCCACAGCGGCTTTGAACACGTCTGGCCCCTACTAGCCTCATCAGCAGACTCGACTGTTGATGATTCTGCTCAGTTGCTGACAATACATATTTTGCTTCTTTATTTACATATGAGAAATTTTTTATGGGATGCTAGAAATATATCAAATTACTGAGAGCTAAATGATTTGAGAACTGACAGGAATGTAGGAGAGAAATAGTTGAAGCTAAAATAAGGCACCTGGGCAAATGGGATCTATCCAATTCTGTTAAGAAAGCCAGGAAAAGAGCTTAGCAGACTTTAGAGGTTACTTTAAGCTACTTAAATTTAAGCTACTTTAAGAGGTTAGTTTAATCATAAGTATGAGAACATCCCTCAGTTTGGAGGTTCTCCCTATGGACCTGAGATGTGCAAAGGTGTCCCCAATTCACAAAGGGTGATCTAAAGGTTAAATGAGTAATTAGAGACCAGTGAGCTTAATATTTGTCCCAGGGAAAATAATGGAGTCATCGGGTCACTGATTAAAGTAATTCAGGACTATCTAGACAGGAATGGAGTTATATGGCAGTCACAGCATGGATTTGTTACAGGCAATCTTGTTTGACTAATGTTATTAGATATTATGACAGCACAGCAACAAAGAAAAATCCTTAAAAAAAAAGCACAAATGAAATGCACATTTTGTGGCAAACTGTTTTTACAGTTTGACAAGCAATACTAAATGTGAATTGCATATTCAGGATAAAACATCAAACATATGCTGGTCAGTCTGTAATACTGGTGAACAATACAAGGCTTCCACACCCTGTGCCAACTATATACCATTGTCGTAGCAGTAAAGAATACTGAAAGCCAGGTCCAGTGAATATTTTATATTGTGATGTACTTATATTTTGCTTAAGAAGCAGTTATTCACTCTTCCATTGATATAATGCCAGAAGTGTTTTTCTTTATTTTATAATTTTTGTTATTTTATTATGTTGAATTCTTTGCATAGGGTTGGTAATTTTACTTATGTATTTACAGAAAATTAAATAATTATAATTATAGAATTATATAAAAATATTTTATTTAACATTGTTTCTTAGGGAGTTTTACTTCTGTCAAGTAACATTTATATTATTTTTTTTATTGCAGATATTCCACTTGTGCCAAGTATTAGTGGTGGAAATAGCAAAGATCCCAACTTTGTGCTGCATTGGCTAAATAACAAAGAGATGGCTTTCACTCAAACTGCTGAATATCTTCTTCAGGAGATAAGCCAGAAAGTTCTGCAAGCAGAAACATCACAAGTAGGAAGTGAACCAACGGACAGCGACGAACAAGAAAGTCAAAAGGATGGAAGTAAGCTTCATAATAATAGTAGGGTAGGGCATGAGATCACATCCAGTATTGTATCTGAAACCAAGTTATCCACAAGTGCCCTTTTAATTTAATGAAATCTGCTTGCTCGGGTTGTTGTGTGCTAATGAAGTCTTAATCAGGTTCAGGCTTCCCTTAATCAAAATAGTAACTTTCATTGTTCTGTGTGTTGAGGATTAGGTGCATGAGATTATCAATGGTTTGAGCTTCTCCTTTAAGTAAACACTGTCCATAGAGCGGTCAGAATCCAGTACTTCTTTTTACAATGATTTTTTGGTCATACCAAGGAAGTGAATGTCACAATGAGCAACCAGAGCTCATAATTTCATTATTCCATATTAGAAGGAGAGTAAAGAAAAGAAAAGAAAAGAAAAGAAAAGATGTATCTCTCTCTCTCTCTCTCTCTCTCGTTTTCTTTTTACTTCTGAGAGAACATTGGCAATTTTCAGAACAAATATTTGTTGGAGATATATATATATATATATATATATTTTATTTATTTTTTTTTTTGTTTTGTATATATGTATACAGGGTGCAGAGAAACTCTACTGACAAACTTGAACAGGTGACAGATGGTACCAAAAGAAACATTTTTTGTCGAGTAAACATAGTTCGTAAATGAGTCGTTATAGCAGCAGAAGCTATTAAAGAGTTGTAAAAATCGGAACAGCACATTCAGTAATTTAATGTTGTTTAACGTATACAAACTATTTGCTGTTGCACACAAAATAGAAAAAACAATTCATAAGGTGCTCAAACTGGTGACTGTGATCTTCAATGCATAACTCACACCGACGCATCATTGAATGTTGTAGGCATTGGAAGTTCCTGGGATTATCTTGTATCTCTGCACTTGCTGCAACATTCTGTGCTATAAGTTCTTCCACTGTGTCGACTGGCATTTCATACACAAGAGTCTTCATGTATCCCCAAAAGAAAAAGTTCGAACAAGTCAGATCAGGCGACCTTGCTGGCCAGGCTACAGGTCCACTTCGACCAATCCATCTGCCTGGAAAGGTTGTATGTAAGTGTGCGCGTACACATCTGTCAAAATTTGGTGGTGCGCCATCATGTTGGAACCACATTTGTGCTCAGACAATCAGAGGAACATCCTCCAACAACCCTGGAAATGTGTGCTCTAGAAAATGCAAATAGAGTCGTCCCTCTAAACATGCAGGCAACGTGTATGGTCTGACTAAAGAATTTTGCACAATGCCAGCCCATACATTGACACTAAACCTGTGTTGGTAGCCATTTGCACGGGCATTATTCTCTGCCTACACGACTGTTGCGGCTGTGAACAATCACCTCTTGGGTGAAACATGCCTCATCAGTGTAAAACACATTATTGGCAAAATCAGGCTGCAAGTTGGTTTCCTGTAAAAACCAGTGGGAGAACTCGACACGGTGGGCAAAGTCAGCAGGTTCTAGTGCATGCACTTTCTGGCATCATAAAGAATGTAGTCCGGCTTCGTGCACCACATCCCACACCAAATGATGCCGCACATCCAATCTGTGTGCAACATCTCTTGTGCTGGTAGAAGGAGTATAGTATTAGTGAAGATCTGCAAAACCTGTTCCTCAAACCAGGGTGTCCTAGCAATGTGTCGACATCCAGTATCATGCATATTCACGCCAAAAGAGCCACTGTCCTACAGTCTTTGGTGTATTGCAGCAAATGTTGTGTGGTGAGGCAATCTTCTGTCTGGGAAGCGTTCTTAATAAATCCTGCGAGCCTCTCTTCCGTTTCCATTTGCTGCGCCGTAAATTAATGGATATCCGCCATTTCTGCAACAGTGAAACTCTCAATATCTGTACCCATACTGAACATAATATGACATTACACTTTTATGCTATTAGCAGCAGATATGCACCACTCTGAGAACCTCTCAATGCATGCATACGTTAATGTTGATGGTAGTCGTACGTTCAAGCACTATGTTATGGATTGTTTTTTTCTTTTTTGTGTGCAATGGCAAATGATTTGTATGCATTAAATGACATTAAATTACTGAATGTGTTGTTCTGATTTTTACAACCCTTTAATAGCTTCTGCTGCTATAACAATTCATTTACGACCTAGATTTACTTGACAAAAAATGTTTCGTTTCGTACCCTCTATCACCTGTTCAAGTTTGTCGGTAGAGTTTCTCTGCACCCTGTGTATATATATATTGGAATTATGTCTAATGACATTTAGATTTAAATATTAAATAGCATAAATGAGGGTATTGGCTTCTGTGTTAATGCTATTGTCCTGTGACAATTAGACGTATGTCTAATTGTCACAGGACAATAGCATTATATGTATATATAATGGGCTATATATGTACTTAACACTTATTAAATTATGGTACTACTAGGGAGCATCAGGTTTGTAGTGACCCCAACCAACCCACTAGTTATATGTAAATCTAGCCCTGGTACGGATAGCCTTATATATAAATATATAACGTAGATACATATAAAAACAACAATTAATGTAAATTTAAAGAAGATTAGAGAAAGCTGGAGAAATTAGCAAAAGTTAGTGAAAATTAACATTTTCCCTCATGGCCATACCTCCGCTACTTCCTCAGGGGCTTTGAGCACACATATAGCCATACTAGAGGAATGTTATACATACCCGTTTCTGTAATCTCTATACCAATTTTGCTAAGTTAACTTTAGGTGGATAATTTGGAATAATGAAAGTAATCTTTTTGAATGTATGTACTTAATTTTAAATAAACAAGGTGGTTTACGTATATGACAGCAAACTGTGATAAGAGATTCAAAGACCTACAGGTATGAATCAGATTGAAATATTATAGTACCTCACCTCCATATCCTGTGGTGGTCAGTCTGAAAATGTTCAATTTTCCTACCTTCATTAGGTTTTATGTGTGTAGTACTATTTGTTGCGCAGGTGTACCAGGTTTTATCCAAGGTGATAGTTTACCTTGCCGTAGGCAAAATCTAATGCTTTATATTCCTGAGAGTGGGCTGGATGTTAATTATAATGTAAAGCTTGGGGAATTGTATATTTTTGCTTGTATTATTATGAGAAGCAGATACAATATGATATCAATTTAAGCCAAAGATGAAAAATAATAGAAATAAATGAAAAAAAAAATGGCTTGGTAGTATTAAAATTAAACTAAACTAATAGATCTTAAAATTAAACATGTTATCTGTAGGGGGGGGTGGACTGGCAACGCTTTTCAAAGGCATGACGGCCCTGTATGTGCCCTTGGCGATAACTATTTACAAATATATACAGCCTGTTTCATTGTGAATATTAACCCTGTGGTTTCTCGTTATATTCCATGCTTGTAAATAAATCTCATTTTAGTGGAATGCGATATACCTGTATGGTGATGATGACCTGTGTATTTACATTCATAGTGTTAATAACTCTGCTAGTGGGGTATGGTTTTGGACATCCAGGTACCATGCGAATAGGTGACAAGCCTCATCTATGTGCAATTAACCTGGGGTTCAAATGAGGGCCAATTTGCAGCTCTAATTGGAGGATTTTCATGGAAAAGATTTTTTCCAAGATACTATTAGGATTAATGTTAGTCGGTTGTTTGAATTTAGCATGTGCGGCTGTGTTTATGTGGCGTCTGATGTAATTGTCAGGTATATTGTTATTGATGAGGGTATTTTTCGGTTTTATTAAAACTTCCATCATGGGCTATTGCATATGTGTATAATTCTGTTAGTTTGATTTCTGATCACGTTTCCATGTATATTTTTGGCTAATTTAGGTTCCCAGTTAGTTAGTTTAATAGCTGGGAAGCTAACCAGTCTCTTTTATCATAGTGTCTGGTGTGTACGAAGTTGTTTGTTATTGTGATTTAATTATCTAGGTAGGTGGCTTGTAGGTTGCTTTCTGTGTTGGTTCTTTCTATAGTCAGTTCTTCGGGATAAATTTTCTTAGCCATGTTGTCGAAATCTGTATAGTTGATGACAAGTACATCTTCAATATACCTGTAGTATGTGATGTCTTCTTTAATCTTATTTTCATAAAAATAGAGGTTGTCTATGGAGCAAGAATTACTAGAACCCATAGCCACACCTCTTATTTGCACATAGATGCTATTATCTATCTGTATGTAGTTATTTTTCACATTAAGGTTGACCAGGTCTATCCAGTACTGTTTTTTACATTCTAGTTTATCTTGATATTCTATGTCTATATTCAAATGTACTTTTATCAAATTGTTGTGTGATGTGCTGGTGAACAAGTTTTTGAACTTCAACTTCAACACTTCACTTGGACTGAACTATAAGCAATTTAGTCCATCTAAACTAGGAAGTAGTGACGTAAGCAGTAATTGGAAAAACAACAGCTTTGCACAGTGTATGCAAAACCTTATGGTTCAGACCTCAGTCCTGATAGGAAATGCAAACAGTTTGAAAGACAAATTTTCTCACTTTGTTAGACAAATGATTCAGATGAGGAAGAAAGGTAAGGGGATTATCAATCAGTAATACAAGGAATTTTGTGATAGTTACAAAAGCGAGAGATTTACCGTTAATTTTTATAGGAGGAGGAAGGGTTGGTGAAAGGGTGCCTTTGAAGACCATGTAAATTTTACTGTGAGAAATAGTAAGTTTGTTAAGCATTGACCAATTAGAAAGTTGTTGAAGAACAGAATTTGCGTTTTCTTCTAACGAATGGCGAGAATTTCCATAAAAAGGAAGCACTAAATCATCTGCGCATGCAAGTGATGAATAATTTTGGAAAACCTTTAGCAACCATTGGTTGAGAACAGGATTCCAAAACAAGGGTCCAAGAATAGATCCTTGCAGACATCCACATAAGACTTACTGAGAAATTGTGTGAAAATTTGATGAAACCTTAACAGATCTATATGAAAAATAATAACTAATAAGTTTGTATAGGTTAGCAGGACAGTTCAGAGTTCTGAGATGCTTGACAGGAAGGCAGTCAAAAGGGTTCCAAGTGATTAGTGGAATTGGAAGATTGATAGAGACAAAAGATGAATTTGGGGCAGATAGATTATAAGATGAAAAGAGGAGATTCCAAATTACTGAGTATCGAACATGTAATATCAGAGTGGACATATGCACAAGTACCACCTTTGAAGCAAAAGAAATCATACAGCAAATAATCAGGACAGATGGGATGAGCAGTGGTTGAATTAACTGATAATTTGGATTTTTGTCAGAAAGAGTAAATGTAGCTTCGCATACTGTAAGTGGAAACGGACATTATTGTGATTGGAACTGAGACCATGTATATTTGTGAAATAAATGAGGAAGTGTTTGGGAGATTTATATATTTTTGCAGTTAAGTTTGACTATTCATGATGTATTTAGTAGTAAAGAAAATGTGTGGTAGGTACGTTCTATGAAGTGATGGAATTTTTGTATATGGCATACACACAGCAAGAATATACCCAGTTCCTTTACATAATATGGCCTCAACAATGCCCCCTGCATATACCTTGTAGCCAAGTGTCTGTTCTCTCTGATTGTCACTCAGTATAAACCCTTGAAATCATTAATTTATTACACTTTATACATAAACATTTATATACATTACTCATCAAGGTTTGTATAAATCTAACATACTTTAATTAACTGCCATAGAAATATGCTTTACTAAATATTAAAAACTTGGTTATTATAAGTTCTTAAGTATTGCAAATAAACAAGGTACATAGATTTACAATTGTTGGATGCTCGTTTCTTCTCACTTACATTGATCACTCCTCATCTTTATCTGACAATGTAGTTACTTCACCTTGGTCTCTTACCATTTATGACATTGTTTTTAAGTTATGCATTACTAATACCATGGCGCCTCCATAGCCAGGTGGGCAGGAGCAGCAGTGCGTAGCACACACTTCTTGATTAGACCGGGGTTCGAGCCCACGAGCCACCAAATATGGAGGATGCGGAAAGGTCAGGGGATGACCACCGCATATCCCCCGAGTGCTATGGCCTTAGTTGCTAAAAACCAAATAACAACAACTAATACCGTCTGTTATACATCAGGATAATATAACCTTCTCATTACATATTAGCAATTATTTAAAGACTTACCACCCAATCTAACATTCCTTGATTAGTTTCTTAACCTTGGTAAGAATCACACTTCATCCTATTGACTGTATTCAGGAAGGTGGTATAAATCTCTTAACACAATATGTATATACCTAACTACAAATGGAACTTAATCCTTCCAACCATTGATTGTCGCTACTTGGGTACACTCTCTGTCGTTCTATATACCATTAATTCATTACTTTCTTGATTACTTATACTGGCTAGAGTTTATTCTACTAAAGAATTTTTATCTTAGACTCCCCTTTAATTCTCCTTTGTTTCGAGTCATATACATTCTATCCCATATCAGCTAATGCTACTATCTATAGTTCAAATATTAATATCTGTCCTCCATAATCTACTATAAAGTCATTTATATAGCTCTGTCTGTCTAGATGAGTTCACCATTATTACAATTATAGTCCCTCTTATATTAGCATAATAGTAATTAATAGTTCAGCACTTGCTTGAATAATGCTTCTTGCCTTGAACTACTGTTGCTCCTTCTTGCGTCCACTTTATGTCCCTCACAATGTTGGATCAGTCACCATTGCATCTCTAGACAATATATTTCAGGCATTCGATCACCGATAGGCCTGTCGGTCCTAGGTGAAAATACTCGTTTCTACCCATTCTTCTTATTGCCTTGAACTGCGGGGAGTCTTGTTTCGACTCGGATCCGTGGACTGGTTCGACTTTCCTTTCCTTCACTGGGTGCGAGACGGCTTGATGGTTTCATTCTTTATCTCCATATTTCTGTACGCTCCTCTTGTTCTACTTCATCACGAAGTTGACATTATTCTTCACTCTGTTCCATACTATAACTAATCACTACTATACTTCTCAGCTTCCCGCTACTGCATTTACAGTTCACTTCCCTTTCCCAAAATTAACTTCACCTTATATAGCTTCATTTCTTTTGCACTTCCCCACTGACCTCCGACCTCCCAGCTTTGTCAGGACCACACTCCTCTCTGTCTGTCTGTCTGTCTCACTCAATAACTCTCTCTTTTTTTGTTTCTCCACTTTTTTCCCACCTTTTTGATTGTCATTTATCTGATCTCTCCCACCAATCACATCAAATCTCCTTTTTCTTAACTTCTATTTCCCACCTATTTTTCTTACTAAAAATAACACATTCTTTACTGCTATTTCTAATTGCTTTTAAAATTCCTTGCCCTACAACCCTCCCAGAGAATCGCTTACACCTGCCTTCTTCCAGAATTTGTCATGGGCCTTCACTTATTTGGCAGGACCACTAAGCTGTCCCTACTGCTAGGCTTGCAGTGAACTCCTTACTGGTCCTTATTTCTGGTGTCATTTTGTCATTCTAAGTGAACCTTTAAGTTACCATTATCTATGACTGAGCTCTTAATCGTCCCTTTGTCAAAACTTTGTGTTGTTCTAAGTGCCTTCACTTAAATTTATACTAACGTTAATGATAAATTTAATCCTCTTTTAATTACACATTCAGAGATTCTGATACACTTACCTATGTAAGATCTACGTCTTACAATACGCCATTCAGACTCTTTCCAGTTACTATCTGGCAGAGTAGAGGTAGTGAGATTATATACTAGCTAATCTGGATGTCTCCTAGAGAAGTAATAGTATCTAACATGTAAATATCAGACTGGAACAGATCAATCCGAAATAGTGCAAGGAAGCCACAGGCTTTCGCTGCAGTGGCAAAAAAAAAAAAAAAAAACTCGCCACCCCAACCAAGTAGATAAGAAAACACAAATTATATGCTTCTATCCTCATACAGGTAAGTATCCAGTTGACACTTGAATTTACTTTAACTGTCAGCTTTAACTACCTGTGAGGGCAACTTGTTCCAGCCATCAGTGACCCACTGGCTAAAAGAAAACTTCATTCAATCTATACCTCAAGCCCTGTAATTTTAATTTATGACTCCTAGTTCTGGAATAGGTTCAATAGGTTCAGTTCAATGAACTCTCTAGTGGCCAGCTTGTGAACACTGTTTTATAGCTGTACCCTTGAAATGTAAGTAAGATTGGATCTCACTTATCATAACCTCACTTATCATAGCGGAGACAGAGAAATCCCAGGTGCCGTCTGACATGAACATACTTTATCATAACCTCAAAAGACATCAATGATACTGTAATGAAAGAAATGGGAAGTTTCCAAAGCTTTGCTCTAGAGACTGAACATGGTTTCACCACTTGAAGCCTATAATAAGCAAAATAGTGGTAATGTATCAGTTGATGAGATCATCTACCATTTGGTACTGCCTTGATACAGAGAGAGATCACATTCCTCGGTGTGGTGTGACCACTGTGAATCAACATAAGCAATCCCTGCTTATGTTGATTCACACTTGTGTAGTCACCTCCACTATACTAGGTGCAGTATTCCAGGACTTGCACACAGAGGTTATTTCCAGGGTATTAATAGTCAAACCATTGTGAAAATTCATGAAGAGGTTATGGTTGTCACAGAATTGGATTTCACCGAAATTTGGTTCACTTAACTCTAACATCACCTGAATATCAGCTCCATCAGTGTTTTAGACTCCCAGGTAGCATGTCCTAGCCTTGTCATGTCTGAGAGAATGTCTGTGACAAGTCTCCAGGACAAATGACCACACAAGAACCAAGATTGTGAATGTTGTCATTGTGAATACAATGACAACATTGCAGAAATTATATATACAATCTAATGCAGGAATGCTCCATTTCACAGAGTGCAAATTTTATCCCTGTGATTTATAGAAAACAAAATAACATGATTATGGTTACTTCAGATACAAAGAATGTTAGGTGAAAAAGGGATGGATAGATGAAATGGATGGGATTTGTTTTTGGCCAACACTGTATAAGCTTGCTTTCTTGCATCACTTGCCACTACTACTACAGACTGAAGTATATCTGAAACAGAAATGTAATGAGCTGCAGTACTCCAAGGTTGACCATATTTGTAATTCATAACTGAATTCACATTATAATTGTAACTGTTTTTTTATTTGAGTTTTAGATGTTTGTTTCATACAGCTGAATTATTTGTGCAGGTATGAAGCATGCAAGTATTAAAATAACAAAGAGTAAAAGAGGAACTGGTCCTTCTAAAAAGTCTGATTCCCAGGAGACTGTAGAAGATGAAATTATGAGTAAGCAAAGTGTTTCTACTGCTTCTTCTTCAGCGTCAATTGCTACTGATGTATCAAATGGGACATTGCAGGTTAGTGACACCGTCCACATTTATTTTGAGTTTTAAATAAATGTAATTATTTACAAAAACAAATTAAGGAATATATAGTAAAGAGAAGACAGTTTGCTCAAGAAAACAGAAATCTTTTTTTTTTTTTCCTTTCTTTTTTTTGTTTTTTTCTGATTCCTTCCTTCCTAAAGTAGAATAAGAATTATCTATGTTTGCACTACACTGTGTTCCTTATGGAAAAATTTAAAGCATGTTCAAAGTGACACTGTGTGAAATTTAGAACTACATGTCAGGCATAAACAAAATAGTGAGCTGAACCTAAATTCCCTTGAAATATAAAATAAAAATTTGTCCGTTTGATTTGATTTGATTTGTCCCTTCATCTGATCAGGGTAGTAGTCAGCCTTCAAAAATATTCTTAATCTAATACAGGGTCCATTAGAAGCAGTCAACACATTTTGATTGCAAACAGTTTTTTTATTGAATCAAAAAAAAAACACAAAACAAAACTCACTTATATGTATCTTTATTATATATTTGGGAGTTTAATTTTGTAATTATTAAATGTAATAAATATGTTAACATCGTTATACTCTCTTTAACCAGAGATCAAAACATGTATTCATGAAGAAATTGCTGGTACAGCAATTTCTTCATGAATACATGTCTTGATATCTGGTAATTTTTGAATTATCAGTCATACATGCTGCCTCTTGATTTATCCCATAAAAAAAAAATCAGGTGCTGTACAATCATAGGAATGAGGAAGCCATGAAACATTTTGAAAGTAAGAAATAATCCTGGAAAGATTTTTCATAAAAATTCATACTCACTCTTCTCATTATAAGATGTTGCTCCATTGTGTTGGTACAATATCTTGTCTACATTATAAGTTCTTCAAACTGTAGTCAGAACTGAATCGTATCATGATAATATTTTATGATGACTGAAACTGCCTAGTTTTCATTTTCAAGAAAAGAAAGGACCTGTAGTCTTTAAATTTTAAACAGCACACCATGCCGTCACTTTTTGGCAAATGAAGTAGCAATTCATGAATTTGACTAGGTCCAGTAGGATAATTCTGTTTCATGATGTTGTCATTCAATTAGAAATGTGCTTCCTCAGTCAAAAACATTTCTTGTAAAGTTCAGGTATCGGCTCCATCTAACTGCCCAAAACACATACAGAAATGTAATCAGCTTATTTTGTCATTCACATAGTTCCTAGCCAGTGATTGGTGCAGGAGTACAGTAGCACACTGGTTTGAAATGATCATGGTTCAAGCTCACATGACTGCTAAATATGGTAATGTTTGTATTCTTATCAAAAATGATTACCAGTAAACTCCTTGGATTTATGTAGTTGTGCTAAAATATAACCAACTTGTTTCCCCCCACGAACTGAAACCATTTTGTTTGACTGAAACTTTTGTGCATGAATAATATGCTTCGAGGACTCTCTGATAAATATATCATAGGTATGAGATTTGATCGGATCATTTCTAACAATATTCAGCAGAATGTTGTTAGAAATGAGAGCTAACTTGCTCTGTGTTCTCTGGTATATTTATAATTATGTGGAGTTCCCAGTGGCATTGTTTGTGGTTTTTAAACCTATGACTTGATGGTATTGATGAATGACATGTAATGAACAGAAAAATGTTGCTGAGAATTATGATGCATTGTAAAAATAGACTTAAAAAAAAAAAAAAAAAAAAAACACTGTACATGTGAAATGCAATGTTGGATGTTCTATATCTTCATAATGAAGTGATCTTCCTCGCCTCCAAAAAGCACTAATAAAACTTGTTTCTGACAGGCCCTTTATAGTAGAAATTCATGACTCAATAAATGCAGTAATACAGTACTACCTTTAAAGCAAAAGGTATCATATGTTGGATAATTAGGGCATTTGTGTTAGTGGTGTATTATTTGTAGTTGAGAGAACCAATAATTGCTGATTGCAGATAGAAATAGAGATCATTGAGTTTAGAACTGAGACCAAGTGTATTTGTGAAATGAATTAGAAAGCTTTTTGGGAATTTTATTTCTTTTCATAAGTATATTTATATTCAGCAGAATGAGTTAAGGAAATAAACTTAAACAGATTTATCCACTTAGCTGATTTATAGAGCTTCTTAATTTACCGTTATGTAATAGACTTAATAATAATAATAGCAATAAGAGCTTAATTGACAGTATTCACCTCACTTAATCTGCTTAATTACATGGTATTGAAGTGGAAATTAAGTTTAAAATAAGTTAAAATAAATAAAGACAAAAATGTTAAAAACTTGTAATTAAAATTTGCTCAAGGAAGAAGTGCACTGAAGAAGTTTAAAATTTTTAACTTATTTTAAACTTCATTTCCACTTCAATACCATGTAACTAAACAGATCAGTTGAGGTGAGTACTGTCAATTGCTATTATTATTATTAAACAGATTTACCCATTTAAAAAAAAAAAATCTAGTTACTGCATTTGCATATCTCTTTTAATAATTTAACCAGCAACATTCTTTAAATTTATTCTTATTACCCACTTCTGCAACACTAGGCGAAAGTTCATTGTTGCAGTCAGTTATTCTCTGGGTGAAGACAAATTTCTGCATATCTATGTTTTGCAGAAATCCTTTTTCAGTTTAAATTTAAGAAGAAATTTAATCTTAGTAGTAGGAAAGATGTCATCACTATTTAGTTTACTCAATTCTTTTAAAGCCTTGAATAATTCAGTTTTTCTTGAAGAAAACACTCTTTTGTGCTTTCTAACCCCAGGGGCTCACTTTTGGTGAGTATGGGCTTGTCACACCCAGGGTCCTGAGCTGGATATCATCATTCTTCTCTTTCTTGGTGATTCCCTTCTACTTCTGACTCTCTCTCTCTCGGGTAATTCAGAATATTTTTTTTTTTTTTTTTTTGGCTGGTGCACATAAGCCTCAGGCTTTCTTGCACCATAGCTAATAATGATAATAATAAATAGGATGCAATGGCCCAGTGGACTACCAGCCTGATGGACCTGGGCTTGAATCCCACCTTGGTGGAAGTGAGTGCGGCTCCATTACGCCAGCAAACCAATATGATGGGTGATAATAATAATAATAAAACATCACAAAAGTTACTCCATTGTACTTACCTTCCCCAAGGGCAGAGTGAAGGCTGAGGCAGACAGTGGTGCCATCTGGTGTCACTCACGAGAATTAAAAAATAATAAAAACCACTGGACATAAGCCGAAGCTAAACAAATTCACCTCCATAGATGATGTTGCAGAGAAATATTATTCGTACTGCATCGACTGTGGCAGGATAAAGTCACTCGCATTCAGGCCTTAGGCAAAGGAGTCGACTCAAAGTTGGAGACTGTCTCCCGAGCAAGACAGTGGAGCAAGTGGCGCTGTCTCCCCCTTAAGGCTACCACAAGAGAAGGGAAAGACCATCCAGCCCCACCAACTGGACTTCCTTTCTGTGCAACTGCACTAGTGATCACCCAGGAAGGAAGAAAATGCCAACGCATGAAGTGCAGCATTTATATGAATACGTTCATCATGCGAGCATACTGTGAAATAACCAGGCTAGAGACCGATATGACAATGTTGTATGTGGTTGAGACTACATACCAGGTCGTTGGAATGATACCCGGATATTTAGGTCACCGAACAGCAATTAGCAGACCAAAGAAGGACCATCATGAAGAACTTAATAGCTCCTGCCATCTTGGAAAAAATCCAGCAGGATGTGAGTGATCAACTACAAATCACAAAGAATATGGTGAATATGGATCCAGAGAAGGAAGAGCAAGAAGAAATACAACCGAGTAGCTGAAGTGGGGATGTTTTTATTTCTGAAGTTAAAGAAGGGGCTGCATGGAAAATGTTTACAGTTATCAGAAGAGGTTGTAAAGACATTGGAACTTCCATGTTTTTGAAAAATGGCAGAAATGTTGGAGCAAGTGCATTTCATCAAATGGGGACTACTTTGAAAAGGATCATCAAAATATGGATGATTAATAAAGGTGTTGGGGAAAAAAAAAAATTTGATCATTCTTTATTGAACAGCATGCATGGTATTATTTGTTAATCAATTTGTAATTAATTTAACAAGATAATTAGCTACTTTTCACTTCTGTTTTTTACAGAAATTAAAATATTTAAATAATTTAAGAAATTAATTACTTTTTTTAAATTCAATTAATTTAAATTGAATTTGAAAATCCTCAAGAAAAATCATTTTAATTTACTATTCACTCTGTCTTTATGGATCTTCATTATGCTTGTCACAATCATTTGACCTGTAATGTACTCCAATCTCATTTTTGTTTTCCCAATGCTTATGTTACACTAAATTGACTCATAGGCAATCCATGTCACTTGGTTGCACTGCCATAGAATCTGTGAACTTATTTAAACAAGGCATAACTCTTTCACTTCTGTCCTGTTTGTCATTTTTGTACACATTGTACTTACCATATTCAAATTCATAATCCTATATGTTTGAGTTTAACCATGTTTTTGATATATCCCTTAAATTTTAACATATGCTGATTTAACCAGTACTTCAAATTCATAAAATTTGTTTACTGTATTCCTGCCATTAGTGTGTAAGAAAATACATGTTTGCCTGTATTTGCTCTTATTAACTCATAGCTGATACCTTTGCTTGTTCTACAAAAGTGCTCCCACCATGCTTTGTTATTATCCCTGTACTTTGTTTTCCAGTCTGCTGCATGTCCCAGTAGAAGAAATGCAAGAATCAGTTTTGCCTCTGTTAATGGCTGTCATTAATATGTTAGAATATGTATTTCCCAAAATAATCAGTGTCTGACCCAACTGACATTGTCAGCATCAGTAAATATTTTTTGCTCCTCTTCTATTTCCTATCTCTGTAATAACAGTTCCTCATGTTGAAAAATACAGGCCATGCTGGGAATAATTGTATGAGCCTTACTCGGTCTCATCATTGTACTCCTTGTTATCATGGTTCAGTGCGGTGTACTGTCAGTTGACTGATTTGTTTATCTATTTTAAAATTATATCTGAAATTGTAAGAAATTTTTAGCTTGCAATTTTTTTTTTTTTTTTTTTTTGTCATAATCTTAAAAGACTAACTCACACTATATGATAGAAGAGATGGAATCAATTGTCTTAGAGTTACAGAGATTCAGCGATTTCTCTGTGGGATATAACTCACACTTCAATTTTGTATACTTTAATTAACACTTGGGTAGGCATCTTCTCTTGTACTTACTATCCATTTATGATAACTGAGAATCTGTCAGAGAGGTTAGATACAAAGAGAGTCACTAATATGAGAGTAGGAGATTTGGTTTTTACTGGAAGACTTTACTTTGCTGGAGTTCTATTTCCTTGATTCATGTGAAATCTGAATATTATCTCCATTCATGTTTTAGATTTTATTTGGTAACTGACCTTGTTTGGTATTAGAAGATGGTCATGCTTTTTTGACTGTCATCACAGAATTTTCATTATCAACATCAAACACTACCAGATATCATAATGAACATCAAGCTTTACTGGATATCATAATCAACATCAAGTGCTTCCAAATGTTTTTCACATGTTATGACAACAAATCAAACTGTTCATCTTCCATTGTATATTTAGATGAGTAATGCTTTTACAGAGTTTTGGGTAGTTAAATATATTACTCAATGACATATTTTAAATACCGGACCATTTTGTTGCATTCCACTGACTGCTTGAGTAGTTAATCTTTTCATTAATTTATTTTCATTCAGCTTTGGTGAAATTTTTTAAAATATTTTTTATTATCTATTTTTTTGATGATTTAGACATTAAACAAATAAGGTGTATACAGTCGATTCCGGTTATTTGGGACACATTGGGACTAGTGCATTTTGGCCTGATTAAGCGGCTGCCCCAATTATCCGAACTTTCACGTAAATAGTTAAAAATACAATGTACTCCCCCCCCCCTTTACAATTGGTTCACTGTTCAATCAAATCACATTATGATGGAGTCACCATTGTAAAGTACCGTTCACTATATGATGTGTAATAAGCGTCGGTCATTGTGATCACGTTTGTGAATTGAATTTTAATTCTAGTAAACAGCGATTCTAATTAGCAAAAATAGCAGGAATATTATTCATAGGCTATAAAAGTAAAGATATAAATTTACCCTTTATTACCTTACCAATTAAAAAATTAAATGATACGTGAAATTCGGAAGAATATATGTGATAATCGGAATAATTAATACGTACTGTAATATGTACATACTAACTAAACTAGTTGACATTTGTGGGTGGGGGTTAATATTTAAAACAGTAAAAAGATAAGCAATCAATAACAAAGAACACCACACACACAAATTGCAAGTAGCATGATACGCACAAGTGAGAACGGAGTAAAAAATTACGAAGCTTTAAAAATAGGAATGAAGAGAAGAGCCTAAAAATTATTTTTTTTTATATGATTGAAGATTCCATAGAAGTGTAAACACATTTCACCATAATAACCCACAGAATTCCAGCTGTTGGTATCATCGCAAATTCAATAAGATCGAGTTTACTATCAGTTTATGATAGATTTCACTAACACAAAAGCCCAATAAACAGGTGACTGCTAATTGTTTTTATTGTTTTATGGTTGTGACCTCCAGAAATTCGACCAAACTACATAGTACGGTTGGGGACAATCGTAGGGTAATCTTCAGTGCTGTGGTCTTCTGCCCCGATTAAACGGCATTTTGTCCCAATTAAGCGAAGTAAATCCTAGCTATTTTCTCAATTGGGTTCTGTTTTTTAAGATTTGCCCCAAATAAACGGCTGCCCCCGATTAACCGTTGGCCCAAATAACTGGAATCCACTGTATATTTTTTGAAACTAGATTAATAATTTTAAATGTTATAAATGTGACATGAGGCTACAAAGGACTATCGTTATTATCTCTCACTGCAGAGTATAAAATTAATTCCCTGAAAAGCAGTTTTATTTATTTTTTAGGTACCCTCTGGTGATCTCCTTGATAAGAAGCTAGAAATTTATATGCGACTTTGGCATCAAAGTGCTGATCTCCTGTTTAGTATTCATCCTGTTGATGGTAGCTTTCTTGTTTGGTGAGTTCCAGTTTTCCATTTATATATACAATATGTGTACATACACACATGTGTACATGTTTATACATATTCATATTCTGTTTCTTAGTTTGTTTAGAAAACTTTGGAAGAAATAGCCGTCTATTTCTATCCTAAAGATTTTAGGATAGAAATAGACGGCTTCTGCCCTGGGATACCATAATGGCTCAGGGTGTTGAATTAACTAGACAACAGAGAATTAAAATTTTATGATTAAAGCATATAAAGTTTATACTTGGGTTTTCCGGGAGTATAATTTTCCATCCATGCTAGTGATGGCCCTGGATACTATAGTTATGTTGAAAAGGAAAATAGTCATATGCAAATAAAGAATGCTAATTGCTAATTAAGAAATTGTTGGGATTGAAACTAATATTAAATAAGGCAAAAATTAGTAACGTTCATGCATTAGAATTTTCTTGATTGGTAGGAATGTTGAAGGTATAAGGCAAGAAAAAAGCATATGAAAGAAGTTGTGTATGGTATTTTAAATGCAGATTTTTATCTATCGTACCAGGCATTCCAGGAAGTTCTAAATGTTGGGGGGAGGGAACATATATGCAATGTTTAATATTTCTGTTAAATATAGTCTATATTTCTTTACATAATAATAATAATTGACTCTAACTCTGTGATATGTGGGTGATCGTTTGGCTTGCCACATAATTTCACTGTTACTATAAATTATACTGACATAGTCGTTATATGACTTAGTCAATAAAATAATAAAAAATAATAGAATAAAATAATAAATAAATCAGAAATAATAAAAATATAAGGGAAGATAAAAAATAAAAGATATATAAAAAGTAGATAAGAAAATTGACAAATTATGCACTTCCCTCCTCACATAGATAACTATCCAGTCCTTGGAATTTCTTCAAACCTTCAACCTCAATTATCTGCTGAGGCAGCTTGTTCCAGTATTCAGCAATTTATTGGCTAAGAGAAAATTTATGGCCTTCATTTCTGCAATCTTTTTTAATAGCCAAATTTTGCCTTCATTCATTTTCTGTGGGCTACAGAGCCTTATAGACCTCAGTCAAGTCTCCTCTAAGGTGCTTGGTTGCCAAGCTCTGTAGCCAACATAATCAGTCTTTCCTGATATGGTTGCCCTTTTGCAGATCTCACTGTTCAGGTTGCCCATCATTAGACTCTTTCAGGGAGCTCAAAGTCCTGTTTTAGATGAGATCGCCATCTTGGACACAGTAGTCCAAGGTTCCCTTATAGTTGCCTCAAGCAGTGGGATTATTAACTTCCTATTTCTGCAGGTTGTTATTTTGATAAATCATCGATAGGACACCATAGGTTTTCCTGACTGATTGTTTACACTGCTCGGAGAACTTCATATCTGCTCATATCATAACTCCCAAATCTCTTTCTTCCTATACTGTTTTTATTTCAGTTTCGCCAAGTGTATAACTTATTTTGGGGTTGCATTAAAATATAGCTGCCATTTTTCTAACCATCCATTCTTGAAGCCTGTTCAAGTCATCCTGAGGGAACACTGCTTGGCACTGATCATTAATGACTCTCCCAATCTCCATCTGAAAATTTTGATATCACAGCTCTCTCTCCCTTTGTCAATTGTCATTTATGAAAATCAGTAAAAGTGACCCAAGAACTGATCCTTAGGGGAACCCACACCTGACATTAACAATCTGAAGAATATCTGTTAATCTCAACTCCCTGCCTTCTGCCCACTTTGGGATCCATCTTAGAATCTGGCCAGTAATCCTATCATGTTTTGGCTTATACTTAACCTCATAGGAGAGGTCATGAGGGACCTTGCTAAAATAGTAATAAACTATGTAGAAATTATTCCTTATATCCAGCTCAAAGTAGCTTACTGGGTTAGTTAAATATGATTTTCCATTAACAAAACAATGTTGTGTGTATTTCAGAATGCTATTTCTATCTAAATGGCCTTGGATTGCACTTTTAATCATTGCCTTCATGATTTTCTTTTCCACTGAAGTCAAACTAACTGGTCTGCAGTTACCAACTTCACTGTTAGAACTGTCTTTATGTATTGGTGATGCAGTCTCACTTCTCCAATTCAAAGGAATCTCCTTCCTGAGTCCAGTGATGCCATTATAATTAACCTCACTGGTTTAGCATGTCCTCTGGCCTGCTCCCTCAAAAATATTGGGTATGTGTCATCAACACCTGAAGAGCATTATTTGTCTTTAGGCTCAAAAGATTTTCTAATGAACACTCTTTCTAATAAGCTTTTTCTAATAAACAATCATATGTAATTTCAAAGTCGTAAATTTCATATGTCTCAGCCTTACTCACACAGCCTCTCCTCTCCATTCAGGGTCTTTTGCCAATAAAGATTAATGTGATGTACCTATTCAATTCATCAGCATTGACTAAAACATTCTTACATCTACTACACAAGCATCCAATTCTGATCCATTTTCTTCTTTGTATTCGCATACGTGACGACTCTTTGTCTCTATTCTTTACTCTCTTAGCCAGTGCTTTCTCATATTTAGCTTGGAAGTGTCTACCTTTTTTGTGATACTATTACAGATAAAATTGTACCATTGTAGGCCTCAATACTTTTCATTGCTCAGTAATTTTCCAATGCTATCGTTTTCTGCTCTAATCACACTGGTGAGTTCTGTGTTCATCCATCTCGTCATCCTCCTCATGCCATATTTTCTTAATGGTATATATGTATGCATTCATGGCTTCTGTGATTATTGCTTTTTAGGTATGCCATAATTCTAATGTATTCACCCTTCCTTTATGATATGTTTAATCAATAGTTGTCATGTAGCTTTTTTAGCCTGTGATAGTTCTTCCTGAAATTAAAAGCCATGGAAATTAAAAGCTATTGGAAATTCCCACAGCCAATTCTGTCTGAGTTATGATATTCTTGGACAAAGTATTGAAAGTGGATCTTTAATAACCATTATTTCAGCATTATTTGAATGTAAGAAAAAGTACAAAATTTAAATTTCCCAAATATTGTAGAATTTAAATTTACAAAGCATTTTACAGAAATTAAACAGTTACCAAAACTTTATTCACTAGTTGAGTTAAAATGAGGTACTGAAGTTACTGAAAAGAATGGAACTTAGCAGAAATAGATTTAGAAAAGTTAAGAATTAAATTTAAAAATATTGTATCTCATTTCATCATCCTGTAAAGGATGATGAAATGAGAAATAGGGGAATGGATGAAGCTTAGAAGTATTTTCAAATCTTCGGATGGAATTATCATTGATTATTGCAATAGAGGATGATGATGATGCAAAATGGATGAAGTTAGCCAGTGTTCATAGAATGGATAGAATTTTGAAGTATGATAAAATATGCAATGTTATGTTGACTCTCATAGAAACTTCATGTTCAAAGCATTCTGAAAATTACTGCAAATAACAAATTTTGAGGAAGGTTGGTAGTGGTGGTGGTCACTCTTTAGAGTACATTAAATTCCTCACAAGGAATGATGTCTTAGTGGGAGCTCTCTATTTTGGTTTTAAAATGTTGGAAATTGAGCCTTTGCTATGAACAGGCTTTCAGTCCTGATTTCCCGAAAGAACTAAAAACACCACTGCTGCTTCTTTAAAGAGTTCTACATCACAACATAAGGTGGAGAAATATACGATTTCTTCATGGGATTTTTTAATAAAGAATTAACTTTTAATAACTTCATTTCAGTGCTTTTTCATAAGTGGAGTTTAGCACACTGTGGCTTAGCATTCATACACCAAACTGGTGCAATACACTGGGCCCACCTAACTGGTAGGGGAGGAGGGAAAAAATTAATGATAGGGACCCCAAAGGTTAGGTTACTTTATAGTTGCCTTCAAATTAGGTTGTGGAAAGTAAAGAATTTGAATAGCCAGTACTATGTAATTGATATAATTGTGAGGGGGAGAGGAACCAAAAAAAAATACAGTTATTGCACTTAATGACAAATAAGATTAAGTTGACATTGTACACTATACACTGACTACTATACTATAATCACCTTCAACCAGATTGTGGAATGTAAACATTTTGGATAGCAAATACTGTGTAATTGAATAAAACTGCAAAAAAAGGGGGGGGGGGAAGAAAAAGCAAAGAACTTTAAAATATAGTTATTGCATTTAATTGTGATATGCATAATTTACCCATTGTAGAAACATAGAAATCCTGTTCAGACAGTATTGAAAAGTTCCAGAGAACTCCAGTTAAAGCTGGATCAGAAAAATTCAAGAAGGTAAAATATTTAGAGTAAATGAAGATGAAGGTGAATCTGATTCAGTTTGTGCTTACTTTAGAAGAATTTGTAGGATATCACAAAAAATCTTGGACTTTATGCTTAGTGATGCTAATAGAATTAATAGAACTGCTCAGAGATTTCTAATGAAAAGATGGACTATTTGAAAATTGTGTTTTCAAATATATGTTTTTGAATCAATGTTGCAAGGCCACCAGAAGAGAAGAGAAAGAAAGAAAGAAAAGATAGAGTTTTAGGCTCACAAGAGGTCCTCTCCTGAAAGAACATATGTACAGATAGCACAGCAATGAGAGGATAAAAGAAAAAAGGAAGTCTGATTTGTTTGTAATTGAGGCAGCAAAAGAAGATATTAAAACCAATCAGAAGGTACAGGTTATAGCAATGAATTCAGTTAAATCTTGGATGAAGAAATAAGGTGAGAAATCTAAAAACAATTTGGGATAGAAGTGTTTTAATTGAAACTGAAATACATAAGGATATTAAGGAAATTTCTAAGATAGCTTGGATTGGTTGCAGAGGTTAGAAAAATCAATACTAAGATGTTGGTATACTTATTTATTCCAGTATAACATGAAAAGAGTTTATTATAGGAATTAAATTCAGTGCAGAAGAAGAGGTTAGAGTCAAAAATAAATATTCTAAAAGTAAAGCTAAACAAAGTATGTAATTGGATTTTAGAATTTGCTGGGAACATTACAGAACTGTTTTCTTAGCAGTGGCAAGGGTTTTATAGGATGATCTTCTAAGAGAGTAAAGGACATCATTATTCCACAGAAGTGTTTTAAATACAATTGATATAATTGTGAGGAAAAAAAATTCATATGGAAAAAAAATTCCATAGTGTTTGAAGTTATAGATGAAGCTAATGATAGTATCGGTGATAACGAATGCTGTGCTATTAAGATAGTGACGTGGGATAGATTTGATTAGAGAAAAGATCTTGTGTTTAGAGAATGATGAGGAGATATTCACTGCCGTGTAGATGACAGGTTGGACATAGAAATTGTTAATTGATGCATCAAAAATTTCTGTGAAAAAGAAAGAGGTTTAACCCTTTGTAGACCAGAATTATTTTTGTTGTCTTCCCAATGCAGTCCAGCACTAAAATCTTGGGGATGGGGGAGTGCTACTCGAAATAGAATGTTCAAAAATTATTTCTTTTTGGGTTTGCATGAGCTAATATATAAAACTGCATGGTAGAACATTTTAGGAACTCTAGATATTTTAAATGTTAATTATTTATATGAATTTAGCATGTCGTAATTCTTCAAACTTTTAAAATCCTTGATTTAAAAGTTTCAAATCCACTTTCACAGTCATGATCCTGCTTTTCAGTTTCATGTTTCAAAATACCAAATTCCTTAATTTCTCCCACATCTAATATTTCCAATATTACATACTGCACTGTCTTTCTTCTTAGTTGGAATCTCTCATCTTTCATCACAAAATGAACAGATATTTGGTCTTCCTTCTGCATCTGAACTCAATAAGGCAGAATGTGCCGTTCTCATAGGCGGTAGTTATTGTCAGAAAAATGAGAAATATGTTGTACAGAAAGGATAGGTGGAATAGGAACATGGTATGTGTGCCGGAGGCGAAGGTAGATATGTGTTGTGGAGCAGATATCTTTTAAGGGCACAAAAGGTGGTAATATATAAAACATGTTGTATATACATGTTGTCAAGCTGACATGGGTGGACAGTACACTGTTGAGTCAGTTTGATGTGACATAAGCACCGTGAAAACGAAAGTAAGAGTAGGAGTGTGAAAGGCTTAATGACTGTGATGAGTATAAAAAATGACTATAACAGAGAAATAGAGATGGCCAGTAAATCAGAATATCCTATAATGGGAAAGGCTTTTGCTTTCATAGGGGTCTCTACAGTAGTCTCAGAGAGAGGTTTTAAATTTTATGAAGTGGGACCAACTGATAATGTTACCAGCAGCAAATTTTAATAGGAAAACATGCAGGGAAATAATCGTAGAAGCTACTAGGCTTTTCATACCAACTAAGAAATACACTTCCAAACTTAGACCTAAATGAATATCTGAAGAACTGATGAGATTTGTGGCAGAGATTAAAAATGCATGGTTGCATATAAATTATCAGGTGATACAGAAGCTAATGCTAGATATTAACTAGGCTATAATCAAATCATAAAGGTTAGTCAAGCTAATGAAGATTACAAGAAGTCTCTGGTAAAGAATGCAGAGAACAGCAGTAAAGGATTCTTTGCTTATATAACAGTAGAAGGAAGGGGTTTACACATTGGGCCACTTTGTCATTGGTTTAAATGATGATCACCCTGCTCAGGTTGCTAACAAACTGAATAAGTATTTTGCATCTACATTCACACCTGAGGAATTCCTTCAGGAAGGGGCTGCTAGAAGTATATTGAACTCTAATGGGGAACTAAATGATCTTGGGATATCTGAAAGGAAAGTGGAAAAGAAATTGATGAAACTTAATATTAAAAAGAGACACCTGGGGTGGATGAGATCTACCCAATTTTTTTTTTTTTTTTTTTTTTTCATCTGAAAAAAAGACATTCAGCTTCTTGAAAAGGCTCTAAAGACGAGATTGGCAAAAGGGCGACCATGTGAGGAAAAATTCCAATTGTGTGGGATACAGTTTCACAATCAGGCATCTTGGAGGTGACTTGATTGAATAAGGCTCTGAGAGAGATTAGTAAAATGAATGAAGATGGAATTTTAACTTTCATAGAGAATTCCAGAACTCTGGATTAAATTCAAATTACAGGGGAAGAGTTTGACAAGATTGTAGGAGGTTGTAGGAGATTGTGAGGTAACTGGACAGTTACCTATGTGAGGAGGGAAGCAAATAATTTGTATTTTCTTATCTATTCATCTTGTTTTTTTTTTTTTCCTATGCAGCCAATGCCTGTGGCCTCCTTGCATTATATGGATATTACTGTTATATTAAGCGAGGCAGCAGAGGAAGTAAGCAAAACCTTATCAATAATTATGAAAGCATCTTTATCCCCAATTCACAAAGGTGGGTGGTATCAAGTGGTGGCATAAGTATTTACAGACCAGTTAGCTTAACTTCTGTTCCAAGGAAAAATAATGTAGGTCACTGCTTAAAGAAGTAATGCAGGACCATATAGGAATGCAATTAAACTGCAGTCACAGCATGTGCATTTGTTAAGTGGTGATGTTTTCTGACCAATCTCATTGGATACTACGATCCACTAACAAAGGAACTGGATGCAAAAAATAATTTTGATATCATATAGTTGGATTTCAGTTGATACTGTTGCACATAAAAGGCTGTAGCATAAATTGGAGCATTGCAGCATTAAGGGCAAGTTACTGCTATGGATAAAGGGATGGTTGAGTGGGAAAAGACAGAGTGAGTTGTTATTAATGGACATGCTCTTTGTGGACTAATATTACTAGTGGAGTACCCAGGGTTCAGTGCTACTGCTGGGCCCATTGTTATTTTCTATATTTATTAATGATATTGATGCAGATATATCAGACTTAATGTTTAAGTTTGCAGATGATACAAAGGTTATTATGATGGTAAATTACCGTAATGACTGTAAGCTACTGCAACAAAATCTAGAAAAATTAGGCATATGGGCTGAGAAATGGCAGTTGAAGTTAACATTGACAAATGCAAAGTACTGCATATGGGTAGCAGTAATCCCAGGTTAACATATTGGCTGTGTGGTACTACACTCAGGGTATTGGAAAATGATAAAGACATGGAGGTAATTGTGCAGTAAATATGAAGTTCTCTGAGCAGTGTAGACAGGTGCCAGCACAGCTCATGGAGTTTTGTCAATGATTTACTGAAACTTTGCCAGGAGGGATAAGGAGGTGGTTATCCCATTGTACAGGGCAGTGATTAGGCTGCATCTTGAGTACTGCATACATGTTTTGAGTCCTCATTTTAGGAAGGATGCAGATCTGCTGGAATGGGTGCAGTGAAGGGTAATGAGAATAGTGAAAGGAACAAAACGGTGGTCTTACCAAGAAAGGCTTCAGTTCTGCAAATTGCAACGTCTGGAGATTATGCACCTGCATTAGCGATCTGATTGAGGTGTTTAAGGCTTTGAATGGATTGAGCTAGCTCAAAGCTGATGTCATTCTGTGACCATGAGTTGAATATCGGGATGAAAGGAAAATGTTTATGGACGTCTTGAAGGGCTTATAAAAGGAGTAAAAGTGACGACAGTGATCTCATCATGAAGAGAGTAGTTTGTGCTCGAGAGAGGGAGAGAGAGAGAGAGAGAGAGAGAGATGATTCTTTGGGATTTGTTTTTAGGATTGTTTCAGTAAAAATTAGGTTCGATTAGGTTTATTTGCTGATGGCTGTAGGAGATAAAACAACTGTGTCAAAAATTAATACTTTAGGGTGAGGATGCCTTGAGAGTAGGGTCAGCAACCTTTTTTGAGCAGAGTCATTTTTGATTTAATTAAAAAAAAAAAAAAAAAAAAAATTCCAAAGAGTCTCAGCTGAAGCTGGGATGGGGGGGATTTTTTAAGAAATGGAATAGAGTGATAAGGTGCCTATTAAAAAATATATATTTTTAAATATTATTTATTAATACCAAAAAAAAAAAAAAAAAAATACGCAACAAAAATCGAATTAATATCTTTTGCTGCTGAACTACTTTAATGAGTCTCTCAACATCAGGCGAGTATGCTGTAATTTTCATCTTTAAACATGCTGATAGACTTGCATTGTTCAGACAGTTTCTTGATTTATTTTTAATATAGTTCATGTTCGAAAATATTTACTCGTGGAAATACGTCACAGCGTCAAAGAGCCGCAGGTTGCCAACCCCTGCTTTAGAGGATCAGTCTTATTGGGCAGATTAGAAATGAAGATGGGGAATAGAATCCAGGGATTGAGAAGAATAGTTTTTGAAATATAGGAATTGGTTGAAGCTATTATGGTGACACAGAGTGATAATGCACTGGATTGACCTGATTGAAGTTGAAAATAACTAAGAGAATGCATAAAAAAAAAAACTGTGTTCATTGAAATTGTTGTCTAAGTTTTATAAATGTTTAAAATAAAGAATTTTTTCATGAACATGGAACATTTAACTTAGGAAGTCTCGCTTCTTTTATGTTATTCACCACTTGTTTATCTTGTTGAATAAATAAATATTTTTGTGGGATATTGTGAAGTCCAAATTTAATATTTATTATGAACTGTGTTTTAGGTAGCTTGTGAGGTGGTAAATTATAATTTAATCCTTTGGATAAAAAGTGAAATCTGGTCCTGCAATAGCATATACAAGGAAAGATTAGCAACTTGTTGATATGTAGGAATGTTGCATGTTGGGCGAGGGGGTGTTCGAGAACTAGCTGAATTGTTAAATTAAAATACTTCTAAAGAACAAAAGATATTCCAGGGTCCTGCAGACCTATCCCACTGTTGGTAAAATTATCATGCTTAGTAAAATTATGGAAATATTACTGTTGGTTAGAATTATATATTGTTGCAGAATGAAAAACTGCTTTCCAAACGTCAATTTGGATATGTAAAGGAAAGAGAAACAGAGGATACTGTCTTTAAAATTCTTACAAAAGAAATTTTAAAATATTACTGATAGGTACATGATCGGTATCTTTATAGATTTTACTGCTGAATTTGATGGTCATCAATTTTGAAAAAAATGCACTAGATTGCAGCTTTTTGCTAAGATCTCTGGCACCATCAGGTACTATTTGGCTAATAGAAAAATTGTGGTTAAAACAAAATATAATTTTGTAATAATAGTTAATAGAGGGCATCCACATCGGTGTGTCCCCATTTTCTGGATTATTGTTCTTGATGGGCTGTTGGATTTCAACCTACATGACTTTGGTAAGTTTGCATATTCAGATGATTTGTTGGTCCTTGTTAAAGGCATCTCTGATTTAAAATTGAACAAAGGGCAGGGAACTTAAAGAATGTATTGGATAAATTGAACAAGCAAAAAAATTACTAGTAAAACATCTGCAGTCATGATATTGGGTGGCAAATTCAGTGCAACATGACATCCAACAGTTCATCATGAATGTGTACATAAGTGTTATCTGTAAAGTATTCAAAGATTGTACTAAATGAGAAGTTTACATATATGGAACATATAAGATATTCAAAAGAAAAGGCTTAATTTTTATTTATGAAATTAATAAAAATAATTACAGTGGAGCGGGATCTTAAGGGCAAGCCTCTGAATATATCGTATGACTGTGCCTTCCTCCCCCATTATCAGTTGTACTGCCCTGCCTTGACTGTATTGAGCCAAATGTTCTAGCTAGGAAAAATTTATTTAATATTGAGAGAATTGTGTTAATGTGGCTATTAAAAGCTTGTAGAACAGTGTGTACTGAGATCATGCAGATTATTTCAGGTAAAATACTATTAGATTTATATAATGTTTAAGAGAGCTTTAATTTATTACACAAAAACAATGTAATTAAAAATATATCTGGGGTAGCCTTAGTATAAATTAGAATGTAGAAGGCATCTGATTAAACAAGAAATTTTAAAAATAGACACTGAAATAGAGGATATTTGTCAGCAGAGATGGCAAGACTATCAAAGCTCAGATCGTATTTAGATATATATCAAGTGTAGATGTAGTTAATTATAAAATTATTCCTTGGTTAAACTTTGGTCTTTCAGTATTATGTTTTCTTACTGGATATGGTTTCTTTGCAGCTAAATTGTTTTAATTTTAAAACTCAAAACTGCATACTTCACTATTGACTCTAATGAATGAAATGGCAATTCAAACTTAACAAAGATTATCAGTAACCCAATAGTGACGATTCTATTTGATGATATCGGCCATTCAAATTAAAATGTGCTTCATCACTCAGAAACAGTTTGGTGATTGTCTCTTCTCCAATGGAACCTTTATCTCATGGCTATTCCCAACCACGTGTTGTTTGGCATTACAAGAATGCAAAATGGGATGACCTGCGAGACTTCTTTTCTTTGGTCGGATTACTGTGTCAAAACTTCTGATGTCAATGTTTGCTCAGATCGTGTTTAATTCTTTTTTTAATTATTCTTGCAGGAATGGAATCCCTTATCCCACACTCCACTTTAAAATCACGTCCTTTATCTAAACCTTGGTTTTCCAATAAATGTGCTAAGGCTGTCCAAGAGAAGAATGTTACATATCGTAATTGGCTTGTTTCTAATTCTTCAGTTTCATTTTCTGCCTACACCAAAGCTCGCAACAGTTGTAAAGCAGTTATTAATCAGTCCAAACTAGAGTTTGAACAGGCTAAGAGTAGAAAACTTGCTTCTTGCCCTAATGGTAGCTGAGCATTCTGGTCTCTTGCCAAAGCTATTGGCCGCAACTTTTGCCCATCTTTGCTCCCACCTCTGTCCAAACCAGATGGTTCTGTTGCCACTTCAGCCAAGGATAAAGCTGACCTGCTAGCATCCCATTTTTCTTCCAGCTCATGTATTAATGATCTTGGTAAAACACCTCCCACCATTCCCAACACATTCCATTCAATGCCTCCTGTGGTCTTCCGTCAAAAGGATATCAGAAAGATTTTGATGAATCTTGATGCTAAGAAAGCTCCAGGTCCTGATGGTATTTCTCCACTTGTTCTCAAAACCTGTGCTCCTGAACTTACTCCTATTCTTTGCCGCCTTTTTCACTTTCTTATTCCAAAGGTATTTTTCCTTCTGCTTGGAAATTTGCTCATATCCAGCCAGTTCCTAAAAAGGGTGACAAATCCCTCCCATCCAATTATCGTCCCATTGCAATTACTTCTACTCTTTCTAAAGTAATGGAGAAATCAATTAACCGCCAACTCTTAACCTACCTAGAAACCTTCCGTCTGATCAACGATCACCAGTATGGATTCCGTCAGTGTCGATCCACTGGAGATATTCTGGCTTATGTTACCCATTTATGGACTAATTCAATGGAAAGGTTCGGTGAAACACAAGTAGTTGCTCTTGACATCTCAAAGGCTTTTGATCATGTTTGGCATAAAGGTCTTCTAAACAAGCTTCCATCTTATGGTTTGCCAACTGTTTTTAGTAATTGGTTATCCAGTTTTCTCTCTGATCGCTCACTGAGGGTGATGGTAGATGGCTCTCTGTCTTTTAACTTCTCCACTAATGCCGGTGTCCCCATAGGTTCAGTTCTTTCCCCCACTCTTTTCCTCTTGTATATTAATGACCTTCTTCCATTGACTGGAAATCCTATCCATAGTTTTGCCGATGATAGCACATTGCATTGAACTTTCCATTTTGAGAAACCTTGTCCTGCTCAATCAGCTTCAACTTCTCCAATATCCACTACCAATTCCTCAAATGCCGATCTTCAGGTAATTCTCCAGTGGGGCAAAGACAACTTAGTTGATTTCAATCCTTCTAAAACTCAGTCTTGTCTTATATCTCGCAAAAGGGATTCTTCTACTCCTATGCTTATCTTTAGTGACACTCCGATTTCTAGGCAAAATGATATATCTCTTTTGGGGATAACCCTGACTTCTAATCTCTCTTGGCACAAGCACATTACAAATATTGCTTCCTCTGCATCTAAAAAACTTGGTTTTCTCTTTCGCTCTCGGCGTTACTTTTCTTCCAAACAGCTATATAAATCGCAAATCCGCCCTGCCATGGAATATTAGCATTAGCATTATCATTAGTAGAGGCCTTTGATGCAAGAAAGCAAGCTTATGCAGCATCAGCCAAAAAAAAAAAAAAAAAAAAAACCACTTCCACTTCACCCCTCTGTTCGTTCAAAATACCTGTCCAGCTGAGCCGTAAACTTATTTAGGCTATCAACCTCCACCACAAGGGATGGAAGTCTGTTCCACCAACCAACCACCCGCTGGCTAAAGGCAAATTTCCGCACGTCTATCCTACATCTGTCTTTCCTTAATTTGAATTTATGCCCTCTCCTGTGATTTTTCTGAGCAAGAGGAAGAATCCCATCAGCATTGAGCATGCTTAAACCATTCACGGCTTTATACACCTCTATCAGATCACCTCGCTGGTGCCTAGTCTCCAGACACTGTAATTTGCAAAACTTAAGCCTTTCTTCGTAAGAGCACCCCTTTGTTCCATTCAGTAATCTTGTTGCCCTTCTCTGTACTCGTTCCAGCAGCTCTACATCCTTCTTGAAATGAGGCCTCCAGACCTGTATACAGTACTCTAGGTGTGGCCTGACCATTGCCTTATACAATGGAATAATCACCTCCTTATCCCTGCTGGAAAAATTATTGTATATCATTGACAATACTCCATGAGCTACTCTTGCAGCCCGTCAGCACTGCTCAGAGAACTTCATATCTGCCTGCACAACCACCCCCAAGTCCCTTTCATTCTCTACCACTGTCAGTTTAGTACCATAGAGTTGATACGTTGCTCTGGGGGGGGGGAGCTGTTTCCCATGTGTAGTACTTTACATTTGTCAATGTTAAACTTCATTTGCCACCTCTCAGCCCATCTGCTCAACCTTTCCAGATCCTGTTGCAGCAGCATAGTGTCAGTAGTGTCCTTGACAACCCTGCCAACCTTTGTATCATCTGCAAACTTGGACATTAAGCTTGATATACCATCATCAATATCATTTATAAATACAGAAAACAATATTGGACCCAACACTGAGCCCTGAGGGACTCCACTAATAACATTAGTCCACGATGAGCAGTGTCCATTGATTACCACTCTCTGTCTTCTCCCCCTCAACCACCCCTTAATCCATAGCAGCAATTTGCCTCCAATGTCACACTGCTCCAATTTGTGTAGCAGTCTTCCATGTGCAACAGTATCAAAAGCCTTTCTAAGATACAAGTATATAATATCAAAGTTATTCCCTGCATCCAGTTCTTTTGTGACTGCATCATAGTATCCAATCAAGTTGGTCAGGCAAGACTTCCCCTTAACAAAACCATGCTGTGTCTGAGCTATAACTGAAGTCTTGTCTAAATGATCCTGCAGTGCTTCTTCAACTAGTGCCTCCATTAATTTTCCTGGAACAGAAGTTAAGCTCACAGGTCTATAATTACATGTGTCAGCCTTTGATCCTCCTTTGTGAATTGGGGTCACATTTGCACATTTCCAGTCTATGGGTACCTCCCCTGAGTCCAAGGAAGCTCTCATAATTATGGCTAAGGGTTTGCTTACTTCCTTTGCTGCCTCCTTTAATATAACTGGATAGATCTCATCCACCCCGGGTGCTTTTCTTGTGTTTATCTTCAACAGTTTCTCCTCCACTTTACTCCCAGTTATTTCAAGATTCTGTAGATTACTGCTAGAGTTGAATACACCTCTGGCATTCCCCTTGCTGAATAACTCCTCATGTGTGAATGTCGATGCAAAATATTCATTTAGTTTGTTAGCTACCTGAGCAGGATCATCAACAGTTGACCCATCAATATCAAGTGGACCAATCTGATTCATCCCCTTCCTTCTAGAGTTTACATAAGTAAAGAACTCTTTGCTGTTTTTCTTTGCATCCCTTGCCAAGGATTTCTCGTAATCTGCCTTCGCCTGCCTAACCTCCTTTGTAACTTGGTTGCATATCAACTTGTATCTATCATAGGCTTCTGTGTCATGTGTTAATTTGTAAGTATCCCATGCATTTTTCTTCTCTGCCATATGCCTCATTAGTTCATCTGACATCCATTTTGGCCTAAACCTTGAACAATATTTCTTAGTTGGTATGTAAAGCCTAGTACCTTCCAAGATAAGTTCTTTGAATGCTTCCCATTTTGAATTTGCTGTTGGTAATATCATCAGTTGGTCCCACTGTATAGAATTTAAATACTGTCTCAGTCCATCGTAGTTGCCTTTACGGAAGCAATAACCCTTCCCTTTACCCCTAATGGTAGTTACCTCTTTGAGTAAATCCCACTTCAGCACACTGTGATCACTGCCACCTAGTGGTTCATTTATCTGCAGATTCTTAATGCATGAAGAATCACTGCTGATAATCAAATCAAGAGTATTACTACCTCTAGTTGCCTCCTGAACATGCTGATGTAGAAAACAATCATCCAATAAATCCACAAAAGCCCTGCTAGTGTGTGAGTAACCAGCCCCCAAATTCCAGTCAATATCTGGGAAATTAAAATCTCCCATTATAAGACTCTCTGATTTACTGGCCCACTCTATTTCCCTGTACAGTTCCTTATTATGCTCATCAGAGTGATTAGGCCTATAGCACACTCCTACTCTCAATTTTGATCTCCCAATGCTTATGTCACACCAAACTGACTCAACACTGCACTGTCCGGTGATGTCGACTGCTTCACTTCCTTGGTTTTTATGTGTTTCTTAACTAATAGCATAACCCTTCCCCCCTTCCTATCCTGTCTATCCTTTCTGTAGACGTTGTACTTCCCAAATTGCAGTTCTGCATCTCTTATATCTGTGTGACACCACGTCTCTGATATCCCAACAATATCTGCCTTTGATGTTTTGAGCAATACCTCAAATTCATCAAATTTATTTACTAAACTCCTAGCATTGGTGTACACGCAAGTATACCTGCACCTGTTTCTATTCTTAGCTACCCTAACACAACCCATGTGTTTACTTGTACCGCAATGGCTCGCAGCAGGCTCTGAAATACCATGCATCTTGTTTTTCAGGCTTCTGCTCATTCTAATAGAAGCAGTGCAAGAATCTCTTTCACCTCTGCCAGTGGTTACTGTCAATCTATTAGTCTTTGTCTCCCCCCAAGCTAGCAGTTTTCCGACCCACCTAACACTGCCTCGATAGCATCAGCAAATATTCTTGCACCCTTTCTATTTAAGTGTATCCCATCCCTGTAGAAGCAATCTCTCCTGTTAACAAGTACAGTCCAGGCTGAAAAAAATTCTACCCCTTGAGCCTTGCACAATCTTTCCAGGGCCGAATTGATCGACAAGGCTCTCATCATATACTCCCTCCTATCGTGTCTGGGCAGAATTGCAGACACTTTCAAATTCAACCCTAATTCTCGGCTTTTGTTCCCACATCTTGGGTGGTGCCCCCAAAACCTCTCTCAGGCTTCTTGATTCCATTCAGAAGAGGGCAGTTAGGTTAATTAATGATTCATCTCTAACAGAGTCTCTCCACTCGCTTTCTCATAGACGCACTGTTTCTGCTACATGCCTCTTCTACAGATACTTCCATGGGCACTGTTCTTCTGAATTGGCTTCTATAATTCCCGCTCTCTCTTTCAAAACAGTCCGAACACGTGCCGCCACCAGCCAACATCCATTTACTGTCCAACTTCAAACCCACAGAACCAACCTTTCATCTTCCTCATTTATTCATTCAATTGCCGTTTTCTGGAACAACCTTCTTTCATACGTAATTCCTGAAAATTACAATCTACAGAAGTTCAAGTCCAATGTCAACAAATATCTTCTTTCCTTTTCTTAACCTCACACCCAAGCACGGTACTAAGTACTATAGGTTCTAATACCTCTCGTGTTTGGGGTTCACATAAAAAAAAAAAAAAAATTGTACTTGGCAGAAAATATGTGTATTTGTGGTTTAGTGAAAGATTCAGTTCATGTGTTTTACCACTATGAACTATATAAAGTTTTGAGACTGAAATACGATCTGGACTTTTAAAATACAAATGATTTTGAAAGTTGTGTGTTATAAGCTAATAAATTTAAACTACACTGTCCTACCATTAATATCCGGACACCCTTCCATTGATAATTGGTCATGTCCTATCCAATCATTGTGTTACACACAACTAGAAATGTGCTTATAAGCCTTTGGGGAGATGGTAATGTGATTGTGAATGCAAGATGCTGTGCTTGATGGGCTTAATAATAGAGTGCCACATAAGCAGTTGGCCTGTACATGACATTTCAGTTTCATTGAAGATCCCCAGGTCGGCAGTCGGTGATTTGATCTGCAAATGGAAGTGAACCTGGGTTGAAATCATCATGAAATGACCCAAGAAATCTACAAAGCTGACAGAATATGAGAAGAGAGTCCTGAAAAGAATAATCTGCTTGGAATGCAGATAGTTGTTGTCGCAGCACACAGATCCCCTAATGTGATGATTAAGATATGTAGCAGTAGCACTAGTCCGGTGGACAGGACACTGCATGATATGGATTATCTTGGTGTACACCATCAACAAGCCACTAGCCACCCCAACTAATTCTAGATTCCATCTAGCTTGGTGTAAAGTCCACCATTCTTGGACCATAGCTCATTAGAAAGCTGTGCTTTGGAGTGTTTAGTCATGGTAATCTTCCAATCTTTTCCAGGAATCTGCCAGTCGGTGTGGCAGATTCCTGGAGAAGGCTACCTGCCTGACTGTGTCATCCCAAGACTGAACTTCACTGAAGGCAGCATATTGTTCTGGGACTGTTGGTTGTTTTGGACAAAGCCATGAATGACAAGGTCTAGCTAAAAGTCCTGGACAGTAATGCATTACCTATGTTCTGGCAGCATGTTGGGAAAGTCCCATACCTGTATCATAGGACAGTGCTCCTGTCATATTGTTTGCATTATAATGGACTGATTTCAGGACATGAGTGTTGTAGTTGTAACCTTGGACTAGTCATCCCTGAGCTCTGACCTCAATCCTTAGAGAACCTCTAGGATGAATTGGATCATTGGATGCATGTGAGAAGAGACTGCTCAGAAATATAGGGCTGAACTGGTCACTGCTTTAAAGACCAAATGACAGAAAATATCAAAGGAAAATTTACAAAAAAAATGTTGGAGAGTGTTCCACAGAGACAGCAGCTGTCATAATGGCTGAAAATTTCAGTACACATTTATTAGTATTCCTGTGAGTAAAGGTTATTTTGTGGATATGCAGGTGTCTGGATATTAATGGTAGGGTAGTGTATTTTCTAAATTTGAAATCAATTGAGTTTAAAAGGATTTTAGTGTAAGTGAATGATAGTGGCTTATCTACCCAGAGTTGGGATTCACAATTGCAGGTTTTCCTGTAGGCTAAATGGTAAAATTACATGTTATTTTGTATGTTAGTTTAATTTTTAATTTATATTTTGTTTGATAATTCAAGTTAAATTTCACAGAGAGGTACTTAAGTGGTGTAGTTGAAGAAATGCTTCAGATAACTCTATTTAAGGGTTCAGAATGAAAGGAAATGAATGATACTAGAATGGAGTTTTACAAGGAATTATAAATATGGGAAGGCCTTGGATAGTTGGTAAAAAGTGAGCCCTAGGTGGAAAACTTCACTTACCACTGCCATAAGTATTGTTATCTTTGATGTAGTTGTGAATGAGGAACCCTGGTTTGTTGCCGATCGGATACTGTTTGTACCACAAAGATAAAGGCTTTTTCCATGCAGTGTAAATAGGCAGCTAGAAAGGCATGTAGTGTCCTGTTCTCTTAAACAGCAAAGTGACTAGCTCTCATCTAATTATTGTAGTTTATTATTATTATTATTTGTTTTATTATTTTTCTGTTCACTAACTAATTATTATTTGTTTTACCGCTAACTTAACTTAATGCATACCTATTTTGTACATATGATTTTAATGTTTAGCATTAGCATTAGTAGAGGCATATGATGCAAGAAAGCAAGCTTATGCAGTATTGGCAAAAAAAAAAAAAAAAAAAAAACCCTTCCACTTCACCCCTCCGTTCGTTCGAAATACCTTTCAAAACCAAATCCTGCCCCAGGTGAGGATTGAACTCACGACCTTCAGATTATGAGACTGACGCACTGCCTACTGCGCTACTAATTTATATTTTAATCTATATCAATGTGTATCTTCCTGTTGGATTTCATATTCATTGTTCTTCTCTCAGATACACTGTTAATCGTTACCTGTTGTGTATCTTTTTATTAATAAAAATAAAATGATATACGCTACCTTTGCTAGTAGGAGGAAGCAAATCATTATTCCTTTATACAAGATGATTAGATTGCATTTGGAATAATGTATTCAGGTCTGGAGATCATACCTAAAAAAAGACATAACTTCTAGAGAGGGTTTTGTGAAAGGTTGACTAGATTAATGATAGATTAATGTTGACTAGATTATGAGACTGACGCACTGCCTACTGCGCTACTAATTTATATTTTAATCTATATCAATGTGTATCTTCCTGTTGGATTTCATATTCATTGTTCTTCTCTCAGATACACTGTTAATCGTTACCTGTTGTGTATCTTTTTATTAATAAAAATCAAATGATATACTCTACCTTTGCTAGTAGGAGGAAGCAAATCATTATTCCTTTATACAAGATGATTAGATTGCATTTGGAATAATGTATTCAGGTCTGGAGATCATACCTAAAAAAAGACATAACTTCTAGAGAGGGTTTTGTGAAAGGTTGACTAGATTAATGATGAGTTCAAATTGATGCACAGAAAGAATGTCTCAGAAAGTGTGGACTGCAGAGTTGAACAACTAGACATCAAATGGGGGATCTGATTGAGACTGGGTAGAGCAAGAACGGCAGGAGGGGAATGGAGGGAAGCACAACTTAATATTTCAAGGAATAACAGAAGACTGGATCTCAAAGTTCGCACTGCAATGAATTGTCTCCCAATGTAGCAGAGGCAGTGATTGGCAAAGTTCAGTATGAATCCCCTTATATGCTATAAATTACTTACTACATTATTATATACTGAAATTATATAAACAATTATAGTATGAATATTGAATTTTTTTTGTCTGATGCAGAGAAGTTTGCTTTATCATTTACCCTTATACAGTGTTGTGATCACAAATAATGTTATCATTTGTATAATATTATTATTTTTAAGAAGTCCTAATCAGATGTATACTTCTGTTTATGTTATTTTTTTTGACTCCTCACCGCTTTTGCATGTACAGTGGAAGTAATTACGTAACATCCAAATTTGTTCTCGAACTGTGACATGTTGTGTGTGATGCTTCGTACAGTTTGTATTGTTGTTGGTTGTACTATATCTCTACTCTTACCACCAGTCTAATTGTTTTACGGTAGGGTGTTATAATACTTTATTTTAATATTTTCTTTGTTCATTTTGAAAGACATATAGATTTCCAGAAATATTATGACACAAACTGGTTTCTTTTTATTGATGTTCTCTATAAGAAATAGTGGACAGTCAGATTAAAGTATTTTTTATTGCTTGATTTTCGTGTGCTATTTCTGTCCACTTTTACCTTTTTCTGTGTACATTTCTGCATCGATAAGCAGCACTGAACAGCTGCATTATTGTTTAATTGGTTATTGTTATCAATTATGCTGTGTCACAAAGTGATCACAATAAGTGGTGTCTGCTGTAAGGTACACTGAATAATAATACCACATCGTCATCATCATCAGCCATTTTCAATCCACTCCAAGATGAAGGCCTCTCCAGCAATTCCAGTTCCATCTATTTTGTGCAATGGCCATCCATTTACTAAGCACAAACTCATGAATTTCCTCTTGGGTATCATTCTGTTATTTTCTTAGTCCATCTGTCATCATGTCTTCGAGCTGTGTGTCCTGCCTAAGACCATTTTAGCTCTTTAGTTTTGATATGAATGTCCTTTACTTGACTTTGCTGCCTAATCCATGTGTTTCTCTTCTTACATGTTCGTGTATCTTCTTACAGTAAGACTCCACCTTTTCAATTACTGCCCCTTCAATCATTATATACCTTTCTGTGGCATACTTGTTCATCATTACTTTTGTTTTAGCCATATTCATCTTTAGTCCAAAATCCTTACTAACTCTGCATAAATGATTAAGATTTTCCTCTAATTCTTTGGGATCTTGGCTTATGACCACAATGTCATCTGCAAATCATAAATGGTTTAGGTACTCTCCATTCACATTGACTCCTTTCTGCGACCAGTCTAATTTTCTGAAAGCTTTCTCAAGGGCACTAGTAAACAATTTTAGAGATATTGTATCTCCTTGTCGAACTCCTTTCTGAATTTTAAATTTACTACTGTCTTTGTTTAGTCTAATAAAGTAGGTAGCATTCTCATATTTTCTTAAAAATCATAATATATGGGGTATCTATGCTTTTTCTTTCCAGTGCCCGAAACATTGTCTTATGCTGTATGGAGTCAAATGCCTTTTCATAATCCACAAATGCCAGGCATAATGGTGTTTTATATTCACTTGCTTTTTCCATTAGCTGTGACATTACATGAAGATGATCCATTGTTGAGAATCCTGTCCTAAAGCCATCTTTCTCTTTTGGTTGATTCTCATCAAGTATTCTCTCTAAGTTAGCAATGACCCTTGTGAACAACTGTGGGATAACAAGCTAATTGGTTCTGTAATTTCCAATTTCTGATTTATCTCCTTATGCAGCAAAACTGTGATTACATTATTCCACTCCTTAGGCATCACACCTTTTCTAATGCATTTTGTGAAGAGTCTCTCCAGTTTTCGTGTCGTGTCTCTTCCACCCAATTTTAACAATCCTACAGTAACTTCATGTTCCCCGGGGCTTTCTGATTCTTCATTTTCTTCAACGCATGTTCTACCTCATCAGGAAGAATATCGGGTATGTCATATGTGTTACTAATTTGCGATCCATCTTGCCCACTGCTGGCATCATTCCCCCGCTCCTTGTATAATTCTCTATAGTAGTCTTCTGCTATTTATAAGTACACCATTGCTGTTCTTCAGTTTCAGTATCATTTGTTTTTCTGTATTACTGCTCATGGCTGCTGATTTAAATCCTTTGTTTTTCCTTAAAGCTTGTTCTACTTTCCTTGTATTTAATTTTCTTATGTCCTCTCTGAGTCTCTTTCTAATGGCTTTGCATAACTCAGTATACTCAATTTCCCCCTTGTCAGTGTTTTTCTTTCTCTTCATTTGTCATCTTCGGTTCATCATGACAAGTGTTTCTTGATTAATTTTTTTTCTTCTTTGGATTTCTTTTTTTCCTATAGGTCTCTTGGGCTTTATCACTTTCAGAAAGTTGTAATATTCCTCGGTGATATCTTGGTCCTGAGCATTCTGTAGAAGCTCAAACTTGTTCTTAAATTTCAGTACATACTGCTTTTCTTTTTCTCCTCTTCTGTTATCTCAAAGACCTTTGTATTATTTACTCGAATCAGTTTTTTCCTGAACAAGGTAAATGTTGGAAGTGAACACAGAATGGTGAGATGATATAGATTTAAGAAAAGAAAGGAAAAAAACTGATTTGAGTAAATAATAATACCACAAGTGCATATTAAAGTTTTTGTACTTTTTTAAACTATGATTATAATTTATCCATTAAGAAAAAAAAAAAAAAAGAAACTACACATATTCTTATTATGGGCAGAATCTCTACTGTGACCTTTTTAGCATTTGAATAAACATGTTTTTGTGTAATTAATAATAAATATTATTCTTGTTTTGTTTGAAAACATAAAGGAATATGTGAATTTATTTATTTGCATTAATTTGAAAATTATTCTCTGCAGGCTAGTTGACTGGCTAGATGAGTATATACCTGGCTGTTTCAGACAACCTCAAGTAAGCTTTTCATCTCGTATACCAAATGCAATCCCACTTGGGGATGCTGCCACCATGTCTCATCACATGTACCTGTACTCACCTCATGCTGGGTTGGATCTTCGCATGTTTCTGGGCTTTTCAAATGAATCTTCAAAACATTCCATTTCACATCACCAGGGTGCAGAATTTGTGTATCAGACAGGCACTTGCATTCCTAGTGTTCTTCTTCAAGGAAGAAAAATGCCACCATTTCATTGTGTGCATAGTTCACCTACTCCTACTGTATGTATGTTATCAAAACATGGTAATGGTAGTCTGAACTTATGGCATTTGACTTTTGCAGAAAACTCTTGTTATTCTCAGGTGGGTCTGGCTTTTGCAAATCTTAATAGCAAAATTGTAATATTAATAGCTGATATGTTGATTATACTGATAAAAAGGATAAAATTGTTGTTACTTGTGCAATTTTAAAAATTTTGCAAAAATATCAGAAATAAACCCAATAGAGATCATTTTATATAAAACTCAAACACAGGTATGCATGATATATAGTGTTTATTATATAACACACACACACACACACACACACACACACACACACACACACACACACACACACACACACACACACACACACACAATGGAACTTTTCTATTACGAACTTCTATTTAACGAATTTCTCTTTATTATGAATTTTTTTGCAAAAGATTGCACCTTGAAATGAAATTACATGTAAAATTAACCCATATCGCAAAGTGTCAGTCTCTCTATAACGAATTTTTAAAAAAATTAGCAAAAGCATTTTTGAAGAATTTCAAGCATTTACTGCTCAACAGCTGCTCAAATGTACGGCCTCCTTCCTTCCGAAATTGCTCATTGGCATCTGAAATGAATCATCCTTTTAGGTTTTTTTTTTTTTTTTTTTATGTGAACCCAAAACACGAGAGGTATTAGAACCTATAGTACTTAGTACCGTGCTTGGGTTGGAGGTTGAGAAGACGAAAGAAGATATTTGTTGACATTGGACTAGAACTTCTGTAGATTGTAATTTTCAGGAAATACGTATGAAGGAAGGTTGTTCCAGAAAACGGCAGTTGAATGAATAAATGAAGAAGATGAAAAGTTGGTTCAGTGGGTTTGAAGTTGGACAGTAAATGGATGTTGGCTGGTAGCGGCACGTGTTCGGACTGTTTTGAAAGAGAGAGCGGGAATTATAGAAGCCAATTCAGAAGAACAGTGCCCATGGAAGTATCTGTAGAAAAGGCATGTAGCAGAAACAGTGCGTCTATGAGAAAGCGAGTGGAGAGACTCTGTTAGAGATGAATCATTAATTAACCTAACTGCCCTCTTCTGAATGGAATCAAGAAGCCTGAGAGAGGTTTTGGGGGCACCACCCAAGATGTGGGAACAATATTCCATGGCAGCGCGGATTTGCGATTTATGCAGAGTGAGCAGGCTGTTTGGAAGAAAAGTAATGCCGAGAGCGAAAGAGAAAACCAAGTTTTTTAGATGCAGAGGAAGCAATATTTGTAATGTGCTTGTGCCAAGAGAGATTAGAAGTCAGGGTAATCCCCAAAAGAGATATATCATTTTGCTAGAAATCGGAGTGTCACTAAAGATAAGCATAGGAGCAGAAGAATCCTTTTTGCGAGATATAAGACAAGACTGAGTTTTAGAAGGATTGAAATCAACTAAGTTGTCTTTGCCCCACTGGAGAATTACCTGAAGATCTGCATTTAAGGAATTGGCAGCAGATTTTCGAAAACTTGAAGCTGATTGAGCAGGACAAGGTTTCTCAAAATGGAAATTTGAATGCAACGTGCTATCATCGGCAAAACTATGGATAGGAATTCCAGTCAATGGAAGAAGGTCATTGATATACAAGAGGAAAAGAGTGGGGGAAAGAACTGAACCTTGGGGGACACCGGCATTAGTGGAGAAGTTAGAAGACAGAGAGCCATCTACCATCGCCCTCAGTGAGCGATCAGAGAGAAAACTGGATAACCAATTACTAAAAACAGTTGGCAAACCATAAGATGGAAGCTTGTTTAGATGACCTTTATGCCAAACACGATCAAAAGCCTTTGAGATGTCAAGAGCTACTTGTGTTTCACCGAACCTTTCCATTGAATTAGTCCATAAATGGGTAACATAAGCCAGAATATCACCAGTGGATCGACACTGACGGAATCTATACTGGCGATCGTTGATCAGATGGAAGGTTTCTAGGTAGTTTAAGAGTTGGCGGTTAATTGATTTCTCCATTACTTTAGAAAGAGTAGAAGTAATTGCAATGGGACGATAATTGGATGGGAGAGATTTGTCACCCTTTTTAGGAACTGGCTGGATATGAGCAAATTTCCAAGCAGAAGGAAAAACACCTCTGGAATAAGAAAGTGAAAAAAGGCGGCAAAGAATAGGAGTAAGTTCAGGAGCACAGGTTTTGAGAACAAGTGGAGAAATACCATCAGGACCTGGAGCTTTCTTAGCATCAAGATTCATCAAAATACTTCTGATATCCTTTTGACGGAAGACCACAGGAGGCATTGAATGGAACGTGTTGGGAATGGTGGGAGGTGTTTTACCAAGATCATTAATACATGAGCTGGAAGAAAAATGGGATGCTAGCAGGTCAGCTTTATCCTTGGCTGAAGTGACAACAGAACCATGTGGTTTGGACAGAGGTGGGAGCAGAGATGGGCAAAAGTTGCGGCCAATAGCTTTGGCAAGAGACTAGAATGCTCGGCTACCATTAGGACAAGAAGCAAGTTTTCTACTCTTAGCCTGTTCAAACTCTAGTTTGGACTGATTAATAACTACTTTACAATTGTTGCGAGCTTTGGTGTAGGCAGAAAATGAAACTGAAGAATTAGAAACAAGCCAATTACCATATGCAACATTCTTCTCTTGGACAGCCTTAGCACATTTATTGGAAAACCAAGGTTTAGATAAAGGACGAGATTTTAAAGTGGAGTGTGGGATAAAGGATTCCATTCCTGCAAGAATAATTTCACTGACACGATCTGAGCAAACGTTGACATCTGAAGTTTTGAAACAGTAATCAGACCAAGGAAAAGAAGTCTCGCAGGTCATCCCATTTTGCATTCTTGTAATGCCAAACAATACGAGGTTGGGAATAGCCATGAGATAAAGGTTCTATTGGAGAAGAGACAATCACCAAGTTGTGATCTGAAGTGCCTAAAGGACCTCTCACTTCGACCTTGTACTTAGAAGGGTTGTTTGTGAGAAAAAAGATCAAGCGTATTGGCTGTATGATTAGGATTGTCTGGTATTCTTGTAGGTAAATGAATAATCTGTGCTAGGTCATTAGTAATTGCAAAAGCCTCAGCATCTCGACCTTCTGGGTCGGTGTGACTAGAAAACGGAAGCCAGCTGTAGTTGTGAACATTAAAATCACCAAGGAAAATTACCTCCCTGTTAGGAAAGTTGGACTGGAGAAAGTCAATTTGCAAAGAGAGGAAGTCAAAGAGCTCCAAGTGATTAGTGGAGTTTGGAGAACGGTAGAGACAACAGATGAATTTGACACAATGAGGTAGAGAGATTTTAAGCCAGAGAAGATCAAAGAGAGGAGATTCCAAATTGCCAAGTCCTCTGACAGGGAATATCAGAACGGACATATGCACAAGTACTACCTTTGAGGCGAAAGGACTCATACAGCAAATAATTTGGACATCTGAGATGAGCAGTAGTTGAATCAACCAATAACTGAGATTCAGTCAGAAAAAGTACATGGGATTTGGAAGACTGCAAGTGGAAATGGACATCGTTGAGATTAGAATGAGACCACGTATATTTTTGAAATGAATTAGGAAGTCCTTGGGAGGTTTAGATCTTTTCACAGATAAGCTTGCTCTATTATTTTGACAATTCATGGTGTATTCAATAGTAAGAAAAAGTGGGTGGGACATGCTGTATGAAGTAATGAAATTTTTGGATATGGCATACATGCGGTAAGAATGTACCCAGATCCTTGACATAACGTGGCCTCGACAATGCTCCCTGCATACACACTACTCGGACTCCCTCCAGTCACTATCTGGCAGAGTAGAGGTAGCAAGTTATGCACTAGCTGATCCGGAACCCCTCCTAGAGAGTTACCAATAGGTTTGGTCTGGTGTACTAACTAGCGGCCGGCCTGCGAACACCGTTTTAGAGTTGTACCCTCGAAATGTAAGGAATATTGTATCTCGCCACAACATTCATCATAACCTCAGAAATCATCAATCGTACTGCATGATGGAAGAAATAGGGAAGAGTTGGCCTGACCTTAGCTCTAGAGACTAAACATGGGTTCCACCACTTCAAGCCTCCAATAAGCAAAGTGGTGGTATTTCACCGGTTGATGAGAGTCATCTACCACCTATTACTGCCTGGTAACATAGAGAGGCAGCATTCCTCCATGTGGTGTGGCTGCCACACCTCGACCCCTGCTTACGTTGGTTCACACCTGGGTGGTCATCCATGTACTTGTGCATGGAGGTTATACCCAGGATTACTAACAGTCCCACCATCGTGAAGGTGCGAACAGAGGATTTGGCTGTCATAGATCGTCCGGACTTCGCCGAAATTGGGTCCACTTGACTTGAGTGTCACATGAATATCAGTTCCATCAGCGTTTTAGACTCCCAGGTAGCAAGTACAGCTTGTCTGGCATATCTGAGAGAATGTCTGTGACAACCTCAATGACCATAGTGAACACTTGTGGCCATTGGTGCCCGTAGGGGGTTCTTTTTTTCATTTTTGTTACAGTTATAAAACCAAATGGGTTTTCATAAAAGTGGTCATGAACTTTGCAATAAATAGGGTAGATTTGTAAATTGACATTGGCTAAGGGGAAAATGAAATTTGCTGCAGGTAAACCTTTAGCGCGCTGTGGCAGTGCTGGAAATACATAGAATGCTTCGATAGTTGGTTTTTAGTAAGGCCTACTGAGTGATGACATTCACTTGTCACCTCAACTGTATCATGTGACCTTCCTGTCAATATGATAGTTTTTTGTATATGTCCATTCTCATCTAACTAGACTCGAAGTAGATGATTTTCATGAATTTTTTTTTTTTTTTTTTTAAATTTTGTTCTTTTAGAACAATTTGTCATCAATCACATAGGTTATATGATCTTTTTTGTTTTCTGGAAACTAACATATAGCATACAATTAACGATAAATTTTATTTTCTTTCATGTATACATGAAAGCAGAATGAAATCAGAATAAAAGAGATTTGCAAAGTCATATATTTTTTCAAAGTGATTGATAGGAAAGGTCACATGATACTGTTGAATTGACAAGCAAATATCATTGAGTAGGCAGTACTAACAATTCACTATATGGCTAGCACAGTGAAGTTTTCAGTGGCTACACGGTGATTGTATCGGCAAGAGCTGCAGTCAAGTAATTTTTACATTTGGGGAAACAATGTCAAAGACAAAGTGTTTAAGTATTAATGATAATAAAGTCAAGATTCTTCGTGATATTGAACAGAGTTTTAAGAAGAAAGATATTGCAGAGAAATATTGCATACCTGCAAGCAGTTTATCTATGATTTTAAAAAATTGAGAATCAATTTTAAATGCAGTTGGTGGAGCAGACAAGAAGTGAATTAAGCTCTGTATATACGAAGATGTTGATAAAGCTGTTCTAAAATGGGTACAAATGAAATTGAAATGGTATGTGAAAAGAATATACCAATATCAGTTCCAGTAATTAAGCAACAAGCTCTGAAATTTGCGCAGTCCCTTGGACATACAGAATTTAATGCGAGAGGAGCCACAGAATTGTGGAGAAAGTGTTAATGTAAGCGAAGAATATTGCAACAGTTGGAGGAACAAAACCTTGAAGATTTTGGAAGAATATGAACCTAAGGATGGTTTTAATGCTGACAAAGTGGGTTTATTCTTTAAATTTTTACCTAATAGAACACCTGCTTTTAAGGATGATAAATATTTTGGCAGAAAGCAAAGAAAGAATCACTGTGCTAGTTGGAGCCAATATGACAGGAAGTAAAAAATTAAGACTTTTAGTCATCGGAAAATCAAAAAACCCAAGATGTTTTAGAGGCACAAAATCTTTGGAAGTTGACTACACCTTTAATAAAAAAGCATGGGTGACAAGTGATATTTTCGAAGAATGGATATTAAAACTAGATTAACTAGATATTAAATTATAGACAGGCGTATAACAAAAGAAAAATCGTGTTGATTTCTGACAACTGATTTCTGTCCGGCACGTCCTGCCAGTATTTCTGTCAAACGTAACCTGATTTGTGTCCGTTGTGTGAAGTTGTTCCTTTTACAAGACCTTATTAAAAATTTTAAATTTTATTATCGAAAGAGAATAATAATGAAGATTGTCAATGCATAACAAGAAAATAGAAACTTGGAGGTTACAATTAACCTTAGAGATTGCATCTCTGAACTGGAAAAAGTTTGGACAAATGATATTACTGAATACACTATTCAAAATTGTTTTTCGAAAGTGAGATTTGCATTGAATACAGAAGTTGAACAACAACAACAACCAGACAAACAAGATGAAGTACCCCTTTCCAAATGAAAAACTTTTGGACTTTATTAGAATTGTCCGGAAACATCGAATGAAATAACTCCGGATGGTTATGTTTATGTAGAGGTCAAGATCTGGCTATAACAGAACATCCTAATGAAGATGAAATACTGCTGAACAGTGTTAGATGCAACCATGATCACGAAGAAATTAACGATGATGCTGAAGATGCATCAGAACAACCCGTAGAAAAGCCAACTCTCAAAGAAACTGGTTCATGTTTCATCTGGGTCTACAGTTTTGTGAAAATGTTCCTGATAATGTTTTTAATGCTCTGAATAAATGTGAGGTTTTCTTTGAGAATCATAAATTTTTTAATTATACTGTGCAAATGAAAATTACCGAATTTTTTTTAAATTTGTGATACTTACTGGTAAAAATTGTGTAAACGTAATTTAAATAAGTTATGTTTTTGAAATAAAATACATTAAAAATAAATGTAAATTTGTTTTCATTTTCTAATTAAATAACAATTTCCAATAAAAAAGATATTCTCTGTATAACAAAATTTCTCTATAGCAAATTTTTTCGCTGGATTTATCAAATTCGTTATAGGGAAGTTTGACTGTATATATATATATAGACAAATGTTTATATTCAGTGCATAGGGAAGGGATGCTGATCTATCAATTGTAATCACCATGGAAAAATTGAGAAGGCCTGTAAGGTGAAGGAAATAACCTGAAATAAATTGATTAACATAAAAATAATAATGATGATAGTGATGTTACCTAAAGTAGTGGATCCTAGGGCTTTAACTACTTCTTCAAAGGGTCGGTAGCCAGAGACCCTGCTTATTGTGGTGGTTCCTACAGTTTTGGCTGCCAGCCCTTTGAAGAAATAGTATTTGGTATGAGGGAAGTTTTACCAGGAAGACTTCCCTAATACCAAATACTGTCACTACCTGCTTGTTTCTGTTAAACCAGGGCATAAGAGGGATTCCCCTGTGCAGTTTATTACTGAACCTCTGTCTACCATTCACATGGCAAAGCAGGAAACTTGGTTCATTGGAGAAGAAACTTTATTACAGTTCTCAGTGGTCTAATGATGCTGTTCAGATGCAATCTTTAGACATTGTTATGCTGGAGGTCCAAGTGGATGAATGTTCATTGGATCTTAGTGTTGGAAACACTGTTAGTTGTCCCCTGGTTGAAGTCCACGGTGAGCTATTCCACAATTTTCCATCTATCGGCTTGTAGCAGGACAGATCGATGAGGCATGGGCACCCATCTTTGCCCTGGTGATTGCTGCACTGTCCAATAGTTATCAACCCTGGAACATCTTAACTACAGTACTCCATGAACAGCTCACAAGATTTGCAGTTTCCTTAATACTGCCAACACCTTCAACCAGTATTTGACAATCTTACCTTTTTTGAAGTCTGTCAGATCACATCCCTTGCCTATATTGGTTAAGTATTTTGTATGGATTCCATGCCACAAACCTGGTGTATCACATTTATCGGTTCTCACTACAACACATGTGCCACCAACCAGAGAGGAATAGTTGATTGTTAAAACACAGGTGGTTGGGATGTTTTGGCTAGACACCATATGAGATATGACAATAAAGTTCTTGACTGGTGCAATAAAAAGAACACAAAATGAAGGAGCCTAAAAATGGTTTTAGTTTTATTCAAATTAATCATAACCTGTTGAATGCACTTATTACACTATTCTAAAAGTTTCTGAAAAGAGTTGGCAACATCATCCAAAGAGGTGATTTTCAATTTGTTGGTTATTTTTTCTTTATAGCCTCAACATCTTTCCTTTGAGGACAGATTTCACCTTGGGAAGGAGGAAGAAGTTTGCCAAACCTTTGCAACCATCAACCCTATGCTCCCGATCTGCTGGTGCTAAATTGGGAGTATAGGGTGGATCGTTGATCTGTATAATGAATGCTATGTTTTGTCAGAAATGTTTTCACAACAAGTGTGGAATGGATGCATTCCATATTTGTTGGAATGGGGGCATTTGTCTTGCAGAAAGAACCAGCTACCTTTTTTCCAAAATTGTGACCTCACCCAGGAAATGCACTTCAGTGGTATTTGAAGCATAGAATGCAGCATTTACTCTCTCCCCTTCAGGTACAGAATTCTTTGGGAATCAACCCATTTGATGAAAAACATGACATGCTGCTCATCCATAAGGCTGTGTGGCAAAATTTTTGCAGAGACTTTTGTTATCCCCAAATCTTCATGTAGAATTTGACAGTCATCTACTTATTCATATCCAACTCATTTTCCATCATTATGATGGTCAAATGATGATTTCTTGCTACAATTTCTCAAACTGTTGCTCTGTCCTCATTTCGAGAGATTGCTGGGTCATCATGAACATGACCAGCAACTATCATAATGATATATCCCCAAGCCCATACTCACATCTGGTGAGTATGGGCTTGGCAAACCCAGGGTCCTGAGCTGGATATCATCATGCTTCTCTTTCTTGGTGATGCCTTTCTACTTCTCTCTCTCTCTCTCTCTCACACACAGGGGGTAACTCTAGGAGAATTTTTTTTTTGGCTGGTGCAGCATAAGCCTCAGGCTTCCTTGTACCATATGGCTAATAATAATAACCTGCTGATCGTGTTCATGATGACCCATCTTTGAATTGCTTATACCATTTAGATACACTGCAATAAAAATTAATCACTATAAACAGTTTTAACATTTCATACATTTATGTTGCAGATTTTCCCAGTTTAAAGCAAATTTTGATATTTGTTTATTGCTCCATTGCAAAACTGTGACTCAGAATGTTAGTACTACTAACGAAACTGGTTGTTACTTGCAACCTCTCAGCCTACTGGACAATCTCTGTCCACCATCTGTTGGAGGTAGCTTGACTTTCAATACACCAGTTCCATTTATTTTCAAATTCATCGAACATCGCAACAGCATCAGTCTGGAAGCTTTATTGCCCATACCTTGCCATACTTTTATTGCTGTACCAAGGTTAATGAGTATAAAGGAACTCACCGACTTACGTAATACTCGACTTACGCAAATTCAACTTTACATAAGTTTTTGCCGGCCGATGCAAACTGAAAAAAATATGGAAACGTATTTTGCATCTGTAGGGATAAATGGAGGAATTGTGAAAATATAATGTGAACCCAATAGCATATTGTTTTTTTTTTTTTTTTGTAATTTGTTCCAAGTCCTTGGAAGTTGAAAATTTTGCTGTATTACTAAGCTACTTATCTCTCCAAAAGGTCATATTTATAATGGAAATTGCACTACACTTTCATCGTTATCATATGTTCCCTTTATAAGAATCAGTTTTGAACGCCTTTGTGATATTTTTCTAAAGCACGTTTCTTGAGGTCACAACCAAAAGAACAATTAAAACAATTTGAACTTTCTGGTTTATTGGGCTTTTCTGTTAGCACAATCTATTATAAATGGGTAGTAAACTCGATCTTATTGCATTGCAATAATTCTGATAATTGGAATTCAGCGGGTACGTTTTGGTATTATGGTGAAATGAGTTCCCCTTCACTGAAATCTTCAATCATATAAAAAACAAATTTCAGAAACTTCTCGTCATTCCTATTTACTTACTACACAATGGTGAAAGGAAAGGGACCAACGGAGTGATGGCAATGCCAGGAAATGAAACAAAATTGATTTAGAAATGAAGATAAAAATGATTAGGAAGTACGAAGCAGGACAAAGTTTGTCATCAATTGCATGGAATTAGGTATCGCTGCTTCAACAGTGAATACTATTTTAAAGGACAGTGTGCATATAAAGGAACATGTCAAAGGATCAACACACTTAAGATCAACAATGATCACAAAACAGTGTTCAGATGCTATCGAAGATGGAACAGCTCTTAATAATATGGATGGAAAATCAGATTCAGAAGCAAGTGCCCCAGAGTCCAGTGGCCATTCAAGCAGAAGCAAGAACTGTTTATGAAGATATTAAGGATAAGTAAGGCAGACCCCAAGCCAAGTTCATGGCAGGTAATGGGTGGTGTAATAGGTTCAAGCATCACGCTGGTTTCCACAACGTTAAATTATGCGGTGAAGTCCCCAGTGCCGATTCTGAAACTGCAGAGAAATTTTTTGATGTGTGGGAAAAAATTATTGATGAAGGCGGCTATTCAATGCAACAAATTTTTAATGTTGACAAGACTGCTCTGTATTGGAAAAAAATGCTGGATCGAACATACATTGCCAAAGAGGAAAAGACAATGCCAGGTTTCAGGGCTTCAAAAGATAGGGCCACGCTCTTGCTTGGGCCTAATGCAGCAGGAGATTACAGATTAATACCACTGCTTGTGTACCATTCTGGAAATCTTCATGCATTTAAGGGCATCAATAAAACCATCCTACCCATGCATTTCCGATCGAACCAGAGAGCATGAATAACAATATCTCTCTTTGAAGATTTGTTTAAATGCTGCTTCATTCCCGATTTTTTGAAAAATATTGTAAGGACAATGACATTCCTTTCAAGATTTTGTTTCTATTAGATAATGCTCCTGGACATCCTATGCACATAGATGATTTCAATTCGAATGTGAGAGTTACATTTCTACCGGCAAACACCACTTCACTCATCCAACCTATGGATCAGGGTGTTATTTCGAATTTAAAAGCATACTATTTACGCACAACATTGGCTCAGGCATTGTCTGCAGTAGATAGTGAGAAAAATTATTCATTGGAACTTTTGCAAAGCTTACAATATTTACCACGCCATCTTAAACATTAATAAGGCCTGGGTGGAATTACTAAAAGTTGTTTAAATGGCACATGGAAGAAAATATGCCCACAGCACGTATAAGGATTCGAAGGATTTGAGAAAGATGAATCATATGAAGAGGTTACAGATTGTAAAGGTTGCAGAGCTACTTCAATTGGAGGGTGATGCTAAAGATGTGGAGGAGTTAAAAGAGGAAGAAGAGAAGGAATTATCTAACGAAGAACTTATTGACGCAGGCAGCGATAATTAAAGAAGAAAATGCTGACGAAGCTCAATGTGAACCAAATGAGGAGCCGAGATGTTTCATCAAGAGAGAGAGATGGCAATGGTGAGGTTTGAGAAGATGGATCCTGACAGCGAACGCTTCTTAAAAGTTAACAGAGGGGTGAATGATATGCTTGCTTGCTACAAAGAAATCTATAATGAAAGGAAAAAGCCACCATCCAGTCATCAATTAATGTTTTTTTGTAAGGTTGAGCTTCCGACCCCTTCTAAATCTCCACAGCCCTCAACCTCTGCAGCAACGTACTTATCAGCTGAAGATGTCAATTCTAGCAACGCAGCTCAAGAGGTAAAACTTACTGACTTTATGCCTGTTTCTTCTTTTTTTTTTTTTTGTAATTTTATAATTTTGAAATTTTTTTTTAAATTGCTTTTGTAATTTTTCCTGTGCATGAGATAAAAAATTGATTAAATACAATAAATAATTCTATTCACATATTGTTGAACATTTCTTTTTTGTCAATTCAGCGAGCACTGTTGCGAGTGCTGCGCAAGCATGGGGGAAATTCCGACTTAAGTAAAATCCAACTTACGTAGAGTTCCGTGGAATGCAATCCTTATGTTAATCAGGGAGTGGCTGTATAGTATATATAGGATATATCATAACATGTGGAAGCAATGGGATGGGTTTAGGACCCAAAAACAGGCTTTGCCTTGTTTCTGAGTTACAAGCATTGTTTGCGTTCTAGTAATTCTTTCCGTAAACTGAGTTAGCATAGTTGGCTCCATTCAACTGTTTGAAAACAGTGCTCGATATCTCGGAGAGTGCCATGCTGCGGTTATGTATACATTTTTCCATACTGTTCTTTGAGTGATTTCAGTTAGTTCTCCTGACAAGGGCACTACATTTGGATATGATTATCAACATTTTGATACTGTGTATTTGCTGTGATGATGGAGGCTTATTCACATTGAGAGATGGCAGACATGCATTTCATGTATAGACTTGCTAGATGCAATGCAACTGAGGCAAGATGTCTGTATTGAGAAGACTTCCCTAGTCATGTTCGAAATGAGAAGACCATTATACATGAATGCCTTGTGGAAACTTCATTTAGAAAACAAGTTTCAGATGGTGGTAGACCCATCTGAAAAGCAAATCCAACAGAAATCTGGAGCTTTTGAGCTGGTGAGAAGGTCTGTGATAAGCATGTTAGTCATTTTGCCATTTCCTGTAAACATAAGCAGATAGTTGCTGGAACACAAAAATGGCTGTAACTTGTAAACAAGGCGAAATCAGACCTATGCTTATATGAACTTTTTAAAATTGTTTTTAGGCTCCAGATCCACCCTGAAGTGGATCTCACCTGTTATGATATGCTGTGTATACTAATTTTACACACGTGTATGTGTAGATCCCTGCATTTCAATAGAAATTCACTGTTGAAGACTATTTAATCATATATACCATGTACACCTTAAAATATTAGAGAGAATGAGACATGAGTGCTCCCCTCTAGTATATCTGTGGAAGTGCTATACATTTATTTTAGATAGTGCATGATACTTCTAGCACACTAAACCATGTTATATAATATGAAAATGTGTACATAGAAATTGTTGGTTGTCCAGAAATTTTTTCCTGCACACTAATCAAAGAAGTCATTTTCAGCAGTTGGCAACCCTAGTTTGGATCTGTTGATAGCAAAAGTATTTCTTTCATACAGGTTTCATACAGGTTTCATACAGTGTTGGTTATTTCAGCACATAAAGTTTACCGAACAGCTAACTACCTCGTCCTACCTTTAACACATTGACTGCCAAGCTAGTTTAAGAAAAAAATTCCCCAGGGGCCAAAAAATATTTTGCAAATAATTTGATCAGTAATTCTAAAATAAATATTGTAATGGCAGTGTTGTCATTTTTTCGCTTAAAATATCAAAAAAAAAAAAAAAAAAAAAAGAGTATTTCGCATATATGTGGCCCACTAGGTTACTTTATTTCTTGAGAAGTCATGTCGGCCTACATGTGACGCTATTACGGCATACATATGAAGGTTGTTTGCGATTAGTTTATTGCACATATGGCGAGCATTGCAATAAAACTAATTGCAATAAAATAAACTCTCAAACGTTGCAATAAGTTTGTTAGTATTGTTAAAGATTTTGTGAAAACAAGTTTGTTAGTGCACTCTATTATCCATCATATTGTGTTGTGTTTTTCCGCAAGTTTGTATAATTGTGTTGTGTTGTGTTTTTCTGCAAGTTTGTATAATTGTGTTGTAAAAAAAAAAAAAAAAAAAAAATCTAAAAAAAAGGAATGGATAAAAGAAAATTACTAAAATAAGAGGAACAGAGAGAAATTGCTGGAATTTTCAACTAAGCAGAGTTAAACTTCTCACACACTGCTGTCGAGTTTTTTCAGAAGTTCAACTTTATTTGTTATAGACAATGAATGGTGTTTGCACTTTACACTACGTGAGGCACTTCCTTTATGCATTGGAACCATGGCTGGGGCTAAATGTGAGCAGGTTATAATAATAAATGCAGGAAAAACAAGTGGGAATGGCTTGCCAATGTTTATGAGTTCACGCCAACAGCTGATATTGCAACCAACGCCACCAAAACAGTAGCGGCAGGTCTGTGCGCCGACCCAGGAAATTTGAAATTACGTTCGTGGAAATTATGTCCGAATTGGCAGTGGAGCCGGATTAGTGATGGTCAACCTGTATTATGCTGAGTTATATAGCTGATTTCTAGAATATTGAGAATGCATAATGTATGATATTAAGATTACCAAAATGGATAAAATGTAAGCTGAAGTTCATATCAACTGGAATATTGCCTAGTTGTGCTTGTCAGGTAACCAGGATATGCAGTGTTAGCTGTTGCTACTGGAACAAACATCACTGATAAAAGCTTAAATTGGCTGAGTGAAATTAGTAGAGGACTAGGTCAGTATAATATCAGAATATTAGTTATTATAGAAACTAGTAAGATGAAAATGAGTGAACTACAGCCAAACAAAAGCTAAACAGTAATAAATTAATTTATTCTGGAAATAAGATCCAGTGCAAGGAAGGTAATAGCTTTCAGAACCAGTTTGAGGTTGCAGCTTTCAAAATGAGTTTCAAATAAGCCTTTCCAATTTGGTGTTACACCAGGACATTGGAAATCAACTTCTTGCCAACGTAATTGAAATTTGATTGAAGAACGTTTCTATTTTTTATCTGTTGTAACACCAGAAGAACCAAGTTGTAAAATGATAATTTGGCCTCCTGGGGATCATTCAGATATATTCCTACAAAGCATCATCTGAAAATTGGAACAGAATCTTTAGAAATGATGAAATTCAACCTAAACCCAGTAGTACAGCATACATGCCAATTAAAAAATGGGGCATTTTGAATTTTGCTATAAAGTGTATTTTAGGAATACTATTTGAAATGGATTCAATGAAGTAAGTTTGAAATTATAAAGAATTGAAACAGATATGCCTTATTGTTGATTTGAAATTCATATCATAAATAATTCTTGAGTCAGCAATTAGCCAACTGAATTTTATAATCAAAATTTGTTGAAAACTTTGAGAGAGAGAGAGAGAGATCGATCATAAACTTCAAAATAAATGTAAAGAAAATTAGATTTTTATTCAGTTTAATATATTTTCCAGAAAAAGATATTTGCAAAAATGCTAAAAATTTACGTAGAAATGATTTAGTGCAGTGTTTTGTTAAAAAAATTTTCATTTGATACTTCTTTGGTCTCTATTTTTTTAAGAATTAGGGTTAGGTTAATACCATGCCTTTAGATATTTATTAGATTTAGGTGAACTTTTTTTTTTAAATGAGTTACTTGAGATGAACATAAACCAGCAAAGTCTAAGTGCATGCTCTACTCCCTGAAGAAACAAACAACAACTGTCTCACCCAATATCAGTGGAGTTTCCATCGCGGCTGTTCCATATCATTTAGATTTGGGGGTTGTCTTTGACACAAAATTGAGATTCAACCAGCACATTGAACAAACTCATTAGGCATGTGGCACACCTGAAATGGAAGCGAAACAACACCCGCATTATATCTCAGACAGGGTCACAGAACAAAATATGTCAGGACCATTATATACTCCCTGCTACTTTATGCAGCTGAAATCTGGGCATCAGCAGCACCCATGATCAGAAAACCTATCTGGGCTGCGGAATATTGGCTCCTCAAATGGCTAACCATGTTCTGCCAAAATGGCTCCGGCCCTGGGAAGCCCTAGGCTGCCCTCTCTCATTGATGAAAAAAAGACTGGTAATCACAGTAAAAATGTTGACCGGTCTGATCACGTCTCCTTCATTCTGGGATCTCTGTGGCCAGAGGATTCCACCTGCCCAGCTCAGAGCTACCCCAACTATTTTCCCACTTCATTCACACCTCCACTTATCAGATCATTTCCTACCATACCAGATGCTCAGACAAGTCCAGGACATCAATTCCAATCTTCAGAAATTTGCTGTCAACTGACAATATAAATGTGGGATACTTGTCCCCACAAACATCTTAGACTGCGAACTGTCAGCTGTATCTGCAAATCACCAAACTGCTTAACTAAAACTGGAATTGGTGACCCCTGGAGATGTGACACCACCATCCTTTCACAAAGCATTACATCCAATCACAACCATCTAGACAAAACTGCCGTGGTTGCTCCCAGTAAGGAATACTCAACATTGGTCCAGACAGTGTGTACAAGGAAAAGCCTCCTTTCTTCACATCCAAAGACAGCATACCCTTCATCACTACTTGGAGATCCTTGTGAATTATTTATTCTTTTATTAACAAATGAACATAACAGGGAAATGAGCCTAGCACTGCTCTTGCTGCTCCCCCCCCAGAACCGTGAGGACAATAGTATATGTAAATCGTATATGTATGAGTTGTCATTTGGTTATTTAAGCTTAATGTTCTAAATCTCATGGTAAGATTTAGTAATTTTTTTAATATAATTTGTTTAATGCCAGTTCTCGTCACCATGTTGTCTTATGTAAATTCCCTATATCAGTTAATGTTATCATGTTTTGTTCTTTAATGTCATGTTATTTAATACCTGTTATCTGTAAACCCCTGGTCTTTCGCTGTGAAGGGAAAGTGCGACACTATTTAACCTTTTATACTGTTACAATCAAAGGTTGCAATAAAGATTCTCTCTCTCTCTCTCTCTCTCTCTCTCTCTCTCTCTCTCCATCACACGTTAAACAGTAGTTCTCTGTTTTGAAAAGTATAATTGCTGTTTATTTGGAATGTATTGCAGTTAGTACTACATTCAAATGAAATTGTATAATATATTTTTTTTACTTAGGAATTACTGAAGAATTATTTAAAAATTTTCCCTATTAGTTTTTTTGCCTTCCTTCTAATTTCCATTAAATATTTATTGCAGGTTCTAAGTATTGGGCATGCTTCACGGGTATGTGGTCATAGATTTCGAATAAATGATATAACATGTCATCCAGTCTTACCTCTTCTGCTAACAACATCTCATCACAACCTTCCAGGCCATTCTGCTCATACTCCTTCATCAAATGTGTCTGTGCCATCTAGTCCATGCTGTCCCTCAAATTCAGGTCTTCTTCAAGCTGGGTTTTGTAGTGAGCTTATTTTATGGAAAGTTGATCCGGTGGGACCTCTTTCAAAATCTGGAGGAATTACTGAACTAGCAAGAATAAATTCCCCAGAAACATCTGCTTTTGCTAATGTTGCTTGGATTCCAACACTTCTCCCAAGGTATACACACTTTTGAATATGATCATTGCTTTGAAGTTAGTAATTAATACTAATATTTGTTAAAATGATTAACACATTATATTTAATTATTTTATCAGACAGTTATAAATAATGCAGTCCTCACGACTGTTTCATTCCCTCAAATTTCATAATCTTTCAGTTTCTCTCAGACACAACATTTACTGGATTAGCTGCCCAGTATTCTTTATCCAGCATCATTAAAAAAAACAACTTTTTAATCTGTAGAAAGACATCTCTTAGAAATAAATATTTTATATTATGAAAAGATTGCACAGTCATACAGTTGTTCTAGTAGACATGCTCTACTATAGATCAGATTCTATTTAAATTGAAAGTTATATATGAGGTATTTATATTATATTATTTTATATATATATATATATATATATATGAGGTATTTAATTAAATTAATTTTTCCTTATACAGTAAACCCCAGCTATTCGCGGTATCTGTATTCGCGGTTTCGCGAATTCGCGATCGCCGATTTAATATAAAATGAAACCTGAAAAAATGTGAATTTTAAAACGCCGTGAATATTTTCCGCCATAAAAAAAACATGGGCGTGGCTAAAATTATCTTTCCCAGTCAAAACAGTGCTCAGTGGGTGGGGGAGAGGGGTGAAAAAATCGCAAGCGGGGATGTTTCTCGCTAATCCTTGTTCAGTATGTGTTAGTCATGGAAGGTTTCGTCGTTTGATTTTAATTTATATGTTTATAAATTGAATAAATTTATCAATTTATAAATTGATATGCTTACAAAAATGATAACTCTACCGTTTTGCAGTGTAAAACAGACTTTTTCGAGTGCGTTAACGGAAGAAAGTGACTTTATTGTGGTCAAGTTCTTTCTAACCCCTACAAAAATATGGCTACGAATAAAAAGAGAAATGTGAAAATATCAAAGAAGGTGATGACACTAGCGAATAAAATTGAGTTAGACGAAATTTCTAATGGTGAAAGTGTCTCCTCAGTGTCAAAACATTATAAAATCAATGAGTCAACGGTACGATCAATCAAAAAATCGGAAGAAAAAATCTGCCGTAGTGTCCGTGAAACCGCGCTAATTGCTTCAAAAATTTGCTCTGTAACTCGTAATGTTAAATTTAAAAAAATGGAAAAGCTTTAAATCTGTGGATAGAAGACCGAATTCAAAATAAAATTCCGTTAAGTTCACTCATCATTCGTGAAAAGGCAAAACTTCTTTATCAACACTTTAGCGAAACTGGTGATAGCACACTGACGGGATGTTTTTTTTTTGCAAGCAAAGGCGCTGATTTGAAAGATTTGTTTAAAATTTCTAATAAATATTACATTTAATATTAAATTGTTTCTTATTTTCATTTCGATGCCATATGCTTGCATTTCACTATGTGCTGTCATGTACAGTCATATTATGAAGGTACATATAATACATACATAGACAAAATTTTAGACTAGTTTTTCTTATATATTTCATACTTTGGAACGGAACCCCTTTATTACTATGGGAGCCATAACTCAGTATTCGCGTTTTCGGTATTCGCGGCATTTCTCAGGAACGTAACCCCCGCGAATAGCGAGGGTTTACTGTAATTCTTTCAACTTAAAGAATAGTATTTGTTTTAAATGCTTTGTTGATGCAGAATACCTTCAAGGCTATGTGTACATATATTTTTTTCTTTAATTTGACTAAAATTATATTTGGTTCACTTCCTTATGCCAATAAGGGGAATTGTGTTTGAAAGACAACTTTTACCTTGAGCTTCACCCTAAATATGGTGGAGAATTGAATAACTGTATTTGTATGGTTAAGAAAATGTCTTAATTTCGATAAAGGAGAAACACATGGTACTAAAAGTTATTTCCGTATTATTGATGCACAACATTTTCAGGTTTGTCAGGTTTGCTTCATGTATTTAGTGTTGTTTCAGTAATTAATGTTCTCCTGTTCGGTTCTGTTTGGTAACATTAGAATTTTTGGGGTTTTTTTTATAATAGTTACAAAGTAATTCAGAGAGCAATAGCAATTTATTTGTAGTTAAAAATTTTCACCCATGTCACAGGTAGCTTATATATTGAGATGCCTTCTCTTTATCTCTCCAACAAAATCATCTAAGAATACCTGCAATTTATTGTTTAAATGCTAAAAGAGTAAAACCTTTGGAAAAATTTCTAGAAGGATGCAGCAAAATTTTGGTGAAGTGTGGGGGGGGGGGGGGGAAGACAAAAGAAGAAAAGTTTGCACATTGGTGCAAATATAGAAAATTTCGTAGCATTGGTAATAAATCTTGTAAACAACCTCTTATTTTGGAAAATCAAACAATCTCTATTAAAGGTCTGCACGAGCCTGGGCTTGCCCCTCAGGCTGGGTAACAACGAGCAATGTTCGGGCTTGGTTTAGGTACAAATAATTGTAATGATTTATTTCCAAAGATTTCTGACTTTTTTTTGCTATTTCCTACATATATTTTTTTAAAATATTTTTTTTATGTATTTAAATTCGTAAAGGTTTTTTAGAAAAAATGTGTATTAGTTTTCTGGTGACACTTTTAATTGACCAATAAGACGGACTTTGCCAACGTCTCCAAAATTTACTGAAATTTATAATCATTTCGTAGAAATGATCCGGCCTGTATTTTTGCTCAGTAAAGTAGCCTTTACCCTTAAGTGCACATTAAGTTGCAATTTACATTACATCAAGATTATGATATGAGTCATTATGTCACCCAGTAATGGGTTCCTTTTTAGTTGTAGGTGTACAGTATACAGTATTTATTAAAAGTGTGATACCGTTAATCCCTAGTTATACCACATCCAAGATGAAAAAAAGCTGTGGGTTTTTTTTCTCAATGCTGAAAAAAAAGCCGTGAGTTAGGGTTGAATTTGAAAGTGTCTGCAATTCTGCATAGACACGATAGGAGGGAGTATATGATGAGAGTCTTGTTGATCAATTCGGCCCTGGAGAGATTGTGCAAGGTTCAAGGGGTTAGAATTTTTCTCAGCCTGATCTGTGCTTGTTAACAAGAGAGGCTGCTTCTACAGGGATGTGATACACTTAAATAGAAAGGGTGCAAGAATATTTGCTGTTGCTATTCAGGCAGAGTTAGGTGGGTTGGAAAACTGCTAGCTGGGGGAATACACGGACTAATAGATAAACAGTAGCCACTGGCAGAGGTGAAATTGATTCTTGCACTACTTCTATTGAAGTAGTGCAAGCAACCTGGAAAGCAAGGCAATGGGTATTTCCAGGACTGCTGGTCGTAATGGAACAAGTAAATACATGGGCTGTTTTAGGGTAACTAAGAATAGAAACAGGTGCATGTACACCAATGCTAGGAGTATAGTTAATGAATTCGATGAGCATGAAGTGCTAGTCAAAACATCAAAGGCAGATATTGTTGGGATATCAGAGACGTGGCATCACACAGACATAAGCAGTGCAGAATTTGAATTTGGGGAATGTATACAGAAAGGATAGACAGGACAGGAAGGGAGGAGCATTATGCTGTTAGTTAGGAAACACATAAAGTGATGTTGGTGGACAATGCAATGTTGAGTCTGTTTGGTGTGACATAAGCACTGGGAAAGGAAAAATGAAAGTAGGTGTGTGTTAAAGGCCTAATGAATCTAATGAGTATAATGAGCAATTGTGCAGAGAAATAGAGTGGGCCAGTAAATCAGTGTCTTATAATGGGGGATTTTAATTTCCTAGAGATTGACTGGAATTTGTGGGTTGGTCACTCACACACTAGCAAGGCTTTTGTGGATTTATTGGATGATTGTTTTCTACAGCAGCCTGTTCGGGAGGCAACTAGAGGGAGTAATACTCTTCATCTGATTATCAGTAGTGATTCTTCATGCATTAAGAATCTGCAGATAAAGGAAACACTAGGTGGCAGTGATCACAGTGTGCTGAAGTGGGATTTACTCAAAGTGGTAACTACCATCAAGGGTAAAGGGAAAGATTTTTTGCTTTCGTAAAGGTGACTACAATGGTCTCAGACAATTTTTAAATTCTATACTGTGGGACCAACTGATGATGTTACCAACAGCAAATTCAAAATGGGAAGCATTCAAAGAATGCTTCCCATTTTGAATTTGGAATGAATTTGAATTATCTTGGAAGCTACTAGGCTTTACATACCAACAAAGAAATGTTCAAGATTTAGGCCTAAATGGATGTCGGATGAACTAATTAGACATGACAGAGAAAAAAATGCATGGGATACATATAAAATAACAGGTGACACAGAAGCCTATGACAGATATAAGCTGGTCTGTAACCAAGCCACAAAGGAGGTTAGGCAGGCGAAGACAGATTATGAGAAATCTTTGGCAAAGGATGCAAAGAGTTCTTTATTTATGTAAACTCTACTAGAAGGAACGGGATGAATCAGATTGGTCCATTTGATATCGATGGTTCAACTGTTGATGATTCTGCTCAGCTAGCTAACAAACTAAATTAATATTTTGCATCTACATTCACACATGAGAAGTTATTCAGATAGGGGAATGCCAGAGGTGTATTAAACTCTGGCAGTAAGCTAGATAATCTTGTAATAACTGAAAGTAAAGTGGAGAAGAAATTGTTGAAGATAAACACAAGGAAGGCACCTGGGGTGGATAGAATCTATCCAGTTATATTAAAGGAGGCGGCAAAGGAAGTAAGCAAACCCTTAGCCATAATTATGAGAGCTTCCCTGGACTCAGGGGAGGTACCCATGGACTGGAGATCTGCAAATGTGACCCCAATTCACAAGGAGGATCAAAGGGAGGCACAGGTAATTACAGACCTGTTAGTTTAACTGCTGTTCCAGGGAAAAGAAGCATTGTAGAATAATGGTTAAAGAAGCATTGTAGAATAATCTAGACGAGACTTCAGTTATAGCTAGGACATAGCATGGGTTTAAGGGGAAGTCTTGTCTGACCAATTTGATTGGATACTATGATGTAGTCACAAAGGAACTGGATGCAAAGAATAACTTTGATATCATATATTTGCATCATAAAAAAGCCTTTGGATACTGTTGCACACGGAAGACTGCTGCACAAATTGGAGCAGTGTGGCATTGGAGGCAAATTGCTGCTATGTATAAAGGGATGGTTTAGTGGTAATCAATGGACACTGCTCTTCATGGGCTAATGTTATTAGTGGAGTCTCTCCGGGTTCGGTGTTGGGTCCATTGTTTTTTTCTGTATTACATATATTGATGATGGTATGTCAGGCTTAATGCCCAATTTTGCAGACGATACAAAGGTTGGCAGGGTTGTTAATGACACTAATGACAGTATGCTGCTGCAACAGATCTAGAAAAGCTGAGCAGATAGGCTGAGAGGTGGCAAATGAAGTTTAACATTGACAAATGTAAAGTACTACATATGGAAAGCAGTAATCCCAGTGTAACGTATCAACTCTGTGGTTCCACATTGACAGTGGTAGAGAATGAAAAGGACCTGGGGGTAATTGTGCAGGCAGATATGAAGTTTTCTGAGCAGTGCACATGGTCTGCAAGAGTAGTTCATGCTGTCTTGTCAATGATATGCAGGAATTTTTCTAGCAGGGATAAGGAGGTGATTATCCCCTTGTATAAGGCAATGGTCAGGCCACACCTTGAGTACTGTATATAGGTCCGGAGGCCTCATTTCAAGTAGGATGTAGAGCTGCTGGAACGAGTACAGAGATGGGCAAGATTAGTGAATGAAACAAAGGGTTATGAAGAAAGGCTTAAGTTTTGCAAATTGCAGTGTCTGGAGACTTGGCACCGGCAAGGTGACCTGATAGAGGTATATAAAGCCTGGAATGGTTTGAGCATGCTTAATGCTGATGGGATTCTGCCTCTTGCTCAGAATAATCACCTGAGAGGGCATAAATTCAAATTGAGGAATGACAGATGTAGAATAGATTGTGCGGAAATTTGCCTTTAGCCAGCAGGTAGTTAGTTGGTGGAACAGACTTCTATCCCTTGTTGTGGAAGTTGATAGCCTAAATAAATTTAAGGCTCAGCTGGATGGGTATTTCGTACGAACGGTGGGGTGAAGCGGAAGTTTTTTTTTTTTTTTTTTGGCTGATGCTGGCATAAGCTTGTTTTCTTGCATCATATGCTTCTACTAATGCTAAATGCTAATGCTAATTTTATTTATCATCTGTATGTATTGTTATTGCAGTTATGAATTTCTTTTCAGCACAACTCTAGGAAGCATATCCAATTCGCCCAGTGCTTGTTTTGTGGCATCAGATGGGATGCAGTTACGTATTTATCAAGCTGTTATTGATGCCAGAGCATTATTAGCAGAAATTTCTACTGCTACTTGGAAAAAATCTCGACCAGTAAGATTTTTTTTATAAATTTGCAAAAATTATTTATTCTTTTATTATATAAATTAATCAAAGCGTAAACATTGATATAGGATGAAATCACCTTTCATATGCAGAATAACTTTTATCACCTTTCATATGCAGAAATGGTACAATGCAAACTGCATATTCTAGTGCAGTATGTCTCCACCTTTAGTAAACTATGCAGAAGCATAAAGCATTCTCTAATTTAGGCAACATTCTAGAAAAAATACATTTATATTTTTGACATTTCACTGTAACTATTATATTATATATTTTAACAATTATATTATATATTACATTTTACTGTATACAACTATTTTTTTGCAGTGGAAGAATATAGTCACTTAATGGCTGCATGCTACTATATGGTGTACAAACTGTAATTTAAAAATGATGTTATTATAAAATTTGAAAGTTTTAGTAGACAATTATCCACTACTTCTTGGTATTATTAAGTATAAAGAAATAGATGTTTGCAGCTTCAGTTCTATTAGTCTCAGTGTGTGATCTACCAGATGCTATTATGAAAAAAGAAACAATTAATGTACACTGGTCTGTGGTTGGGGAACTGACAAATGTGCAGGGAAGTTAGGATTATCGAATTTAATGTTTGTTTAATTTATAATTGTGGCAAAGAGGTAGTTCGAAAGTTTGAATCACGTAGGTTGTTATTTAGATAAATTTATTATCTGATATAATTACTTAGAACTTACAAATGTAATGGAATAGCATAATACATATAAATAAACTTGACGAGATACAAAATACATATACCACATGCTTGATATATATACACAGGAACTCTCCTACTTCGTAAGGGTTGTGTTCTGTGGAATGCTATGTAAGTCGGATTTTACATGTCAGAATTTCCCTTATGCTTGTACAGCACTCGCAACTGTGGTTGCTAAATTGATCGAATCAAAAAAAAATGTTCAATGAATATGTGAATAGAAACATTTATTGTATTTATTCAATATTTTATCTCATGCACAGGAAAAATTACAAAAACAATATAAAAAAAATTTCAAAATTTTACAAAAAAAGAGTGGAGACTTATAACTTCGGTAAGTTTTACCTCTCGAGCATCGTTTACCTCTCGACATCTTCAGCTGACAAGTATGTTGCTGTGGAGGTTGAGGGCTGTGGAGATTTAGAAGGGGTCAGCCGCTCAACCTTACTAAAGAACATATTAATGGATGACTGGATGGTGGTTTTTTTTTCTTTTCATCGTAGATTTCTTTATAGCAAGCAAGCATATCATTTACTCCTCTTAACTTTTAAAAATCGTTCGCTGTCAGGATCTATCTTTTCAAATCTCGCCATTGCCGATGCAGATTCATGAAATGTCATTGCCATCTTTCTGTTGATGAAATATCTCAGCTACTCATTTGGTTCATCTTGAGCTTCGTCGGCATTTCTTCTTTCACTATCACTGCCTGCAAGTCAATAAGTTCTTCGTTAGATAATTCCTTCTCTTCTTCCTCTGTTAACGCCTCCACTTTTCTGGCACTGACCTCCAACTGAAGTAGCTCTGCAACCTTTACAATCTTATCTGTAACCGCTTCATATTATTCGTCTTTTTCAAATCCTTCGAAACCTTTTACGTACCACAGGCATATTTTTTTCCATCTGCCATTTAAACAACTTTTAGTAATTTCCGCCCAGGCCTTATTAATGTTTAAGATGGCGGGGTAAATATTGTAATATTTCGAAAAGTCTCTTAATGTAAAATTTTTCTCGTCATCTATTGCAGACAATGCCTGAGCAAATGTTGTGCGTAAATATATGCTTTTAAATTTGAAATAACACCCTGATACATAGGTTGGATGAGTGAAATCGTGTTTATGGTAGAAATATGCCTCTCATGTTCAAATTTAAATCATCTAGATGTGTAGGATGTCCAGGAGCATTATCTAATAGAAACAAAATCTTGAAAGGAACATCGTTGTCTGTACAATATTTTTCGAACTCTGGAACGAAGCAGCATTTAAACAAATCCTCAAAGAGAGATATTGTTAGCCATGCTCTCTGGTTCGATTGGAAATGCATGGGTAGGGTGGCTTTATTGATGCCCTTAAATGCACGAGGATTTCCAGAGTGGTACACAAGCAGTGGTATTAATCTGTAATCTCCTGCTGCATTAGCCCCAAGCAAGAGCGAGGCCCTATCTTTTGAAGCCTTGAAACCTGGCATTGTTTTTTCCTCTTTGGCAATGCATGTGTCGATCCAGCATTTTTTTCCAATACAGAGCAGTCTCGTCAACGTTAAAAATTTGCTACGTTGAATAGCCGCCTTCATCAATAATTTTTTCCTGCACATCACAAAATTTCTCTGCAGCTGCAGAATTGGCACTGGCGACTTCACTGCACACTTTAGCATTAGTAGAGGCATATGATGCAAGAAAGCAAGCTTATGCAGCATCAGACAAAAAAAAAAAAAAAAAAAACCCTTCCACTTCACCCCTCTATTTGTTCAAAATACCTATCCAGCTGAGCCTCAAATTTATTTAGGCTATCAACTTCCACAATAAGGGATGGAAGTCTGTTCCACCAACCAACTACCTGCTGGCTAAAGGCAAATTTCCGCACATCTATCCTACACATCTGTCTTTCCTCAATTTGAATTTATGCCCTCTCAAGTGATTATTCTGAGCAAGAGGCTGTATCCCATCAGCATTGAGCATGCTCAAACCATTCAAGGCTTTGTACACCTCTATCAGATCACCTCGCCGGTGCCTAGTCTCCAGACACTAATTTGCAAAACTTAAGCCTTTCTTCATTAGAGCAACCTTTCGTTCCGTTCACTAACCTTGTTGCCCTTCTCTGTACTCGTTCCAGCAGCTCTGCATCCTTCTTGAAATGAGGCCTCCAGACCTGTATACAACATTGTGGAAACCAGCACAATGCTTGAACCTATGTAAACCACCCGTTGCTTGCCATGAACTTGGGTTGGGGTTTGCCGTACTTAACCTTAATAGTTTTATAAATACTTGCTGGTTTTGCTTGAATGGTCATTAGACTCAGGAGCACTCGCTTCTGAATCGAAGTGCGTTGATCTTTGACATGTTCTTTTATATGTGCACTGTCCTTTAAAATGGTATTCACTGTTGAAGCAGCAAGACCTAATTCCCTTGCAATAGATGACAAACTTTGTCCTGCTTCGTACTTATTAATCATTTTCATCTTCATTTCTAAATCAATTTTATTTTGTTTCCTGGCACTAGTGCCACTTGCACTTTTTATTGGTCACTTTCCGTTCATCATTGTAGTACGTAAATACGAATGAACAGAAGATTCTGGTAAATTGTTTTTTTATATGATTAAAGATTTCAGGGAAGGGGAACACATTTCACCATAACAGCGTAAAACCAACACAATTGCAGTTATCAATATTATTGCAAATGCAATAAGATCACATTTACTACTAGCTTATAATTAGATGCACTAACAGAAAAGCCCAATAAACTATAAAGTGCAAATTGTTTTTATTGTTTTATGGTTGTGACCTCCAGAAACATGCTTTAGAAAAATATTGAAAATACATTAAAATTGATTCTTATAATGGGAACATATGATAATGATGAAAGTGTAGTGCAATTTCTGCAAGTTCCATTATAAATATGACCTTTTAGAGAGATAAATAGCTTAGTAATATATATCAAAATTTTCAACTTACAAGGACTTTAACGAATTACAAAAAAAAAAAAAAAAAAAAAAAAAAAACATGTTATTGGGTTCACATTACAATATTTTCCTGATTTATTTATTCCTATGAGATGCAAAATATGTTTCCACAATTTTTTTTAAGTTTTCACTGGCTGGCAAAATCTTACGTAAAGTCGAATTTCCGTAAGTAGAGTATTACTTAAGTCGGGAGTTCCTGTATATATATTTAATAATGTAAACGTCATAGCATTACCAGTGCATAATGTTATTACTTCATTAGCTATATAGGTTTATTGTAGTATTTTTAATTATATTAAATTAGAACCAAAATCATGCCTCAGAGCAGCAAAGCAAAAATCTCATTTCCCTTATGATTTTTGCTTTTTGCAAATAAACCTCTCACTCCTGGTTTTCTTTTGTTTACAAATGCCTTTTCTCCATTTTTTGAAAATCAGAATTTGGCAGCTATGCCAAACCACTTTCAGTAAACTGTGCAGCAGCGTATTGCATTCTCTAATTTAGGCAGCATGCTAGAACAAATGTATATATATGTTTTTTTACATTTTACTATGGCCAGATAGATTTTGTTGGCACCAGGTGCTTTGTTCACTTTTAGGTGCAACCATTTGTCTTCCAGTTTCCTTTCATCTATCATAAAATTAGTTAACTCCCAATCAATATTACAGATACTTCTGGTATCACCATCTCTAAAAACTTCATGTGTGATTAGAGAAACAAAATATTTATTCTTAATTAAGAAACAAAATATTTATTCTTAATTAAGAAACAAAATATTTATTCTTAATTAAGAAACATATTATTTATTCTTAATGTAAGCAAAGAATTCTTTGCTAGTTTTCTTTGCATTCTCACCCAACGACTGCATAATCTTCTTTGGCATGCCTAACCGCCTTTGTTTAATTGATTGTAGATTAATTTGTTTAAACCTTGAACAGCATCTCTAACTTGATATAAAAAGCTAAATATTATCTACAGTTACTTTCCTGAACAGTTCCTTTTTTTTTTTTTTTTTTTTTTTTTTTTTTTTGAATTTTCATTAGTTGTCAACACCAGTTGGTCTCATTGAAAAGAATTTTAAAAATGTGTAAGATCATTGTAATCACCTTTGGGGAAACACAGTCCCTTCCCTTTACTCTTTCTTTAAATAAATACCAAAACAGTACACTACGATCTGTGCCTCCTAGTGGTACCCTTACTTAAATTCTTAATACCTGAAGTGTCACTGCTGATAATCAGATCAGGTGTATTGCTTTTCTTTCTGTTTCTCTGTCTTGCTGCTATAAAAAACAGCCACCCAGTAAATCCTGAAATATTCTGTTACTGTGTGAGTGACCAGTGTACAATTTCCACTCAATATCCCAAAAGTTAAAATGTACCATGATAAGCCATTTTGGTGTAGTGCTGATCATTACCATCTGCCATATGACATATTTGTACTCACAGTTTTGTTTTTCCAGTGTCACACCAAACTGACTCAGTATGGCACTTGACATCCTGTGCCAATTTGGTATATTCTTTTAGGATTTATGTGCTTCTTAACGAAGAGCATAACTTCTTTCTCTTGTCCTGTCTTTTTGTTTTGTGCATATTTATACCCACCATATTCAAATTGTTTTTCCCCACCCCTATATCAGAGTGGTACATGTTTCTGATATCCCTTATAACATCTGCATTGGATCGCTTAAACAATATTTAACCTTCATCAAATTTATTTACCATGCTCATAGCATTAGTTTATATTATAGTGTGTATGTGCTTGTTTGGATTCTCAAAGCTTTCCCACGAGGACCTGAGTAGTCTTTCTATTTTCCCTCCCCATCCAAATTGAACCACTGCTGCCATTGATTCTGTCTCTGCTTATGGCTACCATTAAACTATTAGACTGAGTATCCCTCCAAACTAACAGTTTTTTGAGCTATCTAATACTTCCTTGCTGGCATCAGAATATTGGATCTTCCTGTGATGCCTGTCATAACTTCAAAAGATATGATTAATTGTGCATAATTTAAGAGATGGGGTAGATGTCAAAGCTTTTCTCCGGAGAATGAACATGGTTTTCACCACTTCATGCCTTCTTTAATCAGTGATATTGTATGTGATGATCAGATTTGTCAACCACGTTATTGTGTAGTGTCACAGAAGATTAGCCATTCTTCTGTTTGGTATGGACACCACACTTTGATCTCTACTTATACATTTGTTTGCACTTTAGTTGTTTCTTCCAGCAATGTAGTTTAAGACCCGTGCATGATGGGTTTGGCAAAGGAGATACATACCGTGTTACCAACAGTCCTACTAATGTGAAAATGCAAAAACTGAGGATTTTGTCACAGAATAACTGTACTTACCCAAAATTTGATACAATTGAGTCATAAGTGGGTCCTGAACATCAGCTCAGCCAGTTTTTAGATTCCAAAGTAGTAGCATTAGCTATTAACATTAGAAGAATATCCACAAAAGACATCAGAAAATCAGAGTGAACAGCATATAAACAGTGCACTTACTGCAAAATTTATAATCCTTCCTAACTGTGATGGGATTTGAACCTTTTCCTCTATAACTGAGTTACATATGGTGACACAGTATACTACATGGAGGACCCCTCTGTGATTTTCATTGTCATTGTTATCTGAGAATGAAAGGAATATGTTAGATCATTATCTTCTTTTTATTAAAGAAATCTTGTAAAATGTGTTTATTATATAAAATTTTAAGCAAAATTTAACTAATGAGATACTTTTCACAAACAAAAATGAATTGGTTATTCTCATAGGATATGAGTGCTTCCAGCAGTACATCTTCAGGACTTGGATTCAGACATCCGAGCCTACAGGATGCCTTCAGAATCGTTAGTTTACAATCTACAGCAAGACCAGGATGTGTAATCGAATTAGAAGCAATTTCAGATGCAACTCACGTAAGTTTTTTCATTATTAGGTAAAGAAAGATTTTATTTACTAAAATACTTGTATACATTTTGTTTTTCTTATGCATTGTTTACAAGGCAATTTTTTTCTTCTTTTTTTTTTCAGGAAGTATACTCTTTTTTATTTTAAATATACAAATATGTATATGTGCTATTGTTTTGTTTATTGATGTGGGCTTCCTCGTTTTCAGTTACTGAGAAGAATCACATGAGCTTGGGCTCATTATCAATGCAGCTTTTTACCTTTCTGTTTTCTCCTTTTGTGCATTTTATGTTTATTTACCAACTACTTTCAGACTTCCTTACAATTTTTCAGGAATGCTTGTTAAAAATAAAATGAAAGCACTCATTTTATAAATTTTTATCTTCCTCAGTTCTAATTGTTGATTAATATTATTATTAACCTTTTAAGAACAAGAAAACATAATTAAATTTTAAATAATTTTAACTTGGCAATGGTGGTGCCCCCACTTCTGGCAAACACTGTGGTTAGTAACCTGACGGGTGATCAACTGTCTTTTTAATTTCTGAAAAAAAATTTGAGTTTTTTTTCAATTCTGCTTCTGCAAGACCAATATTTCATTTTTTAAGGGATTCAATATTTATTATATGTAATTTTTAATTTTTTAATAAAAATAAATATTTAAAAATTATTTCTGTTTTACACCTTTTATTTTTTAAAAAAATGTTAATTCTGCTGAAAGTTAAAAAAAAAAAAAAATGTTTTATACATAAAATATAAACACAAATCTATTAATCACTTCTCTTTTCCCCTTAAAAAAGATGTTAAGCATATGAAATCTGTGGCTAACCCAAGAGGTAACTAACTTAATTTTTAATTTCTGAAAACAGTTTTGAATTTTTTTAAAATTCTCATTCAACATACCAATAGTTCATCTTTCCTTAATGGATTGCAACACTTATACAGTAAAATCTCATTAATACGAAATAAGTTTAGTATTAACCTTTATATGAAGCACACATACCATTCCCCTGTGAAAGCATAGGCTTTCCTATGTAAATATATTGATTTATTACAAAATTCGGTTAATATGTATTACAAAGTTCTTTTTCGTCCCCTTGAGAAATAAATATTGTCATTTTGTATGTTTAATACAAATCTTGGCAGAGCGACCCGATTATTGCTCCTGGCCACCTTTCTCCCTAATTCCCGAAGGATGGCACTGACTTGTTAGAAACTGCTTTATGTTAGCTACAATGTCAAGTGCATTCTGGAAAACATCTTTCTGAAGGACAAGTTGTTAAATTAACAAAAGAATAAAAAGTTTTTCTAAGTTGTTTGCATACATTGCCTCGCTATCCGTGGGAATAATGTCAGTTGCAATTGTTACCCCAGTTCAGAGAATCTTTTGCTACCGTATATAGCAATCTATTTTTTGTTCCATTTTATCAGAGCTGATGTCTTTTTCGGAACTTGTGTCTTTAAATTAATTTAAAATTTGTTTATATTAAATCTTATCTAGCATGTTATGGCGACAAAATGTAAAGACAGAATTAAGCCTGGAAATTAAACTAAAAATTATACAAGAGGCTGATAGGCTGGAAAGAAGTAAAACAGATGTTGCAAAGGAATACAACATCCTTTTATTTATAATACTGAAAAACCGAAAAAGACTTGAAGAAGTGCGTGACACTGGAGCAGTGACGAAAAACAGGAAATGAATTCATGGTGCAAAACATGAGGAGCTTGAAACAAAACTTTTCGAGTGGTACCAAAATGCGTGCATTTAATTTTCCAATGTCAGGTCCGATTTTGCAAGAAAAGGCAAATTATCTAGCTCAGCAACATGGAATTAGGGACTTCAAATTCAGCAGTGGCTGGCTCCAAATATGTAAAGACAGGAATAACTTGGTTTCACAAAATGTTTGAGGTGAGTCTGCATTAGTTGACAAAGATAAGGCTGTGTTGTGTTCTGTATGGTCCATTCTTGAAAAATATGAGGTAAAGGATATTTTTAATCTTGTTGAGACAGGTTTATTTTATAATTTGCTGTTCGAGGAGAGTCTTATCATGGTGGGAAATTTAGTAAACAAAGACTCACCGTTCTGTTATGCTGCAATTCAGATGGCAGTACAAAACTACGCTAACTTATGACTGGTAAATTTTCCAAGCCAAGATGTTTTAAAGTAGTTAACCAACTTCCATGTGATTATAAGGCCAATAGAAGTACTTGGCTTACATTCAAAAGTTTTCAGTCTTGGTTATCAAAAGTGGACAGAAGAATGCTTCAGAAAAAAGGAACATTTTGACGATTCTAGATTGTTGTAAACTCTGCCGAGACACTTAAGTTTTACAAATATATGTCTGTTATTTTTACCCTTCCAATACCACCAGTTTATTACAACCACTGGATCAAGGCATTATTTATAATCTCAAGAGAGTATACAGAGCCTGCCTGATAAGGTACTTGATCCACAACATAGAAGGAGAGAACAATTTGCAGCCAAATTGGAATGTCTTGGATGCTATCCATAATCTTGTTATTGCTTGGGATAGTATTGCCTCAAGTGTAATAATCAACTGCTACAGAAAGAGTGGCTTTGGAGAGAATATCATCAAAAAACATGATCCAGCAGACAAATGTGATAGCAAGTTTGAGGATGGAGGAATTTGAAGGATCATATGGATTTTGTTGGCAAATTTTAAGAGTTTGAGAAGGTGGATGATGAAGTTGCTACCACTGCAACGCCAATGCCAGAAGAGCTGCTAAGCACCAAACAAAACGATGCTGTTTTTGTTTGGTGCCAGCGACAGCGAAAGTGAAGAAGCGCATACACTGCCATCTGAAAAAAGATGCCCAAAATGCTTGAACATAATAGAGAATGTGTTGGCTTGCAGTAACGTTGGTAAAGAAACAAATATTGCATTTGATGTCTGTGCTGTAGTAAAAAATGCATATACGACAAAAAATGTGTGAACAACATTGGATTCTTTCTTTAAATTAGATTAATTTATTTAAATGTTAATGGTTTGTAAGTCTCCTTTTATATTAAGATTGTAATTCTTTTTCCTATGACACTAAAATATTGTATATATTAAAATATATACTGTACAATATTTTCATTTCCGTTAATTGCTTTTTTTTCTTAGTTTATCTTACAAATAAAATAAAATCTTTAAAAAATATGTTATTCCTATTACTGTATTGTTAGACAAGGCTTTTATTTTTATTTTTTTATTTTATTAATTTAAATTTGTTTATTTTGATATTATTATTATTTATTATTATTTTTAGATATACAGTATATACCAAAAAAAGAAAAAAAGGTAAAATTTTGAAACTTTTGGGGGACTGTGAAAATGCGAAAATTTAAGTCCCTTGAACTTTGTATTAATGAGATTTGACTGTATATAACTTTCCAGTTTTTAATGAATTAAATATTTTTTAAAAATGCTATTTTTATGCACCTTTAATTTAAAAAAAAAACAAAAAGAATTAATTCTACTGAAAATTACAAAAAAATGTTTTAGATGTAAGGTATAAACATCTATAAGTTTCGTCAATTTTTCAAATTAAAAGTGGCAAGCACCTGAAATTTCAGTCATGCACATGTACATATACACACACACTGGCCAAAAAAATACTAACTTTATTCAGTATTGAATTGGGCCAATACTGAATAAAGGCCAATACTTTGTTTTAAATAATAGCCAGTTTGCAGCGTGGCATGGATTATATCAGTTGTCTTGGTGCATTTTGGTCTAATTGTAACCATTCTTCCAGCAAAATATCACATAGCTGCAACAAAGTTAAAGGAAGAGGACTTTGTTATCGAATAGTCTTCAGCATATCCCAACATTCTCGATAGAATTGAGATCAAATGAATGTGGAGGCCAGGGAAGTTTCTGGAAATCTGTGTTGTTCTTCAAACCATTCTTGCATTATTCTGTTATGATGTGCTGTTCATTGTCATCATAGAGTGGCCATCACTTTCAGGATAAAAGTGATGGCCACTGGACCCACTCTGTGGCAACAAAACATTCTCTATTGATACTTGGGTTGTCTTAACAAAGCAGGCAGGTGTTAGTATTAGCCAAATAGTGCAAGGAAACCACAGGCTTTTGATGTACCAGCTATAAAAGAAAAAAAATAATAATAAATAAAACATAAGAAACCACAAATTATGCAGTTTATCCAATTTAACTTTGAATTTCTTCAAACTATCAGCCTCAACTACCTACAGAGGCAACTTGTTCCAGTAATCAGTGACTCTCCGGCTAAAAGAAAACTTTGTACAATCTAGTCTCTTCCCTTGTAATTTCAATTTATGGTCTCTAGTTCTGGAATTAATAACATGAAAATTCTGCCCCTATTCATTTTTCTAACCCCTCTAAGAGCTTTATAAACTGCAGCCAGGTCTTCTCTGGGGTGCCTGTTGGCATGTTATAGCCTTTGTTGCCGATGCACCAATAAACTACAACCCAAACCTTGCCAATCTCTGTAGCCCACATAACTGGAGTCTTTCCTCATACTGCTGCCCTTTTGCCAATCTCACCATGCAAGTTGCCTGTCTTTGGATCTTATCAGGAAGCTCAAAATCTTTTTTGGTCAGTATTCCAAAATCCTTTTTGGAATACTGGACGCACTATTCCAAATTCTCATCATTCTCTCTCTCTCTCTCTCTCTCTCTCTCTCTCTCATAACCATCATTGCAAAACAAAGTATATTGAGATTTGTCTGACCACAACTTTCTTCCATTTTTCCACAGTATTCTCAACACCACTGCAAGCCAATTTTTCTGTTTTTCTGAAACAAGTGGCTTCCGAACTGCCAGTACCCAATTTCTTCAATTTTCCAGCACAGTCCTCCTTGGAGTAGAACTGCTTAATTCTTGAAGTATTGTTTTTCTTCCACCTTTATGCCTTTGAGATGTGGAAGAACTGCTTGCTTCCCAGTCATTAAAAACTTTTGAGATCGATGCTTTTGATAAACCAGTTATGTCTTTGGTTTTTTGAATCATATCTCCTGCTAAACATATACTCACAGTAAGGCATTTTTTAAAGTCTGATAGTGCATGCATTTCCCCTTCTGGCTTCAAATTATTGTGGTTGAACAGCCTGTGCAGTCTTTTTACTCAGCGAGGCAATGTGTCATCACTCCACGTCACTTTTTTTTTTTGCATCTATTTGCATTTCTTCTATCCTGTGACTATATAGTGCAAGGTAGGCATCTCCTGCCAAAAAGAAAAGAAAATATAAATTCTTGTGCTTCCATCCTCACATAGGTAACTATCTAGTTGACCACAATTTATTCAAACTGTCAGACTCAACTACCTGCAGAGGCAACTTGTTCCAGCAATGAATGATTTGCTGGCTAAAAGAAAACTTCCTACAATCCAGTCAAAAACTCTTCCCCATAATTTGAATTTATGACACCTAGTTCTGGAATTCTTTATAACAGTGGAAATTCGACTTTCATCATTTTACTAGTCTCTCTCTCTCTCTCTCTCTCTCTCTCAGAGCCTTATAAACCTCAATCAGGTTACTTCTGAGGTGCCTGGTTGCCAAGCTCTGTAGCCCACATAATCAGAGTCTTTCCCCTTTTGCCAATCTCGCCATGCTAGCTGCCCATCTTTGGACATTTTCAAGGTCAGTGTCTTTTTTTCAGATGTTTCCATAATTGAACACAGTATTTCAAATATGGCCTTACATTTGCCTTATACAGTGAGATTATGATCTCTCTATCCCTACAGGGTAATGTTTGAAAAATCATCGATAGGACTCCATGGGCTTTCCTGTCTTCCTGTTTGCACTGCTCAGAAAACTTCATATCTGCCTGTATGACAACTCTGCCAATCTTTGACATATGCAAATTTTGACATCATGCCTTTTATCCCTTTGTTGATATTATTTATGAAAATCAGAAAAAACAGCCCAAGAACCAATCTGTGAGGAACCCCACTCATGATTTTACACCAATCTGAAGAATATCCAATAATAACAACCCTCTGCCTTCTGCCCTGAATCCACTCAGCAATCCATCTTAGCATCTTTCCAGTAATCCCAACATGTTCCAGCTTATACAATAACCGCTCATGTGGGACAGAGGAATGTGCTTTGATAAAATCTGAAGGAAACTGTCAAAATTATTTTCTACATCCAACTCATAACTGTATCAATATAGCCTACTAAGTTAAACTTAGTTGTTTAACTTAGTAGGTTATATTGACACAGTTAAAATAATGTTTAACTAAGTTAAACATTATTTTCCCTTAACAAAGCCATGTTGTGTGTCCTTCAGAATGCCATATCTATCTGAACGTCCCTAGATTGTACTCTTAATCATTGCTTCTAAGATTTTCCCTACCACTGAAGTCAAACTAGCCAGTCTGTAGATTATGAACTTCACTCTTAGAACTGTTTTCATGTATTGGTGAGACATAAAAGCGGTCCTTCTGCACTTCTCCAATCCAAAGGAATCATCCCCATATTCAAAGATGCCCTTATAATTAACCTCAATGGTTCAGTACACTCCCTTGCACTCTCCCTCAAAACTACAGGGTATATGCCATCAACTCCAAGCATTGTTGACAGTTGCAAGGAAGGCCCATGGTGTCCTATTGATGATTTATCAAACTTTTGCTAGTAGAGATAAGGATGTCATAACCCATTATATAAGGCTAATGTTAGACCATACTGGGAATAATGTATTTGGAGACTGCAACTTTGGAGACTTGCAGTCTCAGGTATGGAGACTGCAACTAAAAAAAAGACATCAAGATCTTGATAGGGTCCAAAGACGGGTAACTCGCCTGGTGAGATCAACAAAATGGCATCCATATGAGGAAACACTTCGAATATGTGAGTTGCACAGTTTGGAAACTGGGCACCTTAGAGGATACATGATTAAGGCTGTGAGAGGCAAAAGTAAAATGAATGAGGATGAAATTTTCACGGTTATAAATAATTCTAGAACTAGGGGTGATAAATTCAAGGTACGGGGGGGGGGGGATGTTTAGACTGGATTGCAGGAAGTTTTATTTTAGCCAGTGAGTTAAATTAGGTAACTGGAATAAGTTACCTACATGGGTGGTGAAGGCTGACAGTTTGGGGAAATTCAAAGGTCAGCTGGATAGTTACCTGTGGGAGGAGGGAAACACATATGTTGTCTATTTCCTTTCCTTTTCTTTTATTATTTATTAATTATTTATTTATTTTTGGCTGTTGCAGCATAAGCCTTTGGCTTCCTTGCACCATATGACTAGGCCTCACTTGCACAGCCTCTTCTCTGGATGTGCAGACAAGAAACATGCAGTTTTGTCATTAAAAACAGATGTAAAGTATCTATTAAATTCATCAGCAACATCAGCTAGTTATCACACTCAGTGCACAAGTCCAATCTGATTTGCTTTCTTCTTCTTCTTCTTCTTCGTTTATTCACATAGATGAAAAATTTCATGTCCCCATTATTTAGTCTCTTAGCCATTGCTTTCTAATACTCAGCCTCCCTAACATTACTTGTGGTACCATTACAGCTCAACCTGTTGTAGGCTTAAATACTTTGTCATTCTACAACTATCACATGTTATCTTTTTCTGCTCTGTTTGACTGCCCTGCTTCACTTTCATCCATTTCAGCATTCTCCTCCTGCTGCACTATTTTCTTAATGGTATGTATGCTTAATTCTTAATTGTCAAAGTCCCCTCTTCTGAAATTAAAACACATGCCTTTACCTCTAACTATTGCAAAATCTTTCTTCATCTTCCAACTGATGATTGCCTGATCACTACCTGACAACAGTGGTTCCTGTATTTTAAGCCCTGTGATGCCATCTGATTCATTAGTAATGATGACATCAAGAATATTCTCACTCTATTTGTATAAAAAAACATTGTGTGAATCCTATTGTCTTCGAAACTTGATAATAGACATGTACAGACAACTTGTGTATTCTAATCGAGATCTGCTAATATTAGCGGGTCTCGATTACACAGTTGTCTTTCTAACATGTCTAGTGTTTTCTCTGACATGCCGGTACAAATAGTAATCATCTAGTTTATTTAAAAATTTTTTTTCAACATGGCAAGTTTCCCCTCTGACTTATTCCAATCAATCTAATGCAGATTGGATTCACCCATAATAGGACATTATTGCTTACTTACCCATTCCATCTGTATGTAGAGGCTCTCGTCATACTCTTCACAATATTCTGGTCTGTAGATTACACCCATTTTTTTCCAATTAACTCATACTACACAGATTCTATGCTAGCAGAACTAATAACTTCAGACTCAGCAAAAGCTCTCTTCATGCTCAGGCTGCTTTTGATAAAAAGCATGACACCACCACCCCTTCTGTCTTTGTAGAAACATAAACATTCTAATCTAACTTGGAGCATTTTTCAGCAAGATTCTGTATTTATCCAGTAAATGGTCAGGTCATATTTGGTTAATATCATTAGTCCACACATGAATAGTGTTCTCTTTACTTCCCTTAAGGGCGTCTCCGTAGCCAGGTGGGAAGGAGCAGCAGTGCGTAGCATACGCTTCTTGATTAGACTGGGGTTCGAGCCCGTCACCACCAAATACGGAGGATGCGGAAAGGTCATGGAATGACCACTGCATATTCTCGGAGCAATATAGCCTTAGTTGCTAATGCTCCTAAAAACCAAATAACAAACAACAAACAAACTTCCCTTAAAATCTGACAATGTGTTGTTAACATCAACTGTTGCTCCCAGTAAATATCATTAAAATTAAAATTAAATATCATTATATACCATTAAAATTTTCAAAAATTATATATGTATTTTAAAAATTATGTATGTATATATATATATTTTTTTTTTTTCGATACTATTTAGTTACTTCCATTTTCAGATTTATTTCAAAGTTTATTTCAGTGACTATCACATTTTGTGTTCTCATCTCCCTTATGATCAAACAATAAAAATCTTTTATTGTTTTATTAATAAAAATTAAAAACAAGTGACCTTGACCTATACACGAATATGTAATTCAAAACTAGCTACCCACAGAATAGCAGGCATATTATGGTTTGAAAACCATTAATAATCACTTAAATATATTGGAGTAGAATTGAGGAATAATGAATTGAGGAATGCAGGTGTGTTATTTTTAAGAAGGACCTGTGAGATGACCTGTCCTACCACCTCCAAATGCTTCACAAGAAACATTTATATTAAAAACAATTATAATTTTCCTACTTAAAAAAAATTAAAGTATGTACCAAACATGGTGTTATCGACTACCGATCTTTCAAATGAAACAGTATTATGCAAAATTTGGAAAATTGCTGCAACTTTAACAAGTTGGCTCTTAAGGTCTGTTACTACCTTTGTCCAAATACTTAACAATGTAAAATAACAACAAACAACTTAACAACAAAATAACCAAAACAAAGAAAAAAAAGAGAGTTAGTAAGCAAGAGCCAATGCTCAGTTTTTTTTTTTTTATTTTTTTTTATGTAATTCCTGTATTTTAAATCCCACAAATTAGTACTTTTCAATCTGAGAACTGAAGAGCTCACAGATGAGGAGTAATTCCATCTCTCTCTCTCTCTCTCTCTCTCTCTCTCTCTCTCTCTCTCTCTCTCTCACATTTTTAATGACAGAAAACCTTTAATAAACAGACTACTTTGACTTTAGTTTTTTAACATGCCATTTTGCACACAATGGGTATCTTTTGCAGCATAATATATAAAATTAAACATCAAAATCATTAAATTTATAACCAGATTTACATCTTAAGCTTTCTCCCATTGATTAAAAATTTTGATGTTATTATGTTGAAATATATTTCTTATTAGTGTTAATTATTTAAGTGTGTGTGCTTATATGTTTTCCTTTGATTTAATGGAAAACCTTTCATACAGCATGTAGACTATTCATGTGGAATGCAGCATGTATAATACTTAACACTATCTAAAGTGTGGGGGGGGGGGAACCCATATAAATAATAACTGGCTTCTTTCCCTGAATATATAACTTAAGCTTGAGGTGCTGAGAAAACTGTTTTAAGAAAGGGGGGGGGGATTTCTTAGGTTGCTTGCCTTTTTTTTTTTTTTTTTTGTATGAACCTCAATCACAAATGGTATTAAAACCTGTAGTACCTTGGGTTGAAGGCTCAGAAAACAGAAGATACTTGTTGATATTAGACTTGTATTTCTGTAGACTAATTTTTGGGAGATACATGTGAAGGAAGGTTGCTCCAGAAGAAGAAGAAAGAATAAATAAAGGAAAGAAAAGGTGGTTTGCTACATTTTTCAAGTTGGACAGTGAATGGATGCTGACTCTTTGCAGCACATGTTCAGAATGGTTTTGAAGACAGTGGGAAATTACAGATGCCAATTCGGAAGAATTGTATATAACTAATACATAACTAAAAGGCACAAAACAGAAACTGAATGTCAATGAGGCAAATGAGAAAGATTAAGGATTATATACACTCAAATATGAAGTAACCTTTTATCGTGTTAGCAGGGAGCTACTTAGCCTCAAGTTGCGCTATCAATGATCAATAGGCCTTTTGGTATCAGGTAAAAGGATGTTATTATTTCCCTTTATAAAATAATGGAAAGACTTTATTTGGAATATATTCATGTCTGTTGGCCTCACCTAAAAAGGACATGGACTGTCTCAAGTAAGTCCATAGAAAGCAATTGTATTAGTTGGGAGTGGAGTGCTTTGGGTCATCTCTAAGGTGTGGACTGCAGAAAAACTAGAGATGGCTCCCTCATGTCTAGGCATGATGGAGTTATCTGATAGAAATATTTAAGGTGGAAGGTGGCCACAGACAGAGGCAAAAGCGATTCTTGCACTGCTTCTATTAAAATGAGCAGCAGCCTGGAAAGCAAGGCAATGGAGATTTCCAGGACTGCTGGGAGTCATAGTGGAACAAACAAATACATGGGTGGTGTTAGGGTAAAAACAGGTGCATGTATACTTGTATGTACAACAATGCTAGGAGTATAGTTAATAAATTTGATGAACTTCAAGTGCTAGTCAAGACATCAAAGGCAGATATTGTTGGGATATTAGAGGTGTGGTGTCACACAGACATAAGCAGTGCAGAATTGGAATTTGGGGAGTACAATGTGTACAGAAAGGATAGACAGGACAGAAGGGAGGAGGGTATGCTGTTAAGAAACACATAAAATCTAAGGAAATTCATCCAGTTGATGTTGGTGGACGACGCAATGTTTGGTGTGACATAAGCAGTGGGAAAGGAAAAATGAGAGTAGGTGTATGTTCTAGGCCTAATGAATCTGATCGGTATAATGAGCAGTTGTGCAGTGAAATAGAGTGGGCAGGTAAATAAGAGTGTCTTATAATGGGGGAATTTAACTTTCCAGATATCGAGCGGAATTTGTGGGTTGATCACTCGCACACGCTAGCAAGGCTTTTGTGGATTTATTGGATGACATGTTTTCTACAGTGACATGTTCGAGAAGCAACCAGAGGGAGTAATACTCTTGATCTGATTATCAGCAGTGATTATTCTTGCATTAAGAATTTGCAGATAAAGGTATCACTGGGTGACAGTGATCACAATGTACTGCAGTGGGAATTACTTAAAGATGTAACTACCATCAAGGCTAATGGGAAGTGCTTTTGCTTTCATAAAGGTTTCAGACAGTTTTTAAATTCTGTACAGTGAGATCATCTGATGATGTTACCAATATCAAATTCTAAATGGGAAACCTTCAGGGTTTGGAGGCTACTAGGCTTTTCATTCCAAATAAGAAATACTGCTCAAGGTTTAGGCCTAAATGGATGTCAGATGAACTAATGAGGCTTGTGGCAGAGAAGAAAAATGTATGGGTACATATAAAGTGTCAGGTTACACAGAAGCCTAGGGCAGTTATAAATTAGTCTGTAATCAAGTCACAAATGAGGTTAGGCAGGCATAGGCAGATTATGAGAAATCCTTGGCAAAGGATGCAAAGAGTTCTTTACTTATGTAAACTCTAGAAGGAAAGGGATGAATCAGATTGGACCACTTGACCATAGATGGGTTAACTATTGATGATCATGCTAAGGTAGCTGATAAACTGAATGAGTATTTTGCATCTGCATTCACACATGAGGAGTTACTCAATGAGGGGAGTGCCAGACGTTTATCAAACTCTAACAGGGAGCTAAGTGATTTTCTGATAATAGCTGAGAGCAAAGTGGAGGAGAAATTGTTGAAGTTAAACATAAAAAAGGCACATAGGGCAGATGGAGTCTATCCAGTTATAATGACAGAGGCAGCAAGGAAAGCAAGCAAACCCTTAGCCATAATTATGAGAGGATCCTTAGAGTCAAGGGAGGTCCCCATGGACTGGAGGTGTGCAGATGTATCACCAATTCACAAAGCGGGTTCAAAAGGTGACACCTGTTAGTTTAACCTGTGATCTGGAGAAAATAATGGAATCACTGGTTAAAGAAGCATTGCAGGATCATCTAGACAAGACTGCAGTAATAGTTAAGAAACAGCATGAGTTTGTTAAAGGGAGGTCTTGTCTGATCAATATGATTAGATACTATGATATGGTTACAAAGGAACTGAATGCCAAAAATAATTTTGATATCATATACTTGGATTTCAGGAAAGCTTTTGATACTGTTGCACATGGAAGATTGCTGTACAAATTGTAGTAGTTTGGCATTGGAAGCAAATTGCTGCTATGGGTAAAGGGATGGTTGAGTGGGAGAAGACAGAGAGTGGTAATTAATGGACACTGATCTTTGTGGACTAATGTTATTAGTGGAGTCCCTCAAGGTTCAGTGTTGGGTCCATTGTTGTTTTCTGTATTTATTAATGATATTGATGATGGTATGTCAGGCTTAATTTCCAAGTTTGCAGATGATACGAAGGTCGACAGGGTTGTTAATTACACTAATGACAGTACACTGCTGCAACAGAATCTAGAAAAGTTGAGTAGATGGGCTGAGAGGTGGCAACTGAAGTTTAACATTGACAAATGTAAAGTACTGCATATGGGAAGCAGTAACCCCCAGAGTAACGTATCAACTGTGTGGTCTACATTCAGGGAAGTGGATAGTGAAAAAGGCCTGGGGTTAACTGTGCAGTCAAATATGAAGTTTACTGAGCTTTGCAGAGGGACTGACAGGGCAGGTCATGGAGTCTTGTCAATGATATAGATATATAGGAATTTTGCTAGCAGGGACAGGGAGGTAATTATCCCATTATACAAGGCAATGGTCAGGCCACACCTAGAGTACTGTGTACAGGTCTGGAGGCCTCATTTTAGGAAGGATATAGAGCTGTTAGAACGAGTACAAAGAATGGCAACAAGATTGGTGAAGAGAACAAAGGGGTGCTCTTACAAGAAAGGCTTAAGTTCTGCAAATTGCAGCATCTGGAGAGTAGGCACCTGTGAGGTGATTTGATTGAGGTGTATAAGGCCTTGAATGGGTTGAGCAAGCTGAATGCTGATGGGATTCTTCCTCTTGATCAGATTAAGAACCTGAGGGGGCACACATTCAAATTGAGGATAGACAGTTGTAGGATAGATCTGCTGAAGTTTGCCTTTAGCCAGCGGGTAGTTGATTGGTGGAACAGACTTCCATCTTTTTTTGTGGAAGTTGATAGCCTAAATAAATTTAAGGCTGAGCTGAACAGGTATTTGGAATGAGCGAAGGGACGAAAATGGTGGTGTTTTTTTTTTTTTTATTTTTTTTCCCTTTCCTTGCTGATGCTGCATAAGCTTGCTTTCTTGCATCATATGCTCTACTAATGCTAATACAAACTTCCATATGATGTTTTGGAAGTCAGTAGTTTGAATAAATTTAACTATCTGCTGGCAAACTGTGTATTTGATACACCAAAAATGGTAAAATTTTAAGTTTAAATATCTATTAGAAGTAGAGTTTTCTTGTTTTATGTTGTCATCATAGTGAATTTTGGTATTCCTCAAATATAATATTCACTTTCAATTCCATCATTATATTTTAATTGGAAACGTTTTGTGGTATCTTTTCTTAATGTTTCAGTTTTCTTCAGCTCTCTGCCTCCAGATTTGGCTGCAATTTGTTGGAAAATATTTATTTTATTTGTATATTAAGACTATTTTCTATCTTGTTCTTGTTTCTATTGAATTTTTTTTTTTTTTGTTCTTATTATGAAATCTGATGTCATAATTATGAATAAATATTTAGTTTCCTATTTTAAACTGTTTCTAGCGTTTTCCTAAAAATAACTGATTGGAAATGTAAAGGCATCATGTGTACTTTTTGCATGTGCACACTAGATGGTTAAAAAAGTATTGGACAAATTATTAGATGGGATGGACAGATTTTAGTCGGGTGTGTGCATTTTTTTTTTTTTTTTTTTCTTGATGCAGTATTGGCTTGCTTTCTTCCTTTTGACATTATTTTGACTTTACTAATACTGATTCTAATATTTTACCAAGAGTGGTGGTTATCCCATTGTATTAAGCAATGATAAGGCCATGTCTGGAATAGACATAGAGGTTTGGAAATCGCTAAACAATATTACCAAACCCTGCTAATACTATTCTTTTGTGAGGATAGCAAAGGACTGGGAAACTAGGGTGTCCTAGTTGTTATGTATAAGACAAAAAGGATTAAGTAAACTAAATGTTATTGGCACACACACATAATGGGACATTAATTAAAATTGAAAAAGTGGTTTCAGTGCAAATTTCAAAAAGAATTAATTGTTGAAATAAACTACCCTAATGTTGTGGAAATGAGAGTAGTTTGAATAAGTTTAAAGAAGGTTTGCACAAATTCTTAGTAGGAATGGATAAATGATTTCAATAATATTTTTATTTATTTAATTTTCTATTACTCTTATTTTTTTGGCTGGTGCTTTACAAGCTTTGTTCCATGCATCTTATGTGATACTAATACATGAATATTTTTTATTTTTACATGTAATAATTTATTACTGGGAATGCTCCAGTTTTCTAGTCACACCGACCTAGCTGGTCGAGATGCTGAGGCTTTTGCAATTACTAATGACCTAGCACAGATTGTTCATTTACCTACAAGAATACCGGACAATCCTAATCATACAGCCAATACGCTTGATCTTTTTCTCACAAACAACCCTTCTAAGTACATGGTCGAAGTGAGAGGTCCTTTAGGCACTTCAGATCACAACTTGGTGATTGTCTCTTATCCAGTGGACCCTTTATCTCATGGCTATTCCCAACCTTGCATTGTTTGGCATTACTAGAATGCAAAATGGGAAGATCTGTGAGATTTCTTCTTTTCCTTGGTCCTATTACTGTTTCAAAACTTCTGATGTCAACGTTTGTTCACACCCTGTCAGTGAAATTATTCTTGTAGGAATGGAATCCTTTATCCCACACTCCACTTTAAAATCTCGTCCTTTTTCTATATCTTGGTTTTCCCATAAATGTGGGGGATTTTTTTTGTTGTTAACGCATCGGCTTCTGTGGCCATAATGCACCTCCCAGAGTTTTTGCATTTACTCTGATCCAAGCCTGAGGCGGGATTTGAAATGGAAACCTTTGGGTTGCCAGGCAGGCACTTTATCCACCCGGCTAGCCCAGTTGGCCATAAATGTGCTAAGACTGTTCAAGAGAAGAATGTTGCATATCGTAATTGGCTTGTTTCCAATTCTTCAGTTTCATTTTCTGCCTACACCAAAGCGCGCAACAATTGTAAACCAGTTATTAATCAGTCCAAACTAGATTTTGAACAGGCTAAGAGTAGAAAACTTGCTTCTTGCCCTAATGGTAGCCAAGCATTCTGGTCTCTTGCCAAAGCTATTGACTGCAACTTTTGCCCATCTCTGCCCCCACCTCTGTCAAAACCAGATGGTTCCGTTGTCACTTCAGCCGAGGATAAAGCTGACCTGCTAGCATCCCATTTTTCTTTAAACTCATGTATTAATGATCTTGACCTTGCCTTCTGTGGTCTTCCGTTAAAAGGATTTTGATAAAACTTGATGCAAATAAGCTCCAGGTCCTGATGGTATTTCTCCACTTCTTCTCAAAACCTGTGCTCCTGAACTTCCGCCTTTTTTCACTTTTTTTTATTCCAAAGGTGTTTTTCCTTCTGCTTTGAAAATTTCTCAAATCCAGCCAGTTCCTAAAAAGGGTGACAAATCCCCCCCCATCCAATTATCGTCCCCTTGCAGTTACTTCTACCCTTTCTAAATTATTGGAGAAATGAATTAACCGCCAACTCTTAAACTACCTAGAAACCTTCCATCTGATCAAAGATCACCAATAAGGATTCTATTGGTGTCGATCCACTGGTGATATTCTGACTTATGTTACCCATTTATCTACAAATTCATTGGAAAAGTTCAGTGAAACACAAGCAGTTACTCTTGACATCTCAAAGGTTTTCGATCATGTTTGGCATAAAGGTCTTCTAAACAAGCTTCCATCTTATGATTTGCCAACTGTTTTTTGTAATTGGTTATCCAGTTTTCTCTATGATTGCTCATTGAGGGTGATGGTAGATGGCTTTCTGCCTTCTAATTTCTCCACTAATGCTTGTGTCCACTAAGGTTCAGTTCTTTGCTCCACTATTTTCCTCTTGTATATTAATGACATTCTACCATTCACCAGGAATCCTATCCATAGTTTTGCTGATAATAGCACATTGCATTCCACTTTCCATTTTGAGAAACCTTGCCTTGCTCAATCAGCTTCAACTTCTCCAATATCCACTACCAATTCCTTAAACGCCGATCTCCAGGTAATTCTCCAGTGGAGCAAAGACAACCTAGTTTTCAACCCTTCTAAAACTCAGTCTTGTCTTATATCTCTCAAAAAGGATTCTTCTGCTCATATGCTGATCTTTGGTGACACTTCAATTTCTAGGCAAAATGATATATCTCTTTTGGGGATTACCTTGACTTCTAATCTCTCTTGGTACAAGCACATTACAAATATTGCTTCCTCTGCATCTAAAAATCTTGGTTTTTCTCTTTCGCTCTTGGTGTTACTTTTATTCCAAACAGCTGTTCACTATGTACAAATCGCAAATCTGCCCTACCATGGGATATTGTTCCCACATCTGGGGTGGTGCCCCCAAAACTTCCCTCAGGCTTCTAGATTCCATTAAGAAGAGGGCAGTTAGGTTAATTAATGATTCATTTCTAACAGAGTCTCTCCACTCGCTGTCTCATAGATGTACTGTTTCTGCTGCATGCCTTTTCTACAGATACTTCCATGGGCTCTGTTCTTCTGAATTGGCTTCTCTAATCCTGCTCTTTCTTTCAAAATGGTCCGAACATGTGCTGCCACCAGCCAACATCCATTTATTGTCCAACTTCAAACTCACAGAACCAACTTTTCATCTTCCTCGTTTATTAATTCAACTGCCGTTTTCTGGAACAACCTTCCTTTATACATATTTCCTGAAAATTACTGTCTACTGAAGTTCAAGTCTAATGTCAACAAATATCTTCTTTCATCTTCTCAACCTCCAACCCAAGCATGGTACTAACTACTGTAGGTTCTAATACCTCTCGTGTTTGGGGTTTTCATAAAAAAAAAAAAAAAAAAAAAGTTGTTGAACAGTCAACGATTAAGAATAGTTGGAGGCATGAATAGTTGTGAAACTACTCTATTTTCACAACTCTAAATTCATAACATTAATGTTTTATAGCACTCTCATTGGAGTTTTGGCGAACGTAAGAAAATTAACAAGTTTTTTTTGTTTTATGTTATCAATAATTGAGTGTAATTGAGCAACTTCTTATTTTGGCCTTCTTTTTCTGCACCTCTAATTAAATATCAACTACCTGGTGTTTTGTATGAGGATTTGCTTCCTTATAACAGTACTGTTTTTAATGGGTATGTGATTTACATACTTCCATTCACATTTAGATAATTATATTTTTGATGTTTATGTATAATTTTCTTCATGATTTTATATATTTAAATTTTTTTAATATATATGTATTTATGTAATGCTGCTGATTTATTTTTTGTTGTTATTCTTTTAGGACTGGCAAAACACACAGCTCCTTCATGTTTTCCAGGAACAATTAATTACAGGAGATTCCACACTGAAAAAAAATTCACATGATGAAGAAAGTAAAAATATTGGTTTAGTTGAACCTGACCTTCAGGCAGTTGTAGATCTTCGACACCATGATGTTTTTGAAGAACCATTTTATTTAGTAGTTTTAGAGAAGCAGGAAAATGGCAATTCTGTACTTCACATGTGGAGAATTACAATTGCATCCCAGTTTGGCTATGAAGGTATTTTAGAAATAATTGACAGATCACTAATAAATTTATAATATGGATAGGTAGCCAATATGAGACTTTTGATGGCCCTGTTTCCTCTTAAATAAATTTATTTTTAATATATTATATGTAAAATCCAATGCTAAATGGAAAAAAAAAACAGAATATGCAACCCAGTTAGAAGGAACATAACTTGCTGTAGACTGTAAGGCTCTGCTGAGAGACCTGTAGCAAATGGCATCAGACTTGACAGGGAGAAAAACACTAATGTAAGATGAAAACAGTATATGGTGAACAAAGCACTGGTGTACTGCTGAATAAAATTGCAAAGTAGACAGAGTTTTTCATTAGTTGAAGTTACAAACACTTAAAGATTGAACACACAGAGTAAAAACTCAAATATATCAAGTAATGGTGTCTATCAGCTGAGGTTATCTGCCGGTGCCATACTTGATGGGAATGGTATCCCTGCCTTTGATTGGCTCAAAATATAATTGAAATATGTTAAACAAGTTTAATATGTTTCAGTGATTATATCAAGGAAGGTGAATGAATTCCCACACTTTGTATGGGGAGGGGAATTTGAGTAGTAAACCCACTCAGCTTTGAGACTTTAGTTAGGTGATGCCCATTTGGTTGTAGTTCATTATAATCTTGAGATTAGTAACCACCTGTCAGGCTGTCAGTAGTGTCTCAAGAATTAAGTTGATTTAATCTTAAAGTATGAATATTCTAATGAAAATTATTTTTACAATAAAAAATAATTGTAAATTGATTTACAATTATTTTTTGCATAAAAATAGCTTCAAATATTTAATAAGTTAAGAAATGGCATTATTCGTTAGTGTTTGTAAAGCATTTAATTTGGATTTAATATCTTTTTCATATCATCTTCACTGTGTTACTCTAGCCAAAAAAAAAAAATCCCCCCCCCCAAGAAATCCATCCATAATTCTTTTATGAATGGATTTCTACTAGTTCAGGCTACTAGTTCAGTATCCTTTAGCTTGGGTACATCATCTGTATGGAGTTTCTTTATTTGATATCCGAATAAAATTCTTCCTTTCAGTTTTGCATTTGTTATATTGGGAAACACTTCTCTTAAGTATCAGAATTCACTTCCTTCTTTACCCAGAGTCTTTACAAAATTCCAAAGATAAAGAACTGTTTTTTGGTTGAACCAGTGGAAAATATTTTGTTACTTCTGCCTTGTAAAAATTCCACCCTCTTTTTTTTTTTTTTTTTCCTGACTGCTCAATATTATGTTTTCTGCTGCGCAACTGTCCCACAAACACAGAAAACAGCAGTTGTTTGTGAAACTTCTCTGTCAACCATTGAGTTAACCTAAGATCCCCACAGACATTCCAAGCAAAGGTCATGGCACCGTATTACATTCAGGATCATGTACATACCTTCATATGTTTCTTTCAAGCCAGCAGCATGAGGTAGAGTAACTCATTTGGAAATGCACTCATTTGAGTGCATTTCCGTTTGTGCAGCAAAACTTAAAAACTTAATTTTGGGGCATCATTAAACATAAACCATTCATTAGGATTGTGTTCAGTGCCCAATTTGGTCAGAAGACTACTAATATCTTTACAGAAACACATACCATCTTTCATAATGAAATATTTTGAAAACACTTTGTGCTGTTTTTGGTGTATTGTAATTTTCATTCCTGCTTCACTTAACTTCCCCAGTGATAATTTAGAACTAACAAGTTCTGTGTACTCTTTGATAACTTTAAATTACAAACTAAGTCATTCAACTCTTCTTGCTTAATTTTGGCGCATTAAAATTTTCTGTTTGAGAATCATAATGTTTTGACACAGATAGTCCAGCAAAGTCTGCAACACTATATTCACTACTTCTTCCTTTATCTCATGATTTTGGGGGATCTGGTATTAGCACCTCCTTATTATGTGGAACAGCCTTTATTGCAGATTTTATGCTAGGATATTTGATGCTGTGCTTGCTTTTTCTGGAAATTTCCAATATTTTTGTTGTGCAGAAATGGCAGTTGTCAATGTAGTTGCACAGTTCTTGCCACACCATACCATAGGAATAGCAAAAGACATACTTTTAATTTTCCTAGATAGTCTACATCCTCAGCTTTGTGGTGCAGGTAATATAGCAAAAGATTCCTATGCTATAGTTGTGTGATTCTAGCAATACCACACCATACCATAGGAACAGCAAAAGCCATACTTTTAATTTTTCTAGTTAGTCACATCCTTAGGTTTGTCGTGCAGGTCATAGAGTTCGTATGTAGCATACAAGTTTTGTTCTGATTACCAGTCTTGCAATGAAAGTACAAAGGATATGCACATTTAGTAATATTGTAGGTTACCTTCTTCTTAGTTTATGCTGTAAATTATCCACACATGAATATAGCAGAAATTGTGAGGATGATTCAGACACTTCTTTGCTTTGACTTAAACATTTTAACAATACAATTATATGCAAAAAATAGAAGAAATAAAGAATGCAATAGAATACAGATGAACTGTACATGTGCTTACAGTAAAAATATATCTCTCTCTCTGTTACTGAGAGAGAGAGAGAGAGAGAGAGAGAGAGTGTTTGGACATGTTAACCCTCTCCAACATTACTACCATCTATAAGCATGTTCATGCATTATTATTTATGTGTAATATGACAGACCAGTGTCATATCTGCTTCTCCAAATTGTAGTAAGATATATATTATAGGTAAACACAAAAAAACCTATATATATTTAATTGTGACATGATGTGAAATTTTAAGAATTATTTTCAAAATCTGTGTATAAAGATTGACTGGAAACAGCTGATATATCAGTGGAGGTAAAAATCATGTTAGCCTATTAGTTATTAGACTACTTTTACGATGTTGACAGAGATGAGTGAAGTCCATTCATTTGATCCACCCAGTCCTATTATGTTTTTCACTCCTAGTGAAACATTGAAATTAATAATAAATAAAAAATTGGCTTTATAATTTTGCTTATTTTAAAGAACTCAGCAAAGCTTCAGTTTTGCAAACCGATCATTATACTATAAAATCACCTTGATTTTATAGTATAATAATTTTTTGAAGTACCAATAATGAATTTTTTTTTAATTGACAGAATTATTAATAAATTTAGAAAATTATTATCAGGCCGAGATGTGTTCTCGTGGCTAAGTGACTCTTTGTGCAATTTAGAAGCACTTTGTGCATTTTGTCCTCGAAGTGACAGTTCTTAAAGTAAGTTTCTTAAAAAAACGTTTTTCTGTTATTTTCATTCAAAAGTAGATTTTGACCATAAGTAGGTTCCTGAGAGGAAGCCACCTTTATGTTTCTTCCTTTTTACTAATAAGCTAACTTTATACCATTTATTCATTCTAGTAGCACCACTTCCCCCCCCCACCACGATGACATCAGAAACTTGGCAGAAAAAGTTCTCTTGCTCAGGGTAAAAAGAAGAAACCGTGGACTTTGACACATTTCCTTTTTTAGAGCTCCTAGCTCATCTTGATCAGACAAGTAGCAAGCTGATCATGACACTACTCAGCCTGAGATAATGAGAAAGGATATTAACCAACAGTCCTTTCCTTCTTTTCTTCCTTTCTTATAATATATTCTTTGACAAATCAGCCTGTGAGTAAACTGTCTCCATACCATTCTTCATCCAAAAATGTTTAGAAAATCCTTGCTCTTCTAAAATGTTAAAAAATATTACAATCTGGACACTTAATTATGGAAACCACATGATCAAGCTATTCAGAATGTTTGCTAAAGCTGAGCTTCTTTAGAGGAATTTTTGTAAAAGACTATACAGTCTACATTAAACATCCAAAGCAGTCACAGCAGAATGGAACCAGCTAGATATAACTAAAAGGGTCCAAGAACTCCCAAGATCAGAAATTCTCACATTCGAAAAGAATCCTGATTTAAAAGGATGGAAACTTTATTCCAACTCAAACCAAATAATACTTAACTTCAGCACCATAAAATTTGCATAGTACTTTGAAATCTGATAATTTAAACTCTCATTTTCCCATTTATTCCTAATACTGTACAGTGCTACAAGTGCTAAATGTTTCATCACTCAAAGACAGCATGTTGAGGGGATTCAGTTTGTAAAGTTTGCAAGTCAAAAGATCACATAGAAGCAGAATGTATGGCAACATATCCCCACTGCCTAAATTGTAAAAGTGATCATCCAGCCTTCTTAAAAGCATGTGAATACTGGCATATTGGAAAGAAGATAAAAAAATATATATTTTTAACTTAAAGTGACTTATCAAGAGGTGAGAAAACAAATTGTAACAGTAAAACTAAAGAACACATATGCCATTTCCATTCAAAAATGTCAATTAATAACAATCCTTACAGAATCTTATTATAGATATCTATGCTTCAATCCCACTGAATATATCTCTAGCTGACTGGACTGATCTCATCGCCGACCGGGCTAGCCGAGTGGGTGAAGTACCTGCCCAGCAACCCAAAGGTCGCGGGTTCGATTCCCGCCTCGGGCTTGGATTAAAGTACTGCAAAAACCTTGGGAGGTGCAATATGGCCACAGAAGCCGATGCGCCAACAACTACCAAAAAAAAAAAAAAAAAACTGATCTCATCTGAGACATACACAATAAAATTTCTGTTGAGCAAGCTAATAATACCCTGGTTTCCATTCCTCCTAATGTATCTTCTATTCCTGAACTAATGTCTAAACTGTGAGGTTCAAAACCCCTATTGTGAAGATGTTACAACCCACATCATATATGGACATAGATGATATAAATAACCACTTATAGAGATCCATGCAGAAGAAGACATGATACTGGACATCCCTTTCCAAAAATTGAAAAAAAACAAAAAAAAAAAAAACAGATAATAAGAAATTGTCTGTAAGAGACAGTCAGACCAGACTTCCTCATTTAGAGCCAAATCATGCAGCATATCTTGCAGTGGAATTGTAGAGGTCTGTGATGCAACAAAGACAAATTATTGTCCTAATTACATAGTGCACTTTTAATTGCCCCTTGCAGGCATTTGTTTACAAGAAATGAACTTGACACCACTAGTGTCATCTCTGTGTTGGAACCACTATTTAATTATTCCAAACACTAGTGTTGGAATAATTAAAAATTATTCCAACACTAGTGTTATTTGATAGTTTTAAATGCTGGTAAAGTTTTGTTTCATTGATATTAAAAGTTGTAAAAAAAAGAAAGCACAAACAGTGTTAAATTTCAAAAATTTTTTTTAAAAAAATGCAGTGATACATATTGAAATTCATTAGAAAAAGGTCAAGCATTGTTATACTGAAAGCAGAATTAAAATAAGGAAACTTTTTTGTTAAATTAAAAAAGAAAACTGCGGGTCTGTTAGATCTCAGGATTTTTTTGCCTTTTCAGGATTTGGCATGTCAGTACTACTGGGTTTTAAGTAATTTGCATGCTTGCTACAGTGATTGATTAACAGTGTTTTTTCAGGCCTGCAGGATCAAATTTAACATTACATATCATAATATTAAATAATATTATGCATAAAATTTCTCTTGATTAATAGGTCGGCTTACCAGGCAATGTAAATCACTCCTCCCCCCTTGACTAATGTACATAGCTACTTCTGAGTTTCCCACATGTAGCTGACAATTGCCAAGTGAGGTCAGTTGATTGATAGCCAAATTGTCAAAATGAAAATGCAAAAAGTTATGTATGCTGCTTATTTGGTGAATGATCAAGTTCCTTATCCATGATTTATAATTGTTATTCATGTTTGACTTCATGAAGTCTACATAGAGTGCAGACTTTGTGCAGTCAAATCAGTTGGCCGTTATAGAAATGTTCAAAATTCATTTTTGGCTAATAATTTTTTTTCAGCTGAAAATCACAACATGAACTATGTGCCAGATAGCAGTTTAATTCAGGATAGTGATAACTCCAATCAATCTTCAAGAAGTAATACCCCAGATCCCAGTCGAGATAGTGTTTATTCTTCACCCCATGCATCTCCATTAAGGATAATTACAACTAAGGTAGGTATGGAAGTAGAAAATAAATAGATGCATATATTTGCATCATTTCTTCAAAATGTTCTGCAAAACCTTTTCACCATATTAGATATTATTGTTATGTGAAGGAATTAATTTCATTTTGTTAAAGAATGTGTTGTTTCCTAAAAATGATTCTACTGATTTTGTATAATTGTTGTTGAAAGCTCTCTGTTAGTTTCTTTTGTTTATACTTCTTTCTCTGCAGGAATTTCATCTTGATGCTTTTGATTTGCATATAGTTTCAATTCGTGAATTGTGTATATAATTCAAGAAAAAGGGGATTTAAAATGGAAGTATTTTACAAAGTTTTGTAACTTTGCACACATGCCTGTGAAAATGTGGGTATCATGATGTATTGTTTGTTTTTCATAAATATTTTAGAAATACTTGCTCCTACAACAAAATTGAATGCAGAAGAAATAGTAGAACAAATAATTGTCTACAAAAGGTCCATATTTTTCTAGTACTAGCAACCATTATGATGTTACTTAAAATAAAAAAAAGTATTGACACATGGTTATTGAATTCTTCAGTAATCACTTAGCTTCCCTGTTATTCTCATTGGTGAGGTTACTACCTTTAAGGTATATTTTGAATGATGTCTTGTCATTTTGATTTATATCTCTTAAGTGCTATCCAAAGTCTATTTCCTCAATATTATATTAAAAGAAGCTGCAAAAAGAGGTGGTTAAAACTTTTAGCCACGATTGAGAGCATTCTTAGTTTCGGTGGAAGTTTGCAGAATTGAAGATGTGCAAATGTCCTATTATTAATATTGGTTTAACATGTGAATTGGATAACTTCAACCCTGTAAGTTTGACCTCTGTGCCAGCAAAAATAATAGTCAGTAGTTAAAAAAAGTAATGCAAGATCAACTTGATGGGATCAGAGCCATAAGGCAATCATAGCATGGATTTGTTAAAGGGAGATAGTGTGTGCTTGACCAGTATGATTAATTACTAGGAGATCACCACACAGGAACTGGATGTAAAGAATAATTTTGTCATTATATATTTAGAGTTCAATAAATCCTTTGATACTGTACCAAATTTATGATTATTGTATAAATTGGAGCAACCTGTCATTAGGGGTATGGATGGTTAAATGACAAGTGACACTGGTTATAAATAGCCACTGCTTCTCATGGATTAATGATGAGTGAGGTACCAGAGGGGTTAGTATTGGGCGTATTACTGTTTTTAATGCACACTATGTAACAAAAACTGTTTATGTGTGTATTGAATCCAATGGCATTGAATTTTCTTTGTCTACTTTGGTGGCACTTGAGGGTTTTGCGTTTTTGTGACATTTATTTTTATTCATTTATTTATTATGTGATATATATAACAGCCTGTAGTATTCATATTTAAGTCATTTTTGCAATTTGCAAATACAAAGGCATAAGTTATTTCCAGACTTGTGCATGGTTTGTATATTATGATTATAGTTTGCGTATTATTATAGGTCCATAGCAAGTGAAGTATAATATTGTTGACAGAGCCATACTGCTGTGCATATGAAGCTTGGTTTGGAATGCCTGTAGTTGATCAAAACCAGCTGTGACCATTTCATTTCTGCTCTGCTAATTGTAGTCGACATTAGAGGTATGGTTTCATGGTAGTCATAAATGTATGCCTTTTGCTATGCCTTGAATATGGAAGGCGCCCACAAACTATCACGATAGCTGATGACTGTTATTTTTGTATGGTGGATATATCAGTGTTTAAAAGTTTGCAGATTGAAAAGATGTAATGTATTCCAAAAAACCATCCTCTTTCCTCCAGTTTCACATGACAATGATCTGCCAATTCACATTCCAAAGAAGATTCTTTGGAATTGAATGATGACTCTGTTGAATAGGATAACTAGAATTACACCCTGAGAAGCCTGTTCAAATAAAATTTTACACTTCCCTAATTAGAAAGAATTGGATGACTTCATGAAGGACTTGGGTCTCACCAAATACATTACACATAACACCTCACATTTCATTTAAAATTATATTTTCCCCTGATTGTTTACCCTGTTTACTTTTAAAATTAACATCTTGTACATATTGTTTGAAAAAAAAGAACCAGGAGATAGTACCAGTTAGATGGTGGGGGGAACTACATCATGATTGCATGTTAAATATATACATATTGTTTTTGTTGTCAGGTAAATAATATTGATATTGCTATTTGTAACACAGTTAAAGGAAGTTGGTTGTTTGCCATTTTATGGTGCATTGGCAAGTAAAGCCATAATGCACCAAGTCAAGATAAAAAAAAAAAACACATTAAAAAATATATTTGGTAACCTAAACAAGTTACCATGTCAAAACAAGGAAATATACATCAAATGTAAAAATGTTAAATTCAAATATGAGTGTATAAGTTAATGGATCATAAAAAGAAAAAAATGTCAGACAAATTGTGTCGGTCATCAGAAATCTTGCTGAGTTAAAGTGTTCAACCAAGTTAATAAAATGCATGAAACATAAACATCATGCATTGATAAAAATGGGGCATTCTATAAAAATATGAGAAATGGTTAAAAGGGTTTCACAGTTTTCACACATAGGTGGGTCATCTGCCCTCAGCAGAAAGGGGGGAGACATAGACTAATAGATTAACAACATCCACAGACAGAGGTGTAAATGGTTCTTGCACTGCTTCTATTGAAATGTGCATCAGCCTGGAAAGTAAGGTGTTAGGGATTTCAAGGCCTACTGGTGGTTTTCATGGATAAGGCAAATGTGTGGACACTGTTAAGGTTAAAAAGGGTAAGAACAAGTGCCTGTATACTAGTGTGTACACTAATACTAGGAGCATAATAATTATATTTGATGAATTTGAAGTACTGTTTAAGTCATCAAATGTAGACATTGTGGGGGATATTAGAGGTGTGGTGTTGCTCAGACATCAGGAATTCAAAATTTGAATATGGGAAGTTTTATGTTTACAGAAAGGACAAAGCACAGGAGTTGGGTGCTATGCTTTTAGTTAAAAAGCATAAAATCTAAAACAGTGCATCCAGTTGACATGCTTGGCCAGTGAAATGTTGAGTCAGTCTGGTATGACATAAGCATTTGGAAAACAGAAATGAGAGTCAGTGATTATAGGACTAATGGCTGTGATAAACAGCTGTACACACAAATAGCATGGGCCAGTGAATCAGAATGCCTTATAATGGGTATTTTTAACTTTCCACATACTGACTGCAATTGTGGTTTGGTCACTAACACATTAGCAAGAAAAGAGAAATTATTGGATGGAAATGGGCAAATGAAGGTTTCCCTCTCGCTGGTGAATTATATTCCCAATGGCAAGATTCTTGGCTTGAACAGACTACAAATATACTATACCAAATTAAGTCTGTAATCAAGTAGTGGCAGTTCAGTCTACTTAGGGTCCAAAGAGAGGAAGTTGTTCTTGCTCACCTTCGTGTAGGTCATAGTCACGTGATGCACTCGTTTTTGCCAAGGGTGGATTACCCACCTATGTGTAAAAACTGTGAAAATTCTTTTAACCATTGGTCATATTTTTATAGAATATCCCATTTTTATTAATGCATGACATTTATGTTTTATCCATTTTATTAACTGGCTGAACCCTTTACACTCAGCCAGATTTTAGATGACCGAGGCAATTTGTCTGACGTTTTTAACTTTTTATGATCCATTAACTTATACACTCATATTTGAATTCAGCATTTTTACATTTGGTGTACATTTCCTTGTTTTGACCTGGTAACCTGTTTGGGTTACCAAATATATATATTTTTTTTCATGTGTTTTGGAATAGGCAAGCCGCCGTAGCCTAGTGGTCAGGCGTGAGGGTAAAAGTATACATGCCTTGAGTGACCAGGGTTCAAGCCCGTGACTGCTGAATACGGTACTGTTTCTTGTATTCTCTCTATCTTGTGAACTTCTCTGACCATTTGGTCATCCCGGAGTATAAACAGAAAATTTATTTATTTAAATTTATTTTAAATGTGAATGTCTTATTATGAGTGATTTTAATTTGGCTCTAATTGATTGATTGTAGCAAATGGGAAGGAAACACAACATGGGGGACAAAATTTTTAAATCAACTAAATGATTGTTATTTTTATCAACATGTCAGGGAAAGTACTATGGAAAAGAATATTCTAGACCTGATCATCACCCATGAACCATGACAAAATAGGGTAGGGCTGACAGTACAGGAATCAGTAGCAGGAAGTGATCACAGAGTTCTGCGGTAGGTGATAAAGGGAGAGGTAGCAGTAGTTAAAGGCAAAGGAATGGGTTATAATTTCAGGAAAGGAAATTACGATGGCTTAAGGTGCTACATGGCCTCGATTAACTGGGTAGATATCTCACAGAGAGCAAATACAATTGAATTATGGTGTATCTTTAAAACATTAATCACAGACGCCTTCAATGTGTGTATACCATTAAAAAAAATACTCCATGAGGAAGATTCCAAGTTGGATGAATAATGAAGTTGCCAGATTACTTGAGCAGAAAAGACGGCATGGAAATGTTAGAGCAATAAAAAGTACTGAAGACTATAACAGCTGCAAATTGATCTGTAATAGTGCCACAGAAAAGGTTAGGCTGGCAAAGGCAGATTAGGAGAAATCACTGGCAAAGAGAGGAAGAATTTTTCACATATATAAATGCAAAGAAGAGAAGGACAAAGCACATCCATTACATAAGGGTCCACCCTTATGTAATGGATGTGCTATAATATTAGATACCCCAGCTGATGTTGCAGATGAACTCAACAGTTACTTTGCATTGATATTTAAAGAAGAAAAACCCTTTATGTCAATGAGATATTACGGCAGTGAAGTTGAAAAATATTAGTGTTATAATAAAATATTAATAATAGTATAATTAATGATACTGAAATTTCACATGTTATTTAATGAAAAAACTTTTGAGCCTACAGGCAAGTAAGGCTCCTGGGGTTGATGTCATATATCCTGTAATTTTAAGGGAGGCAGCATGTGAGTACATTGAACCATTGATGCTAATTATTAGAGCATTACTGGACTCAGGAGAGATTCCGTTGGATTGGAAAAGTGGCAGTGTATCTCCAATACATAATGGCGGTTCTAAGAGTGTAGTGGGAAATTACTGACTGGTCAGTCTAACTTCAGTAGAAGGGAAAATCATAGAGGTAATGATCAAGGGTGGAATTCAGGATCATTTAGATCAGGGGTGGGAACATCAGGCCTGCGAATGTGCATAATCTAGCCCATGGTAATTTTAAAAAAAAAATATATATATATAAAAAATAGCCCGCTGGAGAATATATATCATGAAATTATGTTTATTGTAATTTTTATTATATTTGTTGTTAATAAATTATTTTTAACATTTTGATTGCATGACTTCTAATGAGAATCATTTGGATTTGTGCCATATATCACGACTCGAGTAAGCAGCAGTGTTGCCATATATGGTGAGCAACACTGGTAAGAAGGCATAGATTTCTACAGTCAGTAGTAGTTCCCGGACTCAGCTCTGTAGAATATGATTGCAATGCAAGTGTTTCAATGGCAAATGTCAGTGAATGATCGACAGATAAAAATAAATAATTTGGAAAGGATTTACCATTTTATTTTTACGAAGTATTTATTTATGGGTTTTCAGTTATGCACAATGCATAATTGTGAAAACCCAAGATTATTAAGGTTTTATAAAATCTTTGAAATTATAATAATTTTTGATTTAATTTTTTTATAATTGTATTTTTGTAAATTTATCTTGAATTTGTATTTTGTTTTCTTATTAATAAAATTTATTATATGTACAAGTATGGTTTTTTTTATGTAGACCCCAAACACAAGACATATTAGAACCTATAGTACTTAGTACCGTGCTTGGGTTGTAGGTTGAGAAGACGAAAGAAGATATTTGTTGACATTGGACTTGAGACTTCTGTAGACTGTAATTTTCAAGAAATACGTATGAAGGAAGGTTGTTCCAGAAAATGGCAGTTGAATGAATAAACGAGGAAGTTGAAAAGTTTGTTCTATGAGTTTGAAGTTGGACAGTAAATGGATGTTGGCTGGTGGCAGCACATGTTCAGAGTGTTTTGAAAGAGAGGGCAGGAATTATAAAAGCCAATTCAGAAGAACACTGCCCATGGAAATATCTGTAGAAGAGGCATGCAACAGAAACAGTACGTCTATGAGACAGCGAGTGGAGAGTCTGTTAGAGATGAATCATTAATTAACCTAACTGCCCTCTTCTGAACAGAATCAAGAAGCCTGAGAGAGAGAGGTATTGGGGGCACCACCCCAGATGTGGGAACAATATTCCATGGTGGGGAGGATTTGCAATTTGTACAGAGTGAACAGCTGTTTGGAAGAAAAGTAATGCCGACAGCGAAAGAGAAAACCAAGTTTTTTAGATGCTGAGGAAGCAATTTTTGTAATGTACTTGTGCCAAGAGAGATTAAAGTCAGGGTAATCCCCAGAAGAGAGAAATCATTTTGCCTAGAAAGCGGAGTTTCACCAAAGATAAGCATAGGAGCAGAGGAATCCTTTTTTGCGAGATATGAGTTTTAGAAGGGTTGAAATCAACTCAGTTGTCTTTTTCCCATTGGAGAATTACCTGGAGATTGGCATTTAAGGAATTGGTAGTGGATATTCGAGAAGTTGCAGCTGATTGAATTAGTCCATAAACAATCTTTCCAATTAATTAGTCCATAAATGGGTAACATAAGCCAGAATATCACCAGTGGATCGACACTGACGGAAACCATAGTGGCAATCGTTAATCAGACAGAAGGTTTCTAGGTAGTTTAAGGGTTGGCAGTTAATTGATTTCTCCATTACTTTAGAAAGAGTAGAAGTAATTGCAACAGGATGATAATTAATGTATAAATATTACAATAAATAACAAAACTGTTTATTACAATTTTTTCATTATACACCATTTTAATAATCCTAAAAACATGAAAAGCTAAAAACAAAATTTGACCCACGAGTACCTCACAGACATTTTATTTGGCCCACCATTTCAAAAGGTTTCCCACTCCTGATTTAGATAGAAATGAAATTCTGAAGGATATGCAGACATGGTTTTATAAAGTGAAAATCATGTTTAACAAATCTGGTTAGCTATTTTAACAGGGTCACTCATGAGCTAGATTTAGGGAATAATTTAAACATTATTTGTTTATTTAGATTTCAGCATTTGACTCAATCCCACATTAGCAGTTTCTTTATAAGCTGGAACAGTTTGGAATCACAGGGAAAATCCTTAGATGGATAGCAGGATGGCTTCAGGGCAAGAGGTAGAGGGTTGTGATAAATGATTATTCCTCAGATTGGGTTAATGTAAGAAGTAAAGTTTCCCAGAGATCAATATTGGGACTACTGTTAATGTAAGAAGTGGGGTTCCCTAGGAATCAGTATTGGGACCACTGTTGTTTTTGATTCTCTTAAATGACATGAATGAAGGGAATAGTGGGCGTGATGTCTAAATTTGCTGATGATGTAAAGATTGGTAGAGTAGTTATTGATCGCTGCCTAGCAAAGCTTCTTCAGAGTGACCTAGATAGAATTCAGGAATGGTCAGAAAAGTGGCTTCTTTGCTTTAATCTAGGAAGGTGCAAAGTCTTACGCCTTAGGAACAGCAACCCCAAAAATAACTTAAACACTTGGTGGAGTTGAACTAAAGTCAGTAGTGGAAGAAAGGGACTTGGGAGTTATGATACGGTCAGACATGTAATTCCCCAAGCATTGTAGACAGACTGCAAAGAAGGCCCATGGTGTCTTATCTCTGATTTATCAAAAACATTTGCTAGTAGAGGTAAGGATGTCATAACCCCATTGTATAAGGCTATTCTTAGACCACGCTTGGAATGTGGTAAAGTATGGAGACTGCAACCAAAAAAAGACAGCTTCTTGAAGGGGTTCAAAGACGGTAACTTGCCTGGTGATATCTGCTAAAGAGCATCCATATGAGGAAAGACTTCAAATAAGTGGGTTTGCCCAGCTTGGAAACTAGCCACCTAAGAGGAGACTTGATTGAAGTGTTAAATCAAAAGTAAAATGAATGAGGTTGAAATTTTCATGGTTATTATGATTCTAGAACTAGAGGGCATAAATTCAAGTTACAGGGGAGCTGTTTAGATTGCAGGAATTTTTATATTTTAAGCAGCAAGTTATAAATTACTGGAATAAGTTACCTATATAGGTAGTGGAGGCTAACAGTTTGGGGAAATTCATCAACAGATCACCTATGGGAGGAGGGAAACTCATAGGTTGTCTATTTCCCTTTCTTTTTATTATTTCTTTCTTTTATTTAATTTTATTATTATTATTATTATTATTATTTTACTTTTTTTTTTTTTTTTTTTCCTGTGTCAGCATAAGCATAAGAATGATGTAGAATGTGTTTATATGGAATGGGGGTTCTGTGATACCCATGGATCAATACCTAAATGTCATAGTTTAAGTGGGCAATATCATTGAGAACATTCTGTTCAGCCTGATGTAGCTCTCATTTTATTCATCCAGTCACTTATTCTAAATAGAATACCATGTCACAGACATTGTTCAGGAAGAGAAAGCATAAAAGTTACCATACCTCACTGTATCTCAACCTGATTGAGCGTCTGTGGGATGCATGGAGGAGATGCTTATAGCAAGGTTTCTCTGTTGTCCAGTCTGAGGGAACTGCACAGTGTGATCAAATCTGCATGGGCTGACACCCCTGTTGATTTCTTTTGGTCTCTGTGGAGTTCATATCTTCCAAGGCTGTGGAGTTCATATCTTCCAAGAACCCTAGGCTGTTCTTAGTGTTTTAGCCCTCCCTCAAGTCTTGAATGATGCCAGTCACAGATTAGTGTATTGAACAACTGTCCACTCAGTTCATAACTGCATTATTGAGCTATATTTAGTAATTTTCAATATAATAAACCTTCAGTTTCATTGAACAAAATCATGTGTTTCTAGGTTCATCATAACAAAAGTTTATTTTCTTTGGTTTTAAATGTTAATTTTATTCTTCCTTTATATCACAGGTTTGTGCTCAGGTACTTCCATTACCAGATGATGTTGAAGTAGTTCATGCAACTCCAGCAGCAGGTCATTTAAGTTCTTCAAATATATATCCTGCTTGTTTTGCTCCATACCTTATTTGTACAGCATGCTCTGATGGATTGGTCAGGTAAGCCACTGGATATTATTTTTTTCATGTATTATTACAAAAGTGGATTATGAAAGTGGATTATGAAACAATAGGGATTACCTTTAGTTTTGATATAGGATGCCTCTTTTCCAACCAACTCTCCTGGTCCAACGCGCTAACAATTCATTGTGAAGGCGATATAAATTTTACAAAAAATGTGAAACATCTTCTTCACTGTCAGAACAGTAGTGTTCAGACCCCTCGTTCTCAATATTTAGTGCTCGACCCAACTTCTGTCTTCAAACACCATACCTCTGCCAGCAAGGAAACCATTACGTAGATTGACATTAAAATTAAAATTTAGGGGTCTAAAAAGCTTAATGAATATGGGCCGATTATTCTCTTCATTCCTTAAGTTGGACTAGAACTTTTTGAAGCGTCATGTTCACAGGAATAAGAGCAACACACAATTAATCAGAAAATTTTATCTTGTGTTGCAGTGTTTGTCTTCACGCATTCGTATATGTGACCAAACGTCGGATAATACGAATGATCTACGGATATTGATTTCCATATTGAGCCAATACAGAAATTACACACTATGCTGAACAATCGCTCAGTCCTTTCCTCATTTGCAATGCAAATTAATGACCTGGTGTACAACATTTCTTGCGGTGATTGCGGCTTGTCTTATCAGGGTTCGACGCGTTTTCCTTTGAATATTCGTGTTAAGCAACATGCGGCCTCAGTTTGTGCTTCTCGTTCAGCAGCGTCAGAATTAGCCTTTCACACCGTTAAACACCGTTTCACAGCGTCAGAATTAGCCTTTCACCGTTAAACATACTTTCATAAAAGTATGTTTAACGAAAAACATACTTTTTTATTTAACAAGGCAAATACTTCATTAGTGTCCAACGTAATTATACGCGACTATTAATTGCAGAAACTGCAGAAATTAAATTACACAAAAATTCTGTTAATGTTCGTTGGCCCTATCTCATCTCCGATTCATGGGCTTTTACGTGCATGTGCGAAGACAAATAATCCCTATTTAAGTTTCATACTCGCCCCTATTCGGTAATTTGCATGCCTGTGATCACGACATACAGTCGTAAAGCATTTTCAGCTTCTAAACTAATTGTTACTTTAATGTAAGTTTTTCAATTTTTCCGTTTTAATTCCTGGAGAGTATCATATGGAAGTGTTCTACATACTATATTGAAGTAAACTTCTCTTATTATTTTACAATTATTGATATTAACATAATACGTATTGAGCATTACAGCTCTGGTTCGTACTATTTAGAAGCATTAAACTTCAGTTGTCATTTTTAGACCCTTTTGAAACAAAATGGTGTGGTTCTTGTTAACTACCCTTCTTACCTTTAAATCATCAGAAGACCTTGACACCTTCCTCTGAACTCCTTTATAAATGTCATTAAGAAAGATAAGAAACAGAAGTGACTTCACACTGATTCCAGGGACTCCACTTCTTGCACGGGTCCACCCCGAAGTATGTCCATTTATGACTACACTGGCTCCTATTCTTTTTCCCGAGCCATTAATTCCAGTTTATGTAATAACCTTTCATACAGAACCACATCAAAGCTTTTCCTAAAGTCAAGGTTAATACAGTAGACTCAATTTTCCAGGATAGATGGTAAAAAACAAATCCCGGATAATCGATTTCCCAGTTAATCCAAAAATACAGAAGTCCCTGACATATGTAAGAGATACATTCCAGGACTTCTTACGTAAGTGAACTTCTATGTAACTCAGGAATGACTAATAACATATTGCTACTATATTATTATTGACAAATCTGAATTCGGCACGTTGCTTGTTAATGTTTGACCATTTTGATACATCCTTATTTATTTTAATTTTCTGATCCAAATTGATCGCTTTCCTTTTGTTGGTAGATTTACCAGTACCACTGTCACTTATTCTCTTAGTTGGCACCATGATAATGACTAAAATGAAATTTTCTGTAAAGAACTTCACAGGGTTAAGGCAAAAACTCACTGTTATCACTCCACTCGAGCTCACAATTTACTAAAGCACATTTCTGGAGGTCACTACCATAAAAACAATTTGCACTTTCCAGTTTATTGGCACTTTTCTGTTAGTGCATCTAATTAATTATAAACTCGATCTTATTGCATTTGCGATAATACCGATAACTGGAATTCTATGGGTTTTTACATTATTATGGTGAAATGTGTGTCCCTTTCACTGAAATCTTCAGTCATATAAAAAAACAAATATATTTTAAGAATCTTCTCTTCTTTCCTATGTTTTTTTGCTTGTTACTCCATATCTCACTTGTGCAATTTGTGTGTGCCGTGATCGTCATTATTGGTTGCTTATTATTTATTTTTGTTTGTTTTAAATTTTACAATCCTAAAAAAAAAAAAAAAAAAAAAAAGGTGGAAAAAAAGTTTACATAAGTCCAAAGTTGCGTAAGTCGGGGACATACTTCCTAATTCATTTCACAAATATACGTGGTCTCAATTCTAATCTCAACGATGTCCATTTCCACTTGCAGTCTGCCAAACCCCATGTACTTTTTCTGACAGAATCTCAGTTATCGGTTGATTCAACTACTGCTCATCTCAGATGCCCAAATTATTCACTGTATGATACCTTTCGCCCCAAAGGTGGTACTTGTGCATATGTCCGTTCTGATATTCCCTGTCAGAGACTTGGCAATTTGAAATCTCCTCTCTTTGATCTTCTTTGGCTTAAAATCTCTCTACCTCATTGTGTCAAATTCATCTGTTGTCTCTACCGTTCTCCCAACTCCACTAATCACTTGGAGCTCTTTGACTTCCTCTCTTTGCAACTTGACTTTCTCCAGTCCAACTTTCCTAACAGTGAGGTAATTTTCCTTGGTAATTTTAATGTTCACAACTCCAGCTGGCTTCCATTTTCTAGTCACACTGACCCAGCAGGTCGAGATGCTGAGGCTTTTGCAATTACTAATGACCTAGCACAGATTGTTCATTTACCTACAAGAATACCGGACATTCCTAATCATACAGCCAATACGCTTGATCTTTTTCTCACAAACAACCCTCCTAAGTACACGGTCGAAGTGAGAGGTCCTTTAGGCACTTCAGATCACAACTTGGTGATTGTCTCTTCTCCAATGGAACCTTTATCTTATGGCTATTCCCATCCTCGTGTTGTTTGACATTACAAGAATGCAAAATGGGATGATCTGAGAGACTTCTTTTCTTCTTTTCCTTGGTCAGATTACTGTTTCAAAACTTCTGAGGTCAAAGTTTGCTCTGATCGTGTCAGTGAAATTATTCTTGCAGGAATGGAATCCTTTATCCCACACTCCACTTTAAAATCTCGTCCTTTATCTAAACCTTGGTTTTCCAATAAATGTGCTAAGGCTGTCCAAGAGAAGAACGTTGCATATCGTAATTGGCTTGTTTCTAATTCTTCAGTTTAATTTTCTGCCTACACCAAAGCTCGCAACAATTGTAAAGCAGTTATTAATCAGTCCAAACTAGAGTTTGAACAGGCTAAGAGTAGAAAACTTGCTTCTTGCCCTAATGGTAGCCGAGCATTCTGGTCTCTTGCCAAAGATATTGGCCGCAACTTTTGCCCATCTCTGCTCCCACCTCTGTCCAAACCAGATGGTTCTGTTGCCACTTCAGCCAAGGATAAAGCTGACCTGCTAGCATCCCATTTTTCTTCGAGCTCATGTATTAATGATCTTGGTAAAACACCTCCCACCATTCCCAACACGCTCCATTCAATGCCTCCTGTGGTCTTCCGTCAAAAGGATATTAGAAGGATTTTGATGAATCTTGATGCTAAGAAATCTCCAGGTCCCGATGGTATTTCTCCTCTTGTTCTCAAAACTTGAGCTCCTGAACTTACTCCTATTCTTTGCCGCCTTTTTTCACTTTCTTATTCCAAAGGTGTTTTTCCTTCTGCTTGGGAATTTGCTCATATCCAGCCAGTTCCTAAAAAGGGTGACAAATCCCTCCCATCCAATTATCGTCCCATTGCAATTACTTCTACTCTTTCTAAAGTAATGGAGAAATCAATTAACCGCCAACTCTTAAACCACCTAGAAACCTTCCGTCTGATCAACGATCGTCAGTCAGTATGGATTCCGTCAGTGTCGATCCACTGGTGATATTCTGGCTTATGTTACCCATTTATGGACTAATTCAATGGAAAGGTTCGGTGAAACACAAGTAGTTGCCCTTGACATCTCAAAGGCTTTTGATCGTGTTTGGCATAAAGGTCTTCTAAACAAGCTTCCATCTTATGGTTTGCCAACTATTTTTTGTAATTGGTTATCCAGTTTTCTCTGTGATCGCTCACTGAGCGTGATGGTAGATGGCTCTCTGTCTTCTAACTTCTCCACTAATGCCGGTGTCCCCCAAGGTTCAGTTCTTTCCCCCACTCTTTCCCTCTTGTATATCAATGACCTTCTTCCACTGACTGGAAATCCTATCCATAGTTTAGCCAATGATAGCACATTGCATTCAACTTTCCATTTTGAGAAACCTTGGCCTGCTCAATCAGCTTCAACTTCTCGAAAATCTGCTACCAATTCCTTAAATGCTGATCTTCAGGTAATTCTCCAGTGGGGCAAAGACAACTTAGTTGATTTCAACCCTTCTAAAACTCAGTCTTGTCTTATATCTTGCAAAAAGGATTCTTCTGCTCCTATGCTCATGTTTAGTGACACTCCGATTTCTAGGCAAAATGATATATCTCTTTTAGGGATTACCCTGACTTCTAATCTCTCCTGGCACAAGCACATTACAAATATTGCTTCCTCTGCATCTAAAAAACTTGGTTTTCTCTTTCGCTCTCGGCGTTACTTCTCTTCCAAACAGCTGCTCACTCTGTATAAATCGCAAATCCGCCCTGCCATGGAATATTGTTCCCACATCTGGGGTGGTGCCCCCCAAAACCTCTCTCAGGCTTCTTTATTCCATTCAGAAGAGGGCAGTTAGGTTAATTAATGATTCATCTCTAACAGAGTCTCTCCACTCGCTTTCTCATAGACGCACTGTTTCTGCTGCGTGCCTCTTCTACAGACACTTCCCTGGGCACTGTTCTTCTGAATTGGCTTCTATAATTCCCGCTCTCTCTTTCAAAACAATCCGAACTCGTGCCGCCACCAGCCAATATTCATTTACTGTCCAACTTCAAATCCACATGGTAGGGGTACAGTAATTGGCAATGTAAAATTCACCACATACTGCTTCTTGCAGAGCAATCCTCCTTGTCGAAATTCCTGGATTTTGTTCTATTCATTCTAACATCCGTTCCTCAACATCAAGTGTTATGCTTCTGGGCCTACCTGCTTGCACTCCATGTGCGAAGCACCCGTGTTCTCTAAGGCATTGATGTACCCTGATGAATGTGCGTACCTGTTGGGCTGCCTTCAGCGGGGAAATGCTTCTTGGTACAAACGTGCAGCCTTGAGTGCACTGCCGTTGGCTTTACCACACATGAACTGTATGTCTGCATACTCTTCGTTGCTTTAACCTCTTTCCATGTTGACTATCCTTTGACAAGTACTAATATGCCTGCTACGTCTCAGAGCATTGAGAGAGGGGAAAGGGAGAGAATGAGCATAACCTAACGTAAACAAACAAGTCAGTGGTGGATCACAACTCTGTACCTTGTGAGTGGTGGATCCCAACCAGAAATTGCAATATCTCGAAAACTATTCATTTGAGGACTCATGTTTACTAGGCTTTTTTTTTTTTCATATTGTAGTCTGCACAGTTCACCTTTAAATTATTGACCATCACTTTGAAACACCCTCTACATATAATCTTTGTTGTATGCAACAGTGATATTTACAATATACCCTTCTCAGCAGCAATGTCAGAGGTTTTACATTGGCTGGTGGAGAATGACCTTGTGGAACGGGGAGTACCTTAATAGATTTTACATAGTGTTTTTTCTGCTGTTGATATTCGTACTTAAGTCTCTTAGTTTCAGGTAGTGGCCAGCTCCTTCTGTGGTGTTGATGGGCCCGTCTAGCTTGATAGACTCAACGCCTAAGTGAAGTCAATTCGTGGTCCCACCAGGGAATGCGATGAGAAGGTAAAGTTTCCTTACGAGCAGCCAGAGAACAAGCTCGAAACAAAGCATTACTGATTAAAATAGCATAGTCAGAAGCCTCATTCAGAAAGTTAATGGCATCGTATGAAAATTAAGAAATAATTGATTTTCAAAGCGATTCAAGCTGATATTTCTCATGGAGAAGCTTGTAAGTTGCATAAGTGGGGAGTGAAAGAGTAAATGGAGGATATAATCTAGAAAATGTAATGGAGCGGTGGCCACTGGAACAGAGGTTAGGGTTAACAGTGCAATCAGTAATGGCAGTAGAATGTGTGCGAAGCAATGGTAACATCAATATTAGATTCACCACTGAAGGAGCTACTGGTGTATGGTGAGTTAAGTTTATTTAGGAGATTTAGTTTATAGGACAGTAGAAACCTTCAATTAGCCAGCCCTTAGAGTCACTGGAGTCAGTGCCACAGCCTAGACTTAGTGTTGATATGAGACAAGATTATCAGGTTAGCAGAATAAGCAACAGTAGAAATGACGTTGTCTAAGGATTAAGATGTGGCAATATCTGAAGTGGAGGGCAGTAAAGACAGACCTGAAGGAATATTTTAATACAAATTGCATGTTGGTTTGTTAGGCTATACATTTTTAATTGATCTCTTTATTAAGGATTACAAACGCAGTTTTGGGTTCAGGGTGGTCAGGCTGAATTATTACTTTCCTTGAGACAGGATAGCCAGAGATCACCCATGAAAATAGCAAGGTTCTTATGGTGCAGTTAAGGCAAAGTTAATTTCATCTGTCACTCTGCGGATCTCATCAGATACGAGCCTGGTTAGGTTGGTTGGTTATTGGAAGTTTAATGGCGCATCAGCAACTAAGGCTATCGTGCGCCTACAAGCCTGGAACTTTGTGCATTAAGCTGAAGAAAGGAGAGTTTAAAAGCAGCGACAGCTGTAGGTTTTGAGAGGGTAGTGTTATCCCCTTTGCTTTTCATAGATTGATGGGACGCTCTGGTTACTCTGAAGAAATTTTAAGCTTGTGATTTGTTCCCCTCCCGAAATGCAGTGCATTTCATGGATTTTGAAGAGCTGAATCCGAATTTGAAGCTGGTGTTGCCCATAGATTTAGAGGCGAATGCAGGTTACTCTCATTGAAGTTTTTAATGAAGTTTTAACGAGTATTTTAACACACGGGGTGTGAAACTTGCTTTGTCTTTTGTAATGATCAGGAGCCTCTTCGATTACTGTTCAGTGGTGTGCCGGCCTACCGGGCCTCCACGTTTCCTTGGTAACCTTCTCTGTGGTACCAATATCTCTACAAAGACAACATTTGTGTTGTTCCCTAGGTAAAAGTCTAAATGAGAATGGATGAAGTGTAATTTTAGAAACGGTGCAGAAAGCAAGATTTGATAGGCTTGGAATGAATTCTCAGTCAACATTTTGATTGGCCGCTCCGTTGTTGCTGACTGAAATCAGACATACACTTGAAATGATCATCGCTCTCCCTGGAGCATTGTGTCATTAATTCAACTCGGTGATAGTGTTTCCTTCCCCTCGAAACACATTTCATAATTCTCGTGTATTTATTTTTATTTATTTAAACAGCAAACAAACATGGAAAATAAAGTTAGAGCTGCAAAGCAGAGACTTGGAATACAAATTTCATCAGGTAAAAAACAAGAAAAGTACATAAATGAAGGGAAAAAAAAAAAAAATTTAAAGGTTCGGCTCAGAGGTGCGATTGGAGGTTTCAGTTGCCTCTTGAGGTGTCCAGGGACATCCAACATCTCCAAGTTTGATTTGTTAATTGATCTTGAAGTCCTGTCATTATTATTATTATTATTATTATTAGTTTAAGTTTGCTTTCACCCCCTGTACAGCTGGTTGGCTAGAAGGGTGTCCATAGATTTATAAAAACATAATTAGAAAAACAAATACAGTAGACTCTCGATTTTCTGGGATAGTTGGTAAAAAACAAATCACAGATAATAGACTTCACAGTTAATCCAAAAATACAGAAATCCTCGACATACGTAATATAACTTCTTACTTCGTCGCGTATTACGTAACTTGGGAATGACTAATAACATATTGCTACTATATTATTATTGACAAATCTCAATTCAGCATAATACTTGTTAATGTTTGACCATTTTCATACATTCTTATTAGTTTAATTTTCTGATCCAAATCGATCACTTTCCTTTTCTTGATAGATTTACTAGTACCGCTATCACTTATTCTCTTAGTTGGCACCATGATAACAGTCAAAATGAAATTTTCTGTAAAGAACTTCACAGGATTCAGGTGAAAACTCACTATTATCACCCCGCACGAGCTCACGTTTTACTAAAGCACATTTCTGGAGGTCACTACCATAAAACAAAAACAATTTGCACTTTTCGTGTTATTGGGCTTTTCTGTTCGTGCATCTAATTATAAACGGGTATTAAATTCTATCTTATTGTATTTGCGTCAATACCTATAGCTTCAATTGTGTGGGCTTTTACGTTATGTTGAAGTGTTGTTCCCCCTTCACAGAAATCTTCAGTCATATAAAAAAAACCATAAATAAATTGTAAGAATCTTCTCTTCTTTCCTACTTTTTTGCTTGTTACTCTGTATCTCACTTATGCAATTTGTGCGTGCTGTGATCGTTGTTATTGATTACTTATTATTATTTTATTTTTTTGTTTTAAATTTTACAATCCTAAAAAAAAAATTATGTAAATCCGTAGTTGTGTAAGTCAGGGACTTACTGTATCGGAAAATGTTCAGCAACCTATGTAAAAAATATGCCGATAGAGTTAAAAAACGAAAAAAAAAACTTATCACGCACTACTTGCATATCCAATACGATGCTTCCCTTTATTTTTTACAATGTTGCGTATGGTTTGGTCACCAACATTATAATGGTTCACTAGAGATTTAACGGATCAAACTTTTGAATAATTTCAAGTCTTTGTTTAACTGAAAGCGCAACTCTTTTGTGGTGCCTGCATAGCCAGGTGGACAGGAGCAGCAGTACGTAGCACACGCTTCTTGATTAGACCAGGATTCCAGCTCATGACCACCAAATACGGAGGATGCAGAAAGGTCAGGGAATGATCACCGCATATCCCTGAAGCAATATGGCCTTAGTTGCTGATGCTCCTAAAAACCAAATAATAACAACAGCAACTCTTTTGCATTTATCCATCATTTTTGTGATTTCTAAACAAAAAAAAATATATTTACTACAAAAAAAAAAATTTCAACATCCCTGACATAAATAATGAAACAAAATTTCTTTTTTGTTGCGGTGCAACAGAACACAATTGACGTGACACACTAAAACAAACTAATCATTTCTTCTCTCTCTCTTGTTTTTTTTTTTTTTTTAGCTGCAGGTTCTAGTTATTACTTGAATTTTATGATTTTTGGTTGGTTTTTTTTTTTTTTTTTTCTTTCTTTTTCTTTAATATGGAGTCTTGAAGTGTCCTGGTTAATCCAATCCCGGTAAATCAAGAGTCTGCTGTAATTTCAAAGTTGTTTCTTATATCCACTGTTTTATGACTCATAATAATTAGGTAGGCCAGGCAACACTTTCTTTTACAAACCCATGTTGTGATTTGTTAAGGGTATCATTTATATTGAGATGGTCCTGTGTAGTATCCTTAATTAGGAACTCTTATGATCTGACCCACCACTGTAGTCATACTTACTCGTTATTCATATCTTTTGCACCTCCAGTGTGGACTGGGATAATGTAAGTGCTTCTCCAATCTAGAGGAGTCTTCCCGGAGTCCAATGATGAGCTCAGCAACATCCGCAGTGGGACGATGGACTCATATACAGTCTATTATATCAGGATATACACCATCCACTCCTTGAACCTTACCTTTGCTCAGCTTCACTGTTTTCCCCCCAAATATTCTTCTCTGAGATTGATATATCACTTAATTTACAGTTTTCTAACTCCTTTTCACTTATCCCTCATGGTTTGAATGAGCTGTCAACTGTGAAGAGCATTGTGAAGTGCCTGTTCAACTTGTCTATTACTTTCTCTGTGCTTTAATTTCCCATTTAAATCGAATAAGGGACCTCTCTCTCTCTCTCTCTCTCTCTCTCTCTCTCTCTCTGTCATATTGGAATAAATTACAATCATATATAGATGGCCCAAAAATCTGTTGCCAGTGGCATATTACCTTTCCATAATTAACAGTCTATTAGAGGTAGATGAAAAGGCAATCTTGTACAGATGCCATTCAGGTTGCCTATAGAGATTATTTTCATAACTCCTCAGAGTCATTTGTTCTGTATACCCCAGCCATCATCTTCCCTTTACTGCATTGTCATATTGTACCACACAGACTCGATGTCCATCTGAACTTAATCTGATTCTAGAATACAGTCAGATTGCTTTCGTAAGAGTGCTATACTCACCATAATAAAATTTTTTCCTTGATTTTCTGGAAAGCAACCCTCCCATATATCAAAGATCTGTTGTATATATTTTTTTGCACATGAGGGACCAGAGTAGTATGAATATATGAGGGGAGGATTTGAAATGTTCATGGCTTGAGTATGAAATGTGCAACACTTCATTTAGTAACCAACCAAGAGTCATGCAATTTTGATAATGTCTTTTTTTTTAATTAAAGAATTTTGCTGAAGTCAACAAAGTCGTGCGAATGAGGAAAGATAGACAAAATCAGTTACCATGCAGTTGTTCAATATTTGGAAAAGAAGGGATTAACACCAAAGGCAATTTATGAGGATATGGTTAAAAAATTGAGGGAGGGTGCTCCTACTCCATGGTTAAGTGAGTATTCCATTTTCCCACTCACGATCATGTCATTGTTGCAATGGATGCATCCTTGGATGCCCAAGAGAAAATGTTCTTGTCAGTTGGAATCAATGCATTGCAGCATTATTGGAAAAAGTGAATTGACTCCAAAGGGGACTGTGTTGAAAAGTAAAGTTACCAGACTCCTCATATAAGCCCTTCATACTCAGGCCATGAACTTTTGAAATGCTCCTGTTATATATGTTTTGAGAATTCTTTCAATGCATTATCATCAAATTATGTCTATATATATATATATGTATGTACAGATTTTCTTTAAAATCTGTAGAGACATGCTGCCATCTGTCAACTGTGTTTATATTATAGTTTCCATTTTTATAAAAAATGGAAAATAAATTAATAAGATCTTGCATTTTTGTGCATCTTTCAGGTTGTGCAAACTTTAAAATTCTGCAAAAAAACTCACTGAAGATAACATATGTACTATCTAGAAAGCAATATATAATATAACTTTAAAAACACATAATAATAATAGTTTTTAAAGTTAAGACATGGTTCATGTCTCTTCCTTTATATTGCATTATATTGTGTAGCTACTATACGCAATAATTTTTATGGATGAAAAAAATTGTCATTTTCATTTTTAGGTTTTGGTATTGTAAATTTGTTCGAAAAAAGGACAACAGTGACATGGAAAGGTTGGGAGAAGAATATGTTTGGCTAGAATGGGAAATGATGCTGAATAAAGAATCTAGTTCAGTTCACGTGACAGGTATTGCAAAAAAATTATGTTAAAAGTAAAATTAATTTCATTTTAACAGTTTTGCTGTTTACTTCATATTTGTGTTACATGAAATATACAGTAAATTCTCAATTGAGTGACGCAAATTTTAGTGAGTTATATGTCATGTGAGTGATGGAGAAACACATTTCAATGAATGTTAAGCACTAACAACTGAACAATTTACTTTGATAAATATTTATGACTAACAGATAGTGCTGGTGGTTACAAATGTAACTAACACATAAATAACAAATGTAAATAAATGTAAACAACTTGCAGTAAATAAAGTTGCAGCACAATTTTACATTGGAGGATAAAAAAGAAATTAACTGTTCTTAAGAAATAATTATAATGAAGTATTGCACTATCTTTATTAATTTACATGATATTTTAGTTTTAATAATATACCATGGGGAAATTTAAATCAGTTTCTCACATGTAATGAAAAGGGTCACTAAATTTCATTTTTCTACCATTATAATTAGTCATGCAGGAGGCAAACTGTATAACTAGTTATAATGGTGGTAAAAACCTTGGTTATGTGGAATTAAAATCTGTTGCTTCCATGTCTTAGTACATTGTTTCTAGAAGGGATTAACCACAGATTTTAGCATTAGCATTAGCATTAGTAGAGGCATTTGATGCAAGAAAGCAAGCTTATGCAGCATCACCCTAAAAAAAAAAAAAAAAAAAAAAACTCACTTCCACTTCACCCCTCTGTTCGTTCAAAATACCTGTCCAGCTGAACCTTAAACTTATTTAGGCTATCAACCTCCACCACAAGGGATGGAAGTCTGTTCCACCAACCAACCACCCGCTGGCTAAAGGCAAATTTCCGCACGTCTATCCTACATCTGTCTTTCCTCAATCTGAATTTATGCCCTCTCAGGTGATTTTTCTGAGCTAGAGGAAGAATCCCATCAGCATTGAGCATGCTTAAACCATTCAAGGCTTTATACACCTCTATCAGATCACCTCGCTGGTGCCTAGTCTCCAGACACTGTAATTTGCAAAACTTAAGCCTTTCTTCGTAAGAGCACCCCTTTGTTCCATTCACTAATCTTGTTGCCCTTCTCTGTACTCGTTCCAGCAGCTCTACATCCTTCTTGAAATGAGGCCTCCAGACCTGTATACAGTACTCTAGGTGTGGCCTGACCATCGCCTTATACAATGGAATAATCACCTCCTTATCCCTGCTCGAAAAATTCCTGTATATCATTGACAATACTCCATAAGCTACTCTTGCAGCCCGTCTGCACTGCTCAGAGAACTTCATATCTGCCTGCACAACCACCCCCAAGTCCCTTTCATTCTCTACCACTGTCAGTGTAGTACCACAGAGTTGATACGTTGCTCTGGGGTTGCTGTTTCCCATGTGTAGTACTTTACATTTATCAATGTTAAACTTCATTTGCCACCTCTCAGCCCATCTGCTCAACCTTTCCAGATCCTGTTGCAGCAGCATAGTGTCAGTAGTGTCCTTGACAACCCTGCCAACCTTTGTATCGTCTGCAAACTTGGACATTAAGCCCGATATACCATCATCAATATCATTTATAAATACAGAAAACAATAATGGACCCAACACTGAGCCCTGAGGGACTCCACTAATAACATCAGTCCATGATGAGCAGTGTCCATTGATTACCACTCTCTGTCTTCTCCCCCTCAACCACCCCTTTATCCATAGCAGCAATTTGCCTCCAATGTCACACTGCTCCAATTTGTGTAGCAGTCTTCCATGTGCAACAGTATCAAAAGCCTTTCTAAGATCCAAGTATATAATATCAAAGTTATTCCCTGCATCCAGTTCTTTTGTGACTGCATCATAGTATCCAATCAAGTTGGTCAGGCAAGACTTCCCCTTAACAAAACCATGCTGTGTCTGAGCTATAACTGAAGTCTTGTCTAAATGATCCTGCAGTGCTTCTTTAACCAGTGCCTCCATTAATTTTCCTGGAACAGAAGTTAAGCTCACAGGTCTATAATTACTTGTGTCAGCCTTTGATCCTCCTTTGTGAATTGGGGTCACATTTGCACATTTCCAGTCTATGGGTACCTCCCCTGAGTCCAAGGAAGCTCTCATAATTATGGCTAAGGGTTTGCTTACTTCCTTTGCTGCCTCCTTTAATATAACTGGATAGATCCCATCCACCCCGGGTGCCTTTCTTGTGTTTATCTTCAACAGTAACTCCTCCACTTTACTCCCAGTTATTTCAAGATTCTGTAGCTTACTGCTAGAGTTGAATACACCTCTGGCATTCCCCTCGCTGAATAACTCCTCATGTGTGAATGTCGATGCAAAATATTCATTTAGTTTGTTAGCTACCTGAGCAGGATCATCAACACTTGACCCATCAATATCAAGTGGACCAATCTGATTCATCCCCTTCCTTCTAGAGTTTACATAAGTAAAGAACTCTTTGCTGTTTTTCTTTGCATCCCTTGCCAAGGATTTCTCGTAATCTGCCTTCGCCTGCCTAACCTCCTTTGTAACTTGGTTACAGACCAGCTTGTATCTATCATAGGCTTCTGTGTCATGTGTTAATTTGTATGTATCCCATGCATTTTTCTTCTCTGCCATATGCCTCATTAGTTCATCTGACATCCATTTTGGCCTAAACCTTGAACAATATTTCTTAGTTGGTATGTAAAGCCTAGTAGCTTCCAATATAAGTTCTTTGAATGCTTCCCATTTTGAATTTGCTTTTGGTAACATCATCAGCTGGTCCCACTGTATAGAATTTAAATACTGTCTCAGTCCATCGTAGTCGCCTTTACGGAAGCAATAACCCTTCCCTTTACCCCTAATGGTAGTTACCTCTTTGAGTAAATCCCACTTCAGCACACTGTGATCACTGCCACCTAGTGGTTCATTTATCTGCAGATTCTTAATGCATGAAGAATCACTGCTGATAATCAAATCAAGAGTATTACTCCCTCTAGTTGCCTCCCGAACATGCTGATGTAGAAAACAATCATCCAATAAATCCACAAAAGTCCTGCTAGTGTGTGAGTAACCAGCCCCCAAATTCCAGTCAATATCTGGGAAATTAAAATCTCCCATTATAAGACACTCTGATTTACTGGCCCACTCTATTTCCCTGTACAGTTCCTTATTATACTCATCAGAGTCATTAGGCCTATAGCACACTCCTACTCTCAATTTTGATCTCCCAATGTTTATGTCACACCAAACTGACTCCACACTGCACTGTCCAGCGATGTCGACTGGCTTCACTTCCTTGGTTTTTATGTGTTTTTTAACTAATAACATAACCCCTCCTCCCTTCCTATCCTGTCTATCCTTTCTGTAGACGTTGTACTCCCCAAATTGCAGTTCTGCATCCCTTATATCTGTGTGACACCACGTCTCTGATATCCCAACTATATCTGCCTTCGATGTTTTGAGCAATACCTCAAATTCATCAAATTTATTTGCTAAACTCCTAGCATTGGTGTACACGCAATTATACCTGCACCTGTTTCTATTCTTAGCTACCCTAACACAACCCATGTGTTTACTTGTACCGCAATGGCTCCCAGCAGTCTCTGAAATACTATGCATCTTGTTTTTCAGGCTTCTGCTCATTCTAATAGAAGCAGTGCAAGAATCTCTTTCACCTCTGCCAGTGGCTACTGTCAATCTATTGGTCTTTGTCTCCCCCCAAGCTAGCAGTTTTCCGACCCACCTAACACTGCCTCGATAGCATCAGCAAATATTCTTGCACCCTTTCTATTTAAGTGTATCCCATCCCTGTAGAAGCAATCTCTCCTGTTAACAAGTACAGTCCAGGCTGAAAAAAATTCTACCCCTTGAGCCTTGCACAATCTTTCCAGGGCCGAATTGATCGACAAGGCTCTCATCATATACTCCCTCCTATCGTGTCTGGGCAGAATTGCAGACACTTTCAAATTCAACCCTAATTCTCGGCTTTTGTTCAACAGTGACCTGTACTTGTTAAGTAATTCTGCTGGTCTCCTACTCTTAATATTATTAGTGCCAACGTGTACAACTATATCACCTTTTGTGCCCTTAAAAGATGATATTCGCTCTACAACGTCATCAACCTTTGCCCCTGGCAGACATACCCTGGTCCTGTTCCACCTATCTTTTTTACAAAGCATGTTCCCCGTTTCCCTGACAATAGAGTCACCAACAACTACTAGTTCCTTCGGGACCAGCGCATTCTGCCTTAGGGGTTGTCTCTGTGTCACGCGATGCCCAAGTGCAAGCTCTGGCGTTGATGTGGGCAGCTGAGAGCTTGATGGGCCCCTCAATTTAGTTTCTTCGAGGGCATCCACCCTGTCCTTCAAGCTCTCATATAGGCCCACAAGAACGCCGAGTTGTTGCCTGATATCAATACACTCCTTGCATCGCGCACACACAAAGACATCCCCCTTGGCAGTATCATGTCCCGTACCCGATTGCTCTGCAAACATCAAGCAAACAGTGCATTTTATAAGGCTGTGAGTCAGAGGACAACTGCCCCCCTCAGTTCTGCTCTGAGCCACAGCACTTCCATTAGCTTGAGCCTTTTGCTTTGCTGCTCTGGTCTGAGTCATGATTCTATTAATTTATTAATTAATTATGTTATTTTATTAATTATATTACGTTTGTAATCTAAGTCGTTATATGTATTTATTTAAACGTACAATTTAACTGCTAACGAAGTTCAACTAACGCTATCTAGTACGGTATATAACCTACGGTATATCTAGTACGGTATCACAATGGCGGGAAAGTTACTAACGGTGACGGTAGTTACGAACACGTGGAAACCCTTACCGATACTTTTACAAGGCCGAGTAAAGAATAAATACACCAAATTAATCAAAAAATCACAAAATAATGTTATACTACTAAATTTAAATCAAAAGTTTTAGAAAAACAATAATTTCAAATCAATAAATAAGAAAAATCCACTTAGCGGCTTTGAACACGACCGTTACTAGTAGCCTCGTCAGCAGACTTAGTGAACCATACATTTTTTCAGTATCTACTAGGCTTGCCAGGTGCTTCGTTTCAACCTGAACAGTAAATATTTGAATTTACTGCCCAGTAAACATAAATCCTAGAAATAATACCAGATGTAAATGTCTAGTAATTTAAGTCTCATCTGTTTACCAATAACTTAATTTAATTTTAATTATATTCTGTTTTAATTATAGCTGTTCTCTTGAGTTTTAATAATTTTGAAACCCTTGTTACTCTTTAGGCAGAACTGTATTCTTTAATCTTTATTATTCTTACATAGCCAGAATAATTTCAATGCTCAGATAGAGTAGAAAATTCTTCACTCTGAAAGGGACTTTCTATGTGAAGATTGCTACAAAATATCAATTCAGCTAACTGGTGACATTTGCTGAATTATCTGAAATTGCATCTTTTCCATTGAACAAAGGTCTTATCTGGTTTACTCTTTTCCTTTTTTAATATTTACAAATGAATAAACCTCATTGCACACATTCTCATCTCTGTGGTTAATAATTCATCATGCTCAGACTTCCTAACCACCCTTATTACAAATGAGCTTATAATTATTATGAGAATCTGCACTTTCCCCCACTGCAATTCTCCTGTGTTGACTTATTCTGCTCTAACAAGCTTTCCAAATCCTTATTTATCCATTTTGGTATCCTTGTTTGGTATCTCCCTTATTGGAATGAATTCAGTAGTGATTTTGTGTTAATATTAGTACTGTTGTCATTCTACAGGAACCAAAGCCTCTGCTTACACCTTGTGATAGGACTGTTAGTAATCCTGGGTATACCTTTACCTATATGTGAGATATGCAACACTACACCTACTATACTGGAGGTGTGGCATCCATATTTCACAGAGGAATGCCACCCCTCTGCATCACGAGGCAATGCTAGCTGGTAGAAGACTCATCATCTGGTGTGGTATCACCACTTTTCTTGTTGGATTTTTGAAGTGGTGAAAATGATGTTTAGTCTCCAGAGCAAGGTTCCAGCAACCCTCCTCCTCCATCTCTTCTATCATGAAGTATGAGTGATGTCTTTTGAGGTTATGATGGACATAGCAAGATCTGGTATTACTTACATTTCAAGGGTACAGCTCTAAAAATGGTCTTCACAGGGTGACTACATAATCCACTAGACCAAACCTCTTTGTAACTGTAGATCTCACTACCTCTACTCTGCCAGCCAGTGACTGGAGAGAGTCCAAGCAGTGTGTATGTGGGAGGCATTGTCAAAGCCATTTTATATCAAGGAGCTAGGTATATTCTTGCTATATCTACACGAATGAGTATTTTTTGCTACTAGCTTATTAGGAAACATAGGGACAATGATGGCATCATTGGTTGGAGAGGTGAGGTAAGAGTTTGCTACAGTAGGAATAGCATGGCTATTTTAATCAGACTCAGTTTCTGTTATAAAGCTTTTAAAAAACAAATACAGTAAATTGGCTGAAAGTTTACCAAACTCATTGTGCGGATGAATATTTCTCACAACATAATTATATAAGTGATTCAAAGCCTTCATTGAAGATTATGAATATGTAGAAAACAAATACTATTATGGATGTATTGTTAAATTCTTCCATAATAGTACTTGTTAATCTTCATAGTTTTCTTAAAGGCAGAACTATTGATGTGGATTACTGTTTGAAGCATAAGATAAGGTTGGCAGTATTGTTAAAACATACAGGTCAACAATATAAAAGGCACCCTCTCGCCATTCATCTATAGTCCTGGCTTACCACCTTTTGATTCAAACTATTAAAAAATAAAATAAAAATTAATGAGAAAAGTATCAAACTTTTTCAAATTCTGATCCTGAAAACAACTACATGACTTTCAAAGAGACATTTGGAAATTAGCAGAAAGTTGGCAGAAGTATTATGTTATGATAAAGAGGTTTGTATTATTGATACTTAGTACCAATAAAATTTTATTAAAAAAAAAAAATCTCATTCATTTACAAATAAACAGTCATACTTCTTGTTCTATTTTTATGACATTATTATTATGGTGTAATTATAGTATATTAAATAGACTTGTGAATTTAGAATCCTAATTAAAATTTTATTTTATAGGACAGCCATTATATGTGAGCTGTGCTTATAGTGGCCGGATGGCATGTGCTTATAAGCATGGAAGATCTTTCACAAGACCATCTTCAGAGAATCCATCTGAACGTTTTGTAAATATCAGTGTTTCGGTATTTGAATGTGAATCAACTGGTGGTTCAGAATGGGTGTTGGAAGATACAATTCATTTAAAGAATGTTAGTTTACCACATCTTGAGCAATTCACAGCAGCCGATTTAGGCATCCTTTATAATGCATCAGAAAGGAATCGCCGTACAGTAGATACTCTGATGCAGAAATTAACTGCTAATGATGAGTTAGCTGTTGAACAGGGACCTAATTTACAGCGTCTTTTATCAGTTCCTAGTTTTACAACACTTCAGACTCTTAGGCGAGCCATAACTGAAAAGGGTAATCAGAGTCTTCTCACACAAAAATCACTTGTCCAGCTTGATTGGGTTTCCACTGAGGATGGTTCTCACGTTCTTACAGTGGCTTTAGGATCAAAGGTATGCTGTCTGTTTCAATAACATTGTTACTATGTGTATGTATGTGAGAGAAAGAAAGAGAAGACAAATTACCCTACAGGAAATGTTAGAATATGGGTGGAAAAATGTTTTATTCATTTCTTAATTTTGAAAGTTTTGCTTAACATTACTCAATATTATATAGCTCAGTGCACTTCACAGGAGGTCACGAGGTAAAGATGCTCTTAGACAATTTTGCCCTGTATATAATTTTATATTATACTATGGAACATTCGATGAAATATACACCATTCTTTGTTCGTAAAAGCAAATTGCAATGAATGCAATGAATGGCATTGATTTAATTGCATCTCATATTGTGACTCCATTCACAACAAGTTACCATGTATTGCAATATGCCGAATAAGTAATGCTTCTCCAGTGGAGAAGACTACTGTTACTTATTCTCAGCGGAATTATTGCAATTTACTATTATGAACAAAGAATGGTATATATTTCACCAAATGTTCTATAGTAAATTCCCAATTCATATCTTCTTAAGCCTTGTGCATTTATTTACTTAGTAATTAATGTAACTCTGGTTACTTATATTAAAAGTTATATGTTTTTAAGTTCTTTCACATAAAGTGTGTATTGTCTTCATCTTCAAATGTAAGAATTAACTTCCAGTGGACACATTTCAATGAAATTTTTTATTTGGGTCTTTTAGAAAAATTTCTCAAGTCATCACAAATTTCATTAAATCAAACTAATAGAACGGTGGCAATATTTGTTTTTTTAAAAAAAGTTTGGGTATATATTAATTACAATGGATTTAATTGTAATATAATCCAATATTCCACATAATTCAAACTCATAATATTGCCTAAGGTTATCATAAACAATACTGCATTACAAGTATCAAATTCAGCACTTTACTCTTGTAGTCATATGCTAAGCTGTCAGTTGTTCAGTTATTATCATGATAAACCACAACCTTTCTTTATCTTATTACACCAGATAAAGAAAGGTTGTGGTGTATCAGATAAAATCATATGTCAGACCAAAGCATGATACAAACTTCACAACTGTAATGTTAATGCTATTATAATAATTAAAAACTAAAGATTTAAGTGTAAACTTTCCTAAGCTGAATACAGAGTTTTATGAACACATCTTTATCAAGGAAAAGAGCATGTGATGAATGAGAAAGTTAAAAATATCAATCCCTTTAACCATAGCCATGGATACTTACATATTACTCTACGGAAGTTACAACCACAGAAGGCTTCCATAAACCAACATTATTTCACATATTGGATTAATAAAGGACATACATTAACAGAATTTTTGTTAATTCTCATGTGTAAGGTTTTGGAGATCAATAATTTACGTAATTTGGGTGATAATCCAGAATTATTATTCTGTTAAAATAGAACAGATAGCTAAATGTTACAGAGTTGTGTGCCAGTTCTAATGCACCTTTTCATAAGACATTTATGAAGAATTTATCAGTCTTTCTAATATCCAATCCTTTCAAATAATGTGGAGAAGGTGGAGTTTGATTGGATCACATCCTATACATGTAATAGTATGTACAATGCTGCGTCTATTTTACATAGCAGAATTTGTAGAGACAGATAAAAAACCAATAGAAAAACAGCTTTATTTGGAAAATACCCAATTTCATATAAACTGAGTTAAACTCAGACTATAACTATAAATATGTGTATATCCCAAGGGGGTCAATGGAGTTAACAGACTTCCATCATGGAATGATAATAGTGTGCCACATAAGCATTCAGTCTGTACACAACATTTCATCAGCACTGAAAATCCCTAGGTTGATGATTGGTGATGTGATCTGAAAATGGAAGCAGATTGGTGCTGAAACCACCAAGAAATTATCAGGGAAACCTCTAAAGCTGGTAGAATGTGACAGGACAGCCCTGCAAAGAACCATCCACTTGCATCACATGTCAGCACCAGTACAATGGGGGGGGACACTGCATGATGTGGGTTATCACAATCCTACAGCGGTCCACAAGCCACTGATCCCACTGACTAATGTCAGATGCCATCTGGTTCGGTGCTGAGGTCCACTGTTCTTGAACTGCTGCCCATTGGGAAGCTGTTATTTGGAGTGCCAAGTAACAGTATGCGGTCTTACCAGTCTGATGGTCATTTCTGGGTGTGGCATATGCCCAGAGAAAGCTACCTGCCAGACAGTATCATTCCAACAATGAAGTTTAGTGAAGACAGTGCGATGGTCTGGGGGGCTGTTTATCATGTTTTGACCCTGGACCATTGGTTGTTTTGGACAAAAACATGAATGTTGAGGTCTGTCTAAACATAGTGGACAATAATGTGTTACCTCATGGAAGGACCATATCTGTACCAGCAGGCCAATGCTCAGTGTCATACTGTTCATGATGAACTGGTTTGGGAACATATCAAAAAGTTTGACTAGTCAGCTCCAATCTCTGACTTAAATCCTATAGGGAACCTCTGGGATGAATTGAATCATCTGGGATGAATTGAATGTTTTTCGGGTGGCTTTTGAGGAAAAGCCACCCGAAAAACATAGCTGAATTGGTCACTGCTTTGAAGGCTGAATGGCGGAAAATATCGGAGGAAATTTACAAACAACTGGTGGAGAATGTCCATGGAGGCTAGAGGCTGTCATAAAGGTCAAAAGTTTCAGCACACTTTATTAGTTTTCCTGTAAGTGAAAGTTATTTTTAGATATGCACAGTGTGGATATTAATGGCTGTACAGTGTGTATTTTGGATGTTGGTGATTACTTGGTAGGAAAAATTAAGATTGACTCAAAATTTTCAGTATATGTTTTGTTACTTCTGGAAGGTTTTTGGATCAATTCCAAAGTTATATTCCCCACCACCAAAAGAAATCTTATGTAAGCCTCAGATTACTGAGTATCTCCTGAGAAGGAAAAGTTGAATTGACACCAAAATTTCGATGCCTTTTTGTTGTATCTGGGGAGGCTTTAACTTAATTCTGATTCTGTAGCCTTCTTCAGGTTTCCCTTACAGAAACTTATATAAACTTGGAACAGCCACTCTGAGCATTTACAGAATTTAGAAGAGGAGGGAAAGTAACCAGATTTTGAGTTGACAGCAGTTAAATTATATCCCTTATATCTCCATTAACTGATATCCTTCTCCCCCTCCCAAAAAATTAACTTTATGCAAATCACACCCCATTGCTACTCATCATGTGGTGACATATTGCAACATTTCTTGAGTATGGTACAGTTTTTAATAACTGATGTATATTAGGTATATGATGCCATTGGTTAACAAAATGAAACTTTTTTTTCCATCAAATATATAAACAGACTCTTCTAAACCAGTTTTTGCATACTAATTTCAGTATGTTCTTGATTTTTTTTTATAGCATGTGTAGTTTTTATAATACAACTATGGACAATATTATTTCTAATTAATTGATATGATTTCATTAAAAAAACACAAGACTGATTATAATTACAATTTTTCACTTAATACACTTTATACACATAGTTAAAATAATACAGTACGCTATTGTAAAAAAAATATGCAGTTTAAAAATGTGCAGATGATTTCCTTTAGACATTTTGCCTGTATTGTCATGGTACAACATCCAGCAGTAGCATCCCAACATACTTTCATTCCAGAAACCTTGGTAGCAATTTTCCATTGACTTTTTGTCTTGATAGAATCATTACTCTCCGCTCATCACTCACTGCACCAAGGGTTTTGGGAAAGAAGTGTAAATATAAATGCACAAAATTAAGTTTCAGTAACACATGAAACATAGGCATTTTTCAAAACTTTCACCTTGCGGAAATTCTCTGATTTGAGACCCCACAAAGACTCTTTCAATTCTGCCATGCTAATCTTTGAAAATTTCTTATTTAAATAATGAAATCTTCTCGAATTCATCATGCCCATCACTTTCACTGAACTGTTCGTTGGCCAAGTTTAATTGGAGAGATAGAAGAAAAATCTTTATTGAAGTGGATTTTGGTGTAAGTATTCATTAGTGGATCCTTCCACTTCACTACTCATTTCTGGCTCATATGCTTCTTTGCAGCCACTTATATTTGATGTAATGGCTATCCTTAAGCATTGGAAACAACATTTTGTGAGCCTTCACATACCCATTAACATACCAATAATTTTGAGGTTACCATAGTTATTCCGTTGATGAGTAACGTATTGAATTACTTCGAGTATTGCCTTCGTGTTATGTGCCTCCTTTAGATGAACAGTGGACAATGGAGATGGATGGCTCTTCTTCCTGTGATGTAAGAGAACAGTTTAATGAGTTGATGAAGAGCTGCCGTTCATATGTAATGTGCACTTGTGACGATTCCATTCATATAGTGGCAGTAGTAGAATAGACCATTTAGAGTAAAGAACATTGCAAAAACTTGGTTTCTTTTTGATAGTAAGACACATTGATATTCTCCTAAACCAAGTGTTTCGTCTTTAGTCTTGAGGTGAGAAGTGTGGCTTTATCTTTGGAGAGAATTACATTTCTAATGAGGTTATTCAACTCACCTTGGGTAAATAGCTGTGGCACAAATGTCTCTTTGTTGTGCATGTACTCAGGATTGGATGAAGTTCTGAGGTCTCCAAGTTTGCAGACGATACAAAGGTTGGCAGGGTTGTCAAGGACACTACTGACACTATGCTGCTGCAACAGGATCTGGAAAGGTTGAGCAGATGGGCTGAGAGGTGGCAAATGAAGTTTAACATTGATAAATGTAAAGTACTACACATGGGAAACAGCAACCCCAGAGCAACGTATCAACTCTGTGGTACTACACTGACAGTGGTAGAGAATGAAAGGGACTTGGGGGTGGTTGTGCGGGCAGATATGAAGTTCTCTGAGCAGTGCAGACAGGCTGCAAGAGTAGCTCATGGAGTATTGTCAATGATATACAGGAATTTGGGTGCGATTGGGTGCAAGGTTAGCCTGTGCAGACATTGCTCCTTAAAGCTCTTCAAACAGAGAAGTTTTTCCTGATTTATTTTCTGCTTTATTAGTTTAAATTGTCATATTAACTTATTTTCTAGAGTAGCTTTATATTCCTAGTTACGATACTTAGTTTAAAGTTTAACTTAGACAGAGATTTCGTAGATATTACTTAGTATCGGTAACGGTATCAAATCCACGTGTCACAAATTGAACGAGAGGTCTTTTAACCAAATTTAGTCGATTTATTAACCAATTGTTATATCAGATTATCTTCTATAAGTGGATTATAGACTTAGTCAGGATCCTTAGTTTATTCTAAATTGAGATAGCGAGATTTCGAAGCTAATCAATACTTACGAGTCCGTAGAAATACCGTTCGTGAATTCCCGCCATTTTTACACGATAGCATAAGCTTAGTGTAGTATACTGCATAATATAATATTGTCAATTAATCAGTAAATCTATTAATCTTGATAAACTTTATTGTCAATTATATTGTATTTTTAACTCTATAAATATATATAACGACTTAATCGTAACAAATAATTAATACATAACTATAGTGGTACACGTGACACGGAAGTTGTATAAAGGGAACACTAGATACCGAAAAAAAAAATATATATAAATATATATATATATATATAACATAACTGTTTTGGGATATAACTTAAGGATTTAATTTTTGTTTTAAATTTTATTGAATTAAATTGGAATCATGACTCTGACCAGAGCAGCAAAGCAAAAGGCTCAAGCTAATGGGAGTGCTGTGGTTCAGGGGACAACTGAGGGGGGCAGTTGCCCTCTGAATCACAGTCTATTAAAATGCACTGTTTGCTTGATGTTTGCGGAGCAGTCGGGTACGGGACATGATACTGCCAAGGGGGATGTCTTTGTGTGTGCACGATGTAAGGAGTGCAAGGAAATCAGGCGACAACTCAGCGTTGTTATGGGCCTTTATGAGACCTTGAAGGACAGGGTGGATGCCCTCGAAGGAAATAAATTGAGGGACCCATCAAGCTCTCAGCTGCCCACATCAACGCCAGAGCTTGCACTTGGTCATCAGGCAACACAGGGGCAGCCCCCTAGGCAGAATGCGCTGGTCCCACAGGAACTAGTAGTTGTTGGTGACTCTATTGTCAGGGAAACGGGGAACATGCTTTGTAAAAAGGATAGGTGGAATAGGACCAGGGTATGTCTGCCAGGGGCAAAGGTTGATGACGTTGTAGAGCGGATATCATCTTTTAAGGGCACAAAAGGTGATATAGTTGTACACGTTGGCACTAATGATATTAAGAGTAGGAGACCGGCGGAATTACTTAGCAAGTACAGGTCACTGTTGAAAAAAAGCCGTGAATTAGGGTTGAACTTGAAAGTGTCTGCAATTCTGCCCAGACACGATAGGAGGGAGTATATGATGAGAGCCTTGTCGATCAATTTGGCCCTGGAGGGATTGTGCAAGGCTCAAGGGGTAGAATTTTTTTCAGCCTGGACTGTACTTGTTAACAGGAGAGATTGCTTCTACAGGGATGGGATACACTTAAATAGAAAGGGTGCAAGAATTTTTGCTGATGCTGTCGAGGCAGTGTTAGGTGGGTCGGAAAACTGCTAGTTGGGGGGATACAAGGACTAATAGATTAACAGTAGCCACTGGCAGAGGTGAAAGTGATTCTTGCACTGCTTCTATTCAAATGAGCAGAAGTCTGAAAAACAAGATGCAGGATATTTCAGAGACTGCTGGTAGTCATTGCGTTACAAGTAAACACATGGGTTGTGTTAGGGTAGCTAAGAATAGAAACAGGTGCATGTATACCTGCGTGTACACCAATGCTAGGAGTTTGGTAAATAAATTTAATGAATTTGAGGTATTGCTCAAAACATCAAAGGCAGATATTGTTGGGATATCAGAGACGTGGTGCCACACAGATATAAGTAATGCGGAACTGGAATTTGGGGAATACAATGTATATAGAAAGGATAGACAGGACAGGAGGGGAGGAGGGGTTATGCTATTAATTAAGAAACACATAAAGTCAAAGGAAGTGAAGCCAGTTGACATCGATAGACAGGGCAGTGTCGAGTCAGTTTGGTGTGACATAAGCATAGGGAAATCAAAATTGAGAGTAGGAGTGTGCTATAGGCCTAACGACTCTGATGAGTATAATAATATATTGTACAGGGAAATAGAGTGGGCCAGTAAATCAGAGAGTCTTATAATGGGGGATTTTAATTTCCCAGATATTGACTGGAATTTGTGGGTTGGTCACTCGCACACTAGCAAGGCTTTGTGGATTTATTGGATGATTGTTTTCTACATCAGCATGTTCGTGAGGCAACAAGAGGGAGCAATACTCTTGATCTGATTATCAGTAGTGATTCTTCATGCATTAAGAACCTGCAGATAAATGAACCACTAGGTGGCAGTGATCACAGTGTGTTGAAGTGGGATTTACTCAAGGCGGTAACTACCATCAGAGGTAAAGGGAAGGGTTTTTGTTTTCGTAAAGGCGACTATGATGGTCTGAGACAGTATTTAAATTCTATACAGTGGGACCAACTGATGATGTTACCGACAGCAAACTCAAAATGGGAAGCATTCAAGGTACTAATCTTGGTGGCTACCAGGCTTTACATACCAACTAAGAAATATTGTTCAAGGTTTAGGCCTAAATGGTTGTCAGATGGACTAATGAGACATGTGGCAGAGAAGAAAAATGCATGGGATACATACAAATTAATGGGTGACATGGAAGCCTATGATAGATATAAGTTGGTCTGTAACCAAGTCACAAAGGAGATTAGGCAGGCAAAGGCAGACTACGAAAAATCCTTGGCAAAGGATGCAAAGAAAAACAGAAAGGAGTTCTTTACATACTTGAACTCGAGAAGGAAAGGGATGAATCAGATTGGTCCACTGGATATTGATGGTTCAACAGTTGAGGATCCTGCTCAGGTGGCTAACAATCTAAACGAGTATTTTGCATCTACATTCACGCATGAGGAGTTATTCAGGAAGGAGAATGATGTAGGTAAAGTAAACATTGGCAGTGAGCTGGATGATTTTGTAATAATTGAGAGGAAAGTGGAGGAGAGATTGTTGAGGATAAACATAAAAAAGGCACCTGGGGTGGATGGGATCTATCCAGTTATATTAAAGGAGGCAGCAAAGGAAGTATGCAAACCCCTAGCCATAATTATGAGAGCTTCTTTGGACTCAGGGGAGGTACCCATAGACTGGAGATGTGCAAATGTAACCCCAATTCACAAAGGAGGATCAAAGGCTGACACAAGTAATTATAGACCTGTTAGTTTAACTTCTGTTCCAGGTAAATTAATGGAGGCACTGGTTAAAGAAGCACTGCAGGATCATCTAGACAAGAATTCAGTTATAGCTCAGACGCAGCATGGTTTTGTTAAGGGCAGGTCTTGCCTGACCAATTTGATTGGATACTATGATGTAGTCACAAAAGAACTGGATGCAGGGAATAACTTTGATATTATATATTTGGATCTTAGAAAGGCTTTTGATACTGTTGCACATGGAAGACTGCTGCACAAATTGGAGCAGTGTGGCATTGGAGGCAAATTGCTGCTATGGATAAGGGGATGGTTGAGTGGCAGAAGACAGAGAGTGGTAATCAATGGACACTGCTCAACGTGTACTAATGTTATTAGTGGAGTTCCTCAGGGTTCAGTGTTGGGTCCGTTGTTGTTTTCGGTGTTTATGAATGATATTGATGATGGGATATCAAGTTTAATGTCTAAGTTTGCAGATGATACAAAGGTTGGCAGGGTCGTTAAGGACACTACTGACGCTATGCTGCTGCAACAGGATCTGGAAAGGTTGAACAGATGGGCTGAGAGGTGGCAAATGAAGTTTAACATTGACAAATGTAAAGTACTACATATGGGTAACAGTAACCCCAGAGCAATGTATCAACTCTGCGGTACAGTGGTGGAGAATGAAACAGTGACAGTGGTGACAGTGGTGGAGAATGAAAAGGACCTGGGGGTAATTGTGCAGGCAGATATGAAGTTCTCTGAGCAGTGCAGACGAGCTGCAAGAGTAGCTCATGGTGTCTTGTCAATGATATACAGGAATTTTTCTAGCAGGGATAAGGAGGTGATTATTCCCTTGTATAAGGCAATGGTTAGGCCACATCTTGAGTACTGTATACAGGTCTGGAGGCCTCATTTCAAGAAGGATGTAGAGCTGCTGGAACGGGTACAGAGAAGGGCAACAAGATTAGTAAATGGAACAAAGGGTTGCTCTTACGAAGAAAGGCTTAAGTTTTGCAAATTACAGAGTCTGGAGACTAGGCACCGGCGAGGTGATCTGATAGAGGTGTATAAGGCTTTGAATGGTTTGAGCATGCTCAATGCCAATGGGATTCTTCATCTTTCTCAGAATAATCACCTCAGAGGGCATAAATTCAAATTGAGGAAGGACGGATGTCGGATAGATGTGCGGAAATTTGCCTTTGGCCAGCGGGTGGTTGGTTGGTGGAACCGACTTCCATCACTTGTTGTTGAAGTTGATAGCCTAAACAAATTTAAAGCTCAACTGGACAGGTATTTCGAACGAACGGAGGGGTGAAATGGGAGAGGGTTTTTTTTTTTTTTTTTTTTTTGGCTGATGCTGAATAAGCTTGCTTTCTTGCATCATATGCCTCTACTAATGCTAATGCTAATTTTTCCAGCAGGGATAAGGAGGTGATTATTCCATTGTATAAGGCGATGGTCAGGCCACACCTAGAGTACTGTATACAGGTCTGGAGACCTCATTTCAAGAAGGATGTAGAGCTGCTGGAACGAGTACAGAGAAGGGCAACAAGATTAGTGAATGGAACAAAGGGGTGCTCTTACGAAGAAAGGCTTAAGTTTTGCAAATTGCAGTGTCTGGAGACTAGGCACCAGCGAGGTGATCTGATAGAGGTGTATAAAGCCTTGAATGGTTTAAGCATGCTCAATGCTGATGGGATTCTTCCTCTAGCTCAGAAAAATCACCTGAGAGGGCATAAATTCAAATTGAGGAAAGACAGATGTAGGATAGACGTGCGGAAATTTGTCTTTAGCCAGCGGGTGGTTGGTTGGTGGAACAGACTTCCATCCCTTGTGGTGGAGGTTGATAGCCTAAATAAGTTTAAGGCTCAGCTGGACAGGTATTTTGAACGAACAGAGGGGTGAAGTGGAAGTGGGTTTTTTTTTTTTTTTTTTTTTTTTTGGCTGATGCTGCATAAGCTTGCTTTCTTGCATCAAATGCCTCTACTAATGCTAATGCTAATGTCTCTACCTGAGGCACCTCCGTAGCCAGGTGGGCAGGAGCAGCAGTGCGTAGCACACGCTTCTTGATTAGACCGGGGTTCGAGCCCGTGACCACCAAATACGGAGGATGCGGAAAGGTCAGGGAATGATCACCGCATATCCCCGGAGCAATATGGCCTTAGTTGCTAATGCTCCTAAAAAAAAAATAAAAAATAAAAAAAAATAACAATAACAGGTCTCCACCAATTGTGCCTTCATTGCATTCCATTTCTTCTTCTTCTAAAGAATCTAGTCCACACTGTGGAGGTACCGGAATTGGCACACTGTCATTGTGAAGAATTTGGCTTATTTCTGGATGCAGATTCAGATTAACAATCTTGTGCTTTTTCTTTACTGAGAACCCAGTCGCATTCACAATACAAAAATAATAACCTTCATCATGATCTTTTGGCTCCCTCCATGTTGTAATTATGGCAAATAGTATTCACTTTTTCCTTTTCTTCACCTAGTCATATATTCCATTTGAACAGGTGGTACAAGTAACGGTGTGGTGGTACCCATGCCCCGTATTCTAGTCATTTGTAGGACAGCCAGAATTTGCATAACTAATTCTTTCTGAATATCATAATTGTATGCCATTGTGAATTTTTTAGGAAAGAGCTGCACACACGCACACACACACACACACATACACACAGCAGAATTTTTTTTGGGTGAATTCTGTACTTTTCAGTGTCAGCAGATCTTACCCAAAACAGTTTATAATCATACAAGTATGAGGAGTAATCATTTAATTTGTGGACTAGTATAAGATCTTATCCTAATTATCATCATCTGAATATGCTGTTGACTTATTCTCAAAATACTTTCCCTTGAACTTTGCACACTTTTGCCACCCTCATACCCACACATTAAATGCTTGCAAGCCATTTTTTTGAAAGACTGCGAAGTGCTTCCATTGTGACTATGCGAACATCATTGTCGAACTTGGAAACAGGAAGAAATCACATGGAGCTAAGTCCGGTGAATAAGAAGTATATGGAAGAATCTCGCCACCTATGGCAGTGATCACTGGCTGCACAATATTAGTCGTATGAAGCCTGGCATTTTCTTGATGGAGAAACCACTTCAGACCAAAAAGGTCTTGACATTTCTCACGAATGGCACAGTGATGTTTGACTCTGAGAACCTCAGAGTATGCTTCCTTATTTGTCGTTGTTCCACAAGGCACAAAATGTGTAACAAGAATGCCTTTTTTGTCAAAACACACAAGAACTATTTGTTTGCCAGCCGAACGAGAAGCTTGAAATTTCTTAGGTCTAGGTGAATCAGAATGCTTCCACTCACTCAACTGTTTCTTTTATCCCTGGATCATTGTGAAAAATCCGAAGTTCATCACAAGTCACTATTTGACTTAAGAAGTTTTGACCTGTGTTTCAAAACGATTAAGCATTTTTTTTTGCAAAAGTCTACTCTTTGCTGTTGTTGCCCTGGAGTCAAATTGAGTGGAATCCAGTGGGCACAGATTTGCGACATTTTCAGGTATTCTTTCATGATATTATGAGCATTACCATACAAAATGGGTATTCTAACAGCTAATTCACAAAGTGTAATTTGCCTGTCTTCGTCCAAGATTTCTTGGGCTTTTGTGATTTGTTCAGGAGTTTTTGAGGAGGAAGGCTGCCAAGTCTTAGGTCATCTGACCTTCACTGAATCGCTCGTGCCATTTAAATATGGCTGTCCTACCAAGACACTCAATACTATATCCCAAAAAAAAAAGTTTTTTTTTTTTTTTTTTTTTGGGGATTGTTTAGTTTTTAAAATTTAATATATTTCTATTAAATTTTTTTTTTTTCTTATTTTATTTTGCAACTGTGTTCCACTTATTTTATTTGGTGAACATGTATGAATCAGTTATGAGATTTGTTTCTCATAGTAAAATAAATTAACACATTCACTGTTGCTTATATTTGCAGGGGTCCTTTCTGTGTACCTTGTGGCACTACTTTTGGTTGCTTCTGTGGGACACTTCTCGTGTGGTGCTGGAAAAAGTAGGCAGCACATTTTAGTAAATTGATTTCACCTGGGAAGAATCAATATTTCAAGTAACACTGGCACATGTTGTTTTTAATGTTGAACATTTGAATGAGATTCAGAATCCACATCACTTGACTAGAATTATATTTCAGTATCAGATGGCATATTATAAAGAGCTGATTCAATGTCATTGGCTTCAATGTACTGTTCCGGTCCTGATGTCCCAGGCTGCGATCTGTTATAACAACCCTGTAGGACAAAATTTTATAGGAAAATCTTTTTAAACAAAATTTTATCAGTAGACACAATAAGGAGGATGTTTTTCACAACCTAAAGAATTAAAATTCAGCAAGCATAACCTTCAAAATATTTTTCAAGGCTTACCTTTTCTTCCTGTGTAAAATATTAACTAGATAAAATAATTTCAACATAAACAAAGAGCATATGAAACTGTGAACCAAGTATCCAACATTTATAGTGCTCTTTACACAGTGAGATTGACACTAAGCAAAATCCCAGTCGTAATCCAGCTAGCCCATGGTTCAGTCAGTGTCCCTCTATTACTTAGTCATTCATGTGCTTTTCCTTTTACTGCGCTCATTTATTGACCTGAGTTGAATGAATGCATAACTGCATTAAGGCACAAAAATTGCAGTTGTTCTAACACAAATTTGGATTCCAGCCGTGAATGCATTAAGGAATTATTATTCAGTAGTAGCCTTTTTTTTTTTTTTTTTTAATCTATTTTTCACAGAAATAGGACTTATCCATGTCTTTATTTAGCATTAGCATTAGTTGAGACATATGTTGCAAAAAGCAAGCTTATACAGCATCAGCCAAAAAAAAAACCTTCCAATTTCACCCATCCAGTCACTCCAAATGTTTGTCTAGTTCAGACTTAAATTTATTTAAGCTATCAACTTCTACAACAAAATATGGAAGTCTGTTCAAGCAATCAATTACCTGCTGCCTAAAGGCAAACTTCTGCACATCTATTCTGCAACTGTCTTTCCTCAATTTGAATCGATACCCCCCCCCTCAGGTTCGTAATCTGAGCAAACGGAAGCATCCCATTAGCATTAGTAGAGGCATTTGATGCAAGAAAGCAAGCTAATGCAGCATCAGCCAAAAAAAAAAATAAATAAATAAATAAATAAAAAATAACCACTTCCACTTCACCCCTCTGTTAGTTCGAAATACCTGTCCAGCTGAGCCTTAAACTTATTTAGGCTATCAACTTCCACGACAAGGGATGGAAGTAGGTTCCACCAACCAACCACCCACTGGCTAAAGGCAAATTTCCTCACGTCTGTCCTACATCTGTCTTTCCTCAATTTGAATTTATGCCCTCTCAGGTGATTATTCTGAGCAAGAGGAAGAATCCCATCAGCATTGAGAATGCTCAAACCATTCAAGGCTTTATACACCTCTATCAGATCACCTCGCTGGTGCCTAGTCTCCAGACACTGTAATTTGCAAAACTTAAGCCTTTCTTCGTAAGAGCACCCCTTTGTTCCATTCACTAATCTTGTCGCCCTTCTCTGTACTCGTTCCAGCAGCTCTACATCCTTCTTGAAATGAGGCCTTCAGGCCTGTATACAGTACTCTAGGTGTGGCCTGACCATTGCCTTATACAAGGGAATAACCACCTGCTTATCCCTGCTAGAAAAATTCCTATATATCATCTACAATACACCATTAGCTACTCTTGCAGCCCGTCTGCACTGCTCAGAGAACTTCATATCTGCCTGCACAACCACCCCCAGGTCCCTTTCATTCTCTACCACTGTCAGTGTAGTACCACAGTACGTTGCTCTGGGGTTGCTGTTTCCCATGTGTAGTACTTTACATTTGTCAATGTTAAACTTCATTTGCCACCTCTCAGCCCATCTGCTCAACCTTTCCAGATCCTGTTGCAGCAGCATAGTGTCAGTAGTGTCCTTGACAACCCTGCCTACCTTTGTATCGTCTGCAAACTTGGACATTAAGCTTGATATACCATCATCAATATCATTTATAAATACAGAAAACAATAAAGGACCCAATACTGAACCCTGAGGGACTCCACTAATAACATTAGTCCACGATGAGCAGTGTCCATTGATTACCACTCTCTGTCTTCTCCCCTTCAACCGCCCCTTTATCCATAGCAGCAATTTTCCTCCAATGCCACACTGTTCCAATTTGTGCAGCAGTCTTCCATATGCAACAGTATCAAAAGCCTTTCTAAGATCCAAGTATATAATATCAAAGTTATTCCCTGCATCCAGTTCTTTTGTGACTGCATCATAGTATCCATTCAAATTGGTCAGGCAAGACTTCCCCTTAACAAAACCATGCTGTGTCTGAGCTATCACTGAAGTCTTGTCTAGATGATCCTGCAGTGCTTCTTTAACAAGTGGCCCCATTAATTTTCCGGGAACAGAAGTTAAACTAACAGGTCTATAATTACTTGTGTCGCCCTTTGATCCTCCTTTGTGAATTGGGGTCACATTTGCACATCTCCAGTCCATGGGTACTACCCCTGAGTCCAAGGAAGCTCTCATAATTATGGCTAAGGGTTTGCTTACTTCCTTTGCTGCCTCCTTTAATATAACTGGATAGATCCCATCCACCCCATGTGCCTTTCTTGTATTTATCTTCAACAATTTCTCCTCCACTTTACTCTCAGTTACTCCAAGATTCTCTACCTTACTGCCAGAGTTGAATACACCTCTGGCATTCCCCTCGCTGAATAACTCCTCATGTGTGAATGTCGATGCAAAATATTCATTTAGTTTGTTAGCTACCTGAGCAGGATCATCAACAGTTGACCCATCGATATCAAGTGGACCAATCTGATTCATCCCCTTCCTTCTAGAGTTTACATAAGTAAAGAACTCTTTGCTGTTTTTCTTTGCATCCCTTGCCAAAGATTTCTCATAATCTGCCTTCGCCTGCCTAACCTCCTTTGTAACTTGGTTACAGATCAACTTGTATCTATCATAGGCTTCTGTGTCACGTGTTAATTTGTATGTATCCCATGCATTTTTCTTCTCTGCCATATGTCTCATTAGTTCATCTGACATCCACTTAGGCCTAAACCTTGAACAATATTTCTTAGTTGGTATGTAAAGCTTAGTAGCTTCCAAGATAAGTTCTTTGAATGCTTCCCATTTTGAATTTGCTGTTGGTATCATCAGTTGGTCCCACTGTATAGAATTTAAATACTGTCTCAGTCCATCGTAGTCGCCTTTACGAAAGCAATAACCCTTCCCCTTACCCCTAATGGTAGTTACCTCTTTGAGTAAATCCCACTTCAGCACACTGTGATCACTGCCACCTAGTGGTTCATTTACCTGCAGATTCTTAATGCATGAAGAATCACTACTGATAATCGAATCAAGAGTATTACTCCCACTAGTTGCCTCCAAACATGCTGATGTAGAAAACAATCATCCAATAAATCCACAAAAGCCTTGCTAGTGTGTGAGTGACCAGCCATCAAATTCCAGTCAATATCTGGGAAATTAAAATCCCCCATTATAAGACTCTCTGATTTACTGGCCCACTCTATTTCCCTGTACAATTCTTATTATACTAATCAGAGTCGTTAGGCCTATAGCATATTCCTACTCTCAATTTTGATTTCCCAATGCTTATGTCACACCAAACTGACTCGACACTACACTGTCCAGCAATGTCGACTGGCTTCACTTCCTCAGATTTTATGTATTTCTTAAATAATAGCATAACCCCTCCTCCTTTCCTATCCTGTCTATCCCTTCTGTAAACATAGTACTCCCCAAATTCCAGTTCTGCATTCCTTATATCTGTGTGATACCACGTCTCTGAAATCCCCACAATATCTGCCTTTGATGTTTTGAGCAATACCTCAAATTCATCAAATTTATTTACTAAACTTCTAGCATTGGTGTACACGCACATATACATGCACCTGTTCTTTTTCTTAGCTACCCTAACACAACCCATGTGTTTACTTGTACCCCAGTGATTCCCAGCAGTCTCTGAAATATCCTGCATCTTATTTTCCAGGCTGCGGCTCATTCCAATAGAAACAGTGCAAGAATCACTTTCACCTCTGCCAGTGGCTACTGTTAATCTATTAGTCCTTGTATTCCCCCAATCTAGCAGTTTTCTGACCCACGTAACACTGCCTTGATAGAATCAGCAAACATTCTTGCACCCTTTCTATTTAAGTATATCCCATCCCTGTAGAAGCAGTCTCTCCTGTTAACAAGTACAGACTAGGCTGAAAAAATTCTACCCCTTGAGCCTTGCACAATCTTTCCAGGGCTGAATTGATCGACAGGGCTCTCATCATATACTCCCTCCTATCGTGTCTGGGCAGAATTGCAGACACTTTCAAATTCAACCCTAATTTACGGCTTTTTTTCCAACAGTGATCTGTAATTCTTAAGTAATTCCGCCGGTCTCCTACTCTTAATATCATTAGTGCCAATGTGTACAACTATATCACCTTTTGTGCCCTTAAAATTGAGCCTGGTCAAACCATTCAAGGTGATCTGATTGAGGTGTATAATGCTGCAACTTGCAGAACTGAAGTCCTCCTTAGTAAGAACACCCCTTTGTTCCTCTCACCAATCTTGTTGCCCTTCTTTGTACTTTTTCTAGCAACTCTATATCCTTTCTAAAATGAAGCCTCCATACCTGTACACAGTACTCAAGGTGTGACCTGACCATTGCCTTATACAAAGGGATAATCAGCTCCTTGTCTCTGCTAGCAAAATTCCTATATATCATTGACAAAACTCCATGACCTGCTCTGGTAGCCCATCTGCACTGCTCAGAGAGCTTCATATCTGACTGCACAATTACTCCCAGAGTAATTGTGCAGTCATATCTGTCATTGAAAAAAATCAACATAAACCAAGTTTTTTAAGCACAACACCATAAAAGCAAAAAACCACACAAAATATTATTATCCCATTCAGTCTAGTAATAAACTAGAATATCATAAAAAGTTTTTCTTTATTCTCCCACAAGCAGGGCCTATATCACTAAAAAACACATTTGAAAAACAAAATTGGACTTCTGCATGAGAATGAACATTGATTTTTCCTGGATGGAGAGCAGTTGTTTTAAGGATATGCCTGGAGAAAGTAGGTATGTTGTAGGCCTTGGCTGCATTCGCTGTGATGATGCTAAAAGCTCTCTCTCTCTCTCTCTCTCTCTCTCTCTCTCTCTCTCTCTCTCTCTCTCTCTCTCTCTCTCTCTCTCTCTCATTTGAAGGTTTATCAAAATTGGGGATGGAATTATTGATGATTCAGTGTACAATTTCTGCTGGTTAGGTATTGCAATAGAAATCTTTATTGCAATAATAATAATAATGGTAATACAATGGATACATTGCAATAAGCCCTTCACGGCCACAAGGCCAGGGGTTATTCTCTCTAGCTGTTGATTTGATGTTCTTAGTTTGATGTTGGATGGCTTGTGGTTGTCTGAATACTTTTAGCACTCTGAGAATGTACAGTCTGACTCCTATCTTAGTTGAGTGGTGGGATGACTTGAGGTTCAGGCTACATCCCATGTCTATGGACTTTCTGTAGCCTGTTCTGTTTAATCTGCTTGGCATTCTGATTAGACAAAGTGTCCAGAAATGGTAACTGTGCATGCTCTTACAGTTCCAACTTGAAGTTGATTTTGTTGTGGAAACTGTTGTTGTTTTTGTAAATGTATGTGAAGTTGTTTCCGAACAAGGAAGATGTCATTAGCGTATCTGATCAAAGTTTGGCTTTAAAGATTGTTCTACAAATGGTTCCTTTCTATGGCTGATGAAAACTTCTGCTCTTCTTCATACTCTAGTAGGGTGGTCAAAGAAGCTTACTTATATGCTTTAGAGCATCCACAGTAGGAATAAAAAAAAAAAAAAAAAACACAAGGGTCTCCTTCAGTACAGCTTACGTCACTTTATTTCACGTAGAAATCTTAGAAAAACCTAAGAAGGTATCCTTGAAAAGAAGGCTCCAGGGCTTTAAAGTAAAGCTATCAAATGCAGGTCCCAAATACAGATCCTTTTACCAGCCAGCAGCCACTATTCATTATTCGAGCTTATTTTCTCACTTCCTACCCTACATTCCTTCCTCCTTTGGGTTTCAGCCCATATTCTTGGGTTCCCACTCTTTATCTTCTGATAATCCACCTTTTATTTCATAACCCTTGATCAGTTATTCTGGAAATCCAGATCTGGCACCACAGTAACTCATTTGACATTGGTCACTTGAAATACATCCTTCCTATTTTTCCAGTACCCTTGTTCTCTGGGACTATTCACACAGTCACATCCCATTGGCTGACTCAGTAGTTGCCTAGACTCTGTAAACCTCTACTTCCACATGCTGTCCTGTTACAATAGTTTTCATTCTTCATCAGTCTAGGAGACAGTCTAACAAGTAAGCCTTCTCCATTTTCCTGATGTTTTTTCTAAGGTTATTAACACTGCAGTTTCTTCACTGTAATTAGCTCTTTTTTGCTAATTAAATTCTGTAATTTTCTGATATTTTAATCATTATTTTTCTTTAATTTACAGGAAAATTTTTTCAGTATATCCATACTACATGGATATACCGAACAAATTTTGGTAACTATGCAGACATTCTTAATTGCTTGGGTAGTCAAAAAAACCCAATTCTTGGAATAGACGAAAATGAAAAGGATATTATGACCACCTGCATCGAATTAGCTGCCGGTTTATGACCTTGTCCTCTGGGGACGGGGCCTATACAGTAGTGCATTGGCATTCCACTTGTCGCATTACCCTATTTACAGATTGTCTTGTATTCGCTGAACCATAAATTTATTTCAGGACTTCTAAGTATTTTAATAATGGGACCTCTAAGAATATTCTGTGCATTCCGGGACATGCTAAGAATGTTGTATGTATTTCGGAACTTCGCGGAACATTGTATGCATTTCGGAACTTCTAAGAACTTTGTATGCAGATCACTTTATCATTTTAAAGTAAAATTAGTACTAACAAACCCTTCCATTGGAAACATGTCTACTGACAAAAAAAAGTGTCTCTCGATTCATGAAAAAGTCAAAATTATTCATGAGTTAGAACGTGGTGCAAAAAATGTTGAAGTTTATGATCAAGGGTAAAGGGAAGGGTTTTTCTTTCATAAAAGTGAATACAGTGGTCTCAGACAGTTTTTAAATTCTATACAGTGTGATCAACTGCTGATGTTACCAATGGTGAATTCAAAATGGGAAGCCTTCACGGACTTAATCTTGGAGGCTACTACACTTTCCATACCAACTAAGAAATACAGTTCAAGGTTCAGGCATAAATGAATGTCAGATGAATTAATGAGGCTCGTGGCAGAGAATAAAAATGCATGGGATGTATATAAATTAAAAGGCAAGAAACAAGCCTACAACAGATATAAGCTAGTATGTAATCAGGTCATAAAGGAGGTTAGGCAGGCAAAGGCAGATTAACTCTAGAAGCAAGGGAATGATTCAGATTGGTCCACTTAACATAGATGGTTCGAATATTGATGATCCTGCTCAAATTGCTGATAAACAGAATGAGTATTTTACAGCTACATTTACACATATTGAAGAAGGGGAATGCCAGACATTTATCAAACTATAACAGGAAGCTAAGTGATTTTGTAATAACTGAGAGCAAAGTGGAGGAGAAGGCTTCAGTGCTGGGCCCATTGTTGTTTTGTGTATTTATCAGTGATATTGATAAAGGTATATCAGGCTAAATGTCCAAGTTTACAGATGATACATGTGTTGGTAGGGTTGTTAATGGTAGTAAAGACAGTATGCTACTGCAACTGGATCTAGAAAAGTTAGGCAGATGGACTGACAAGTGGTAACTGTCAGCCCATCTGCCTAACAAGTGGGCTGACAAGTTTAACATTGACAAATGGAAAGTACTGCATATGGGTAGCAGTAACCCAAGAGAAATGTACCAACTGTGTGGTACTACCCTCAGGGAATTGGAGAATGAGAAGGACCCGGGGGTAGTTGTGCAGTCAGATATGAAGTTCTCTGAGCAGACTGTGCAAACTGGCTGCCAAAGCAGGTCATGGAGTTATGTCAATGATATATAGGAATTTTGCTATCAGAGACAAGGAAGCAATTGTCCCTTTGTATAAGGCAATGATCAGGCCACACCTTGAGTATTGCGAACATGTCTGGGAGCCTCATTTTAGGAAGTATGTAGAGTTGCTAGAATTCATACAGAGAAGGGCAACAAGATTGGTGAGAGGATCAAAGGAGAGTGCTTACAAAGAAAGGTTAAGTTCTGTAAGTTGCAGCATCTGGAGACTAGGCACCTGCGAGGTGATCTGATTGAAGTGTATACGGCCTTGAATGGGTTGTCAGATTCAGTGATGACGGTATACTTCCACTTACTCAGATTAAGAATCTGAGGGCACATAGATTCAAATTGAGGAAAGACAGTTGTAGAATAGATGTGTGGAAGTTGGCCTTTAGCCAGTAGGTCATTCCTGGAATAGACTAATTAAATAAAATTAAATTAAATAATTTAATTTTATTTAATTAAATAATTTAATTTTATTAAATAAAATAAAATAAAATTAAATAAATTTAAGGCTGAACTAGACAAACACTTGGGGTGACCAGATGGGTGAAATGGGAAGGGTTTTTTTTTTTTTTTTTTTTTGGATGATGCTTTATGAGCTTGCTTTCTTGCATCATAGGCCTCAACTAATGCTAATGCTAAGTGTGTAAAAAGTTTTCTGTGTCCTCTTCAAGCGTATCGACATTGTTGAAGAGTCAAGATGTTTACATAACAGCACTGGAAAAGAACATAACTTAAAATAAAAATTTAGAAAGCGAAAAGTTGCAAACATTGAGGAAGCATTGCTTCAATAGTTCACCCCACAAAGAAGTGCTGGAATTTCAATAGACGGTACGATCTTGAAGGCTCGAGCAGAAAAATTTGCTAAACAATTCAGATGCGACAAATTTGTGTGTAACAACAGTTGGCTGGATCTATTTAAATACTGACAAAACATCGTTTATGCTTAAATTAGTGGAGAATCTCCATCTGCAGATCCAATAATGGCAAATGAATGGATAGACCATATTTGGGCAGAAATCAGGAAAGATTTCAATGACAAAGACATCTACAGCAGTTGTGCTGCTGCAACAGGATCTAGAAAACTTGGGCAGATGGAATGAGAAGTGGCAACTGAAGTTTAATATTGACAAATGCAAAGTACTGCATATGGGTAGAAGTAACCCCAGAGGAATGTACCAGCTGTGTGCTACTTCACTTAGGTTGGTAGAAAATGAAAAGACATGCGACCGATTATGCAGTTATATATGATGTTTTCTGAGCAATGCAGACAGGCGGCCAGAGCAGGTCATGGGGTATTTTCAATGATACACAGAAATTTTGCTAGCAGGGAAAAGGAGGTGATTATCCCTTTGTATAAGGCAATGGTCAGGCCCCAACTTGAGTACATACAGGTCTCTGGAGGCCTCATTTTAAGAAGAATGTAGAGTTGCTTGAGCATGTACAGAGAACGGCAACAAGATTGGTGAGGGAAATGAAGGTGTTCTCCTACCAAGAAAGTCTTAACTTCTGCAAATTGCAGCGGCTGGAGACTAGGCACCTGTGAGGTAAACTGATTGAGGTGTGTAAGGTTTTGAATTGGTTGGGCACGCTGAATTCTGATGGGATTCTCCCGCTTGCTCAGATTATGAACCTCAGGGGACATAAATTCAAAATGAAGAAAGACAGTTGTAGAATAGATGTGTGGAAATTTGCATTTAGTCAGTGAGTCATTAATTGCTGAAACAAACTTCCATCTGTTATTATGGAAGTTGATAGCTTGAATAAATTCAAGGAGGAACTGGACAAACATTTAGAGGGAATGGTTGTGTGAATTTTTTTTTTTTTTTTTTTTATTTGGGTGATGCTATGTAAGCTCATTTTCTTGCATCATTATTATTACTACTAATATTAGATCTCTATTGTTACTACTAATACTACAATGCCAATAGAACAGGAAATTTTTATAATTCGACACCTGACAATACGTGTAAATTCAAAGGAGAAAAATGTGTTGGTGGAAAAAAATCAAAGGCTCACTTGACTGTGCTTGTATGCGCAAATATTACTGGAACTGATAAAAAAACTGATTGTTATTGGAAAATTGTTAAAATGTCAGTGTTTAAAAAACATAAGGAAACTTCCTGTAGATTCCACTGCAAATAAGAAAGCTTGGCTGGGATATTTTTCGGCAATATATAAATGACTGGAATAAGGAGCTATTTAAAAACAAGAAAAATATTTTATTGTTAGTTGATAACTGTCCTACACATCCCCAAATTCAAAATTTGTCCTATAATAAGCTAATGTTTCTGCCTCCCAATGCGACATCAATTTTACAGCCAATGGACAGGTGTAATCAAGAGTTTAAAAGAATTTTATAAAAGATTTCTAGTTCTATATCTGATCAGTCAAAGAGAACAGAAACTTACCGAGAATGTATTGATATTGGATGCTACAAATTTATTGAATAATGCATGGAACAACATTACTTCGACAACCATATCGACTTGCTTCAAGAAATCGAAATTAAATTTAAATGAAATTTCAGTTATAAATGAAGAAAATGGAAATGAAGAAAACAACTTACGGTTATCCGAATGTTTGCTATGTAACAACATTGTAGGTTTTAATACAGATAAGATCGATGAATTTGTACTAGTTGGTGGAGTTTCACCAAAGAAACTTATTAGCTAATGGTCTTCTTACAGAGAATGACATTGTAGATGCTGTGCTCAACAAACACGATAACAACGAGGGTAAAGATGATGATTGTGTTTTTTTTATGAAAACTCTAAACACGAGGAGTATTACAACCTATAGATACAATCTAAACAATTCAGAAGAACAGTGCCCATGGAAGTATCTGTAGAAAAGCCATGCAGCAGAAATAGAATGTCAATGAGACAGATAGTGAAGAGACTCTGTTAGAGATGAGTCATTAATTAACCAAACTGCCCTCTTCTGAATGGAATCTAGAAACCTGAGAGAAACCTGAAAATTTGCCCATGGTAGGGCGGATTTACAATTTATACAGTATGAGCAGCTGTTTGGAAGAGAAAACCAAGTTTTTTAGATGCAGAGGGACAAATATTTGTAATTTTTTTTTTTTTTTTTTTTTTATGTGAACCCCAAACACAAGAGGTATTAGAACCTATAGTACTTAGTACCGTGCTTGGTTTTGAGGTTAAGAAGACGAAAGAAGATATTTGTTGACATTGGACTTGAACTTCTGGAGATTGTAATTTTCAGGAAATACGTATGAAGGAAGGTTGTTCCAGAAAACGGCAGTTGAATGAATAAATGAGGAAGATGAAAAGTTGGTTCTGTGGGTTTGAAGTTGGACAGTAAATGGATGTTGGCTGGTGGCGGCACGTGTTCGGACTGTTTTGAAAGAGAGAGAGAGAGAGAGCAGGAATTATAGAAACCAATTCAGAAAAACAGTGCCCATGGAAGTATCTGTAGAAGAGGCATGCAGCAGAAACAGTGTGTCTATGAGAAAGCAATTGGAGAGACTCAGTTAGAGATGAATCATTAATTAACCTAACTGCCCTCTTCTGAATGGAATCAAGAATCCTGAGAGAGGTTTTGGGGGCACCACCCCAGATGTGGGAACAATATTCCATGGCAGGGCAAATTTGCGATTTATACAGAGTGAGCAGCTGTTTGGAAGAAAAGTAACGCCGAGAGCGAAAGAGAAAACCAAGTTTTTTAGATGCAGAGGAAGCAATATTTGTAATGTGCTTGTGCCAAGAGAGATTAGAAGTCAAGGTAATCCCCAAAAGAGATATATCATTTTTCCTAGAAATCGGAGTGTCACTAAAGATAAGCATACGAGTAGAAGAATCCTTTTTGCGAGATATAAGACAAGACTGAGTTTTAGAAGGGTTGAAATCAACTAAGTTGTCTTTGCCCCACTGGAGAATTACCTAAAGATCGGTATTTAAGGAATTGGTAGCATATTTTCGAGAAGTTGAAGCTGATTGAGCAGGACAAGGTTTCTCAAAATGGAAAGTTGAATGCAATGTGCTATCATCGGCAAACCTATGGATAGGATTTCCAGTCAATGGAAGAAGGTCATTGATATACAAGAGGAAAAGAGTGGGGGAAAGAACTGAACCTTGGGGGACACCTGCATTAGTGGAGAAGTTAGAAGACAGAGAGCCATCTACCATCACCCTCAGTGAGTGATCAGAGAGAAAACTGGATAACCAATTACTAAAAACAGTTGGCAAACCAAAAGATGGAAACTTGTTTAGAAGACCTTTATGCCAAACACAATCAAAAGCCTTTGAGATGTCAAGAGCAACTACTTGTGTTTCACCGAACCTTTCCATTGAATTAGTCAATAAATGGGTAACATAAGCTAGAATGTGCTTATGCCAAGAGAGATTAAATGTCAGGGTAATCTGCAAGAGAGAGAGAGAGAGAGAGAGAGAGAGAGATATATCATATACTTAGAAATTTGAGTGTCACCAAAGATTAGCATAGGAGCAGAAGAATCCCTTTTTGCGGAGAATTTCCTGGAGGTCGCATTTAAGGAAATGGTAGCGGATCTTTGAGAAGTTGATTGAGCAGGGCCAGATTTCTCAAACTGGACAGTGGAATGCAATGTGCTATCAACGGCCAAACTATGGATAGTATTTATGGTCAATGGAAAAAGGTCATTAATATACAAGAGGAAAAGAGTGGGGGAAGGAACTGAACCTTGGGGGACACCAGCATTAGTGGAGAAGTTAAAAGAGACAGAGTCATCTACCATCACCTTCAATGAGCAGTCAGAGAGAAAACTGTAAAACCATTTACGAAAAACAGGTGGCAAACCATAAGATTGAAGCTTGTTTAGAAGACCTTTATGCCAAACACGATCGAAAGCCTTTGAGATGTCAAGAGCCTGTGTTTCACCGAACTTTTCCATTGAATTTGTCCATAAATAGGTAACATAAGCCAGAATATCACCAATGGATCGACACTGACGGAATCCATACTGGCGATCGTTGATCAGATAGAAGGTTTCTAGGTAGTTTAAGAGTTGGCGGTTAATTGATTTCTCCATTACTTTAGAAACAGTAGAAGTAATTGCAATGGGAATAATTGGATGGGAGGGATTTGTCACCCTTTTTAGGAACTGGCTGGATATGAGCAAATTTCCAATCAGAAGGAAAAACACCTTTGGAATAAGAAAGTGAAAAAAGGTGACGAGGAACTGGAGTAAGTTCAGGAGCATAGGTTTTGAGAACAAGTGGAGAAATACCATCAGGACCTTGATTTTTCTTAGCATCAAAAATCATCAAAATCCTTCTGACATCCTTTTGAGTGAAGACTACAGGAGGCATTGAATGTAGTGTGTTGGGTATGGTGGGAGGTGTTTTACCAAGATCATTAATACGTGATTTTAAAGGAAAATGGGATGCTACCAAATCAGCTTTATCTTTGGCTGAAGTGACAATAGAACCATCTGGTTTTGATAGGGAGGGGAGCAGAGATGGGCTAAAGTTGCAGCCAATAGCTTTGGCAAGAGACCAGAATGCTCGGCTACCATTAGGGCAAGAAGCAGGTTTTCTACTCTTAGCCTTTTCAAAATCTAGTTCGGGCTTATAAATAACGGCTTTACAATTGTTGCGAGCTTTGGTGTTGGCAGAAAATAAAAAAAGAATTGGAAACAAACCAATTATGATATGCAATGTTCTCTTGAGCAGCCTTAGCAAATTTATGCGGAAACCAAGGTTTAGATAAAGGATGAAATTTTAAAGTGGAGTGAGGAAGAAAGGATTCCATTCCTACAAGAATAATTCCACTGATATGATCTGAGGAAACGCTGACATCAGAAGTTTTGAAACAGTAATCCAATCAAGAAGGCGCCTCCATAGCCAGTTGGGCAGGAGCAGCAGTGCGTAGCAGATGCTTCTTGATTAGACCAGGGTTCGAGCCCGTGAGCCACCAAATACGGAGGATGCGGAAAGGTTAGGGAATGACCACCGCATATCCGCATATCCCCGGAGCAATATGGCCTTAGTTGCTAATGCTCCTAAAAACCAAATAACAACCACAACCGATCAAGAAAAAGGAGAAATGAAATCTTGCAGGTCATCCCATTTGGAATTTTGTAATACCAAACAACATGAGGTTGGGAATAGCCATGAGATAAAGGCTCCATTGGAGAAGAGACAATCACCAAGTTGTGATCTCAGGTGGCTAAAGCATCACTCACTTTGACCGTGTACTTAGAAAGGTTATTTGTGATAAAAAGATCAAGCTTGTTGCCTGTATGGTTAGGATTGTCAGGTATTCTTCTAGGTAAATGAACAATCCGTTCAAGATCATTAGTAATTGGAAAAGCATCAGTATCTCGACCAGCCAGGTCTATGTGACTAGAAAACGGAAGCCAGCTGGAGTTGTGAACATTCAAATCACCACGCAAAATTACCTCACTATCAGGAAAGTTGAACTGGAGAAAGTCAAGTTGCAAAGAGAGGAAGTCAAAGAGTTCCAAGTGATTAGTGGAGTTGGGAGAATGGTAGAGACAACAGATTTTGACACAATGAGGTAGAGAGATTTTAAGCCAGAGAAAGTCAAAAAGAGGAGAATCCAAATTACCAAGTCTCTGGGAACGTTGGAATGAACATATGCACAAGTACCACCTTTGAGGTGAAAGGAATCACAATGAAAATTTGGACAACTGGCATGAGCAGTGGTTGAATCAACCGATAACTGAGATTCTGTCAGAAAAAAAGTACATTTGGTTTGGCAGACTGAAGTGGAAATGGACATTGTTGAGATTAGAACCACGTATATTTGTGAAATGAACTAGGAAGTGTTTGGGAGGTTTAGATCTTTTCGGAGACAAGATTGCTTGCTGTATTAGTTTGACAAATCATGGTGTAATCAGTAGTAAAAAAAAGTGATGGGGGTGAGAACATGCTGTATGAAGTAATGAAATTTTTGAATATGGAATACACATGGTAAGAATGTACCCATATCCTATACATAACATGGCCTTGACAATGCCCCCACATACACACTACACGGACTCCCTCCAATCACTATCTGGCAGAGTAGAGGTAGCAAGATTATGCATTAGCTGATCCAGAAGCCTCCTAGAAATTTACCAATAGATTTGGTCCAGTGTACTGACTAGCAGCCGGCCTGCGAGCACCGTTTTAGAGCTGTACCCTCAATGTAAGGAAGATTGGATCTCTCCACGATGTTCATCATAACCTCAAAATTCATCAATCATACTACATGATGGAAGAGATGGGGGAAGGGTTGACCGGAACTTAACTTTGGAGACTAAACATGGGTTCCACCACTTCAAGCCTCCAGTAATCAAAGTGGTGGTATTGCACCGGTTGATGAGAGCCATCTACCAACTAGTATTGCCTCGTAACGAAATTACCAAATTACCTGGTAACACCAAGGTGCAGCATTCCTCCGTGTGGTGTGGGTGCCACACCTCGACTCCTGCTTACTTTGGTTCACACCTGGGTGGTCACCCACCGTGTGCTTTCTGACGGAGGTTATACCCACAATTATTAACAGTCCCACCATCGTCAAGGTTCAAGCAGAGGATTTGGTTGTCACAGATCGTCTGAACTTCACCGAAATTCGGTCCACTCAACTTGAGTGTCACCTGACTATCAGTTCAATCAGCATTTTAAATTCCCAGGTAGCTTGCTCAGTTTGACTGGCATATCTAAGGGAATGTCTGTGTCAACCTCAAGGATCCTGATGATGATATGATGACAATTGAAAGTGAATCAGATTCAGTGCCGACAAGCTGAAGGTGCAATGGCCACATTAGTCAATTTTTTTCATGGAACTGAGGCAAGTAATGAGACTTTTAATGCATTGAGTGTTTTAAGGGGAAACTTAAGAAAAATCAAAGTGAAATCTTTAAAACAAATATCAATTTTAAGATTCATAAATAAAGACTAATTTAAATCATGTTTATTATTAAATTGTATTGTTTTTAATTTCAGAGAAATAAATTGTGTTTAATATTAAGTATTAATATGCTCATATAGTTTATACAAGCATATTAATACAAATACTATGTATTTATATATTTCTATTATTTTTTTCTCTCATAATTCTTTTGTTTTTTAATCTATCTTGTTATCAAGTTATTGAGTATTAAAAAAAAAAAAAAAAAAAAATAGGGGGTTAGATTTAACTCATCAATGATATAAAGTGTTCATTGTTTAATGGCCCAAGGTGTTCCCCCATCTCCGCTATAACTGGTATAGCGAGTAACTGTTATAACGAGGAAATTTTGTTGTTCCCTTGATGCTCGTTATAAAACAAGTTTGACTGTAGTTAACTGTAAAAGTAGGTAAACTTCTCTTTCATCCCGGCTTCCCACCTTTCTTCTTTCCTCATAAAACTAATCAATGGTTTAATAACTTAGTCATATATTGCAATCTATATATATAAAACGCTTAGGTGTGCTGCACAAATTTTCCAACCGCTAATTGTTGCCAGAACCTGTTCACGTGGTTTACCTCGCATTACCACCATATCAGGCATTCTTTATTAATTTTTGTACTAACGTTTTTCAACTGAAGAAAATGCCTGAAAGCTATCAATCTATGTTTACTTTATCTGTCTTCAAATTTAATAAACCGTTGTTCTAAGTTTTAAGAAGTGTATAAATGGCTGAATAGTGTGTAAGAACTTTGAGAAAATGTAGAAGAAATGCTAATGAAACATTAGAGGAGTGATATAATAGACCGAAAGACTGGAATGAGACTCTACAACTACGAAGATGGACTGAAAACATTGAAGAAAGAGAAGCAAGATTGGAAATGAGAAGATGGGTAAAACGCTGTAAGACTAATCAGATATAATTACCGGAAGTGGATAATCAACAAGCTGTAATTAATGTGAAAGGGCAGGACATAGGAAATACATGAGTTACAACTGTGAGCCTAAGACCCCTACTCTATTACGAGAGCTGCTTACAAGGGGATACACGTGATGCAAATAACTACAGAGAACATATACGAGAGTATAATTCAGCAGTGGCTTTCGCATCAATGGGTGCAGAGGTTAAATCACTGCCTGGAAATTGTTCGTACTGTTTTAGAATACACGGCCAGATTTACCATTTGGTCTCACTGCTATATATCCAAACGAGGAAAATGAGCCAGAATATGAACAACTTCATATTTTCGATTCTACTGAAGCAACAACAAAACAGCTTGAAAAACACTCAAGCCAAGGGTGTATGGCCAAAGTTGTGTACCAATTGGACGAGATTCTGCGACAAGTTAACTGTCATTTGCTGAGTCATATAAACAAATGCATCAAATAATGCAGGCCACATCCACAATAAATGTGCACATGGCATTCATAGAACACCCGGACTTAGATAAGAGAGGACATAACACCTACATCCAAAACGGAGGTTGCTGCAATATTTGTTGGAGAAAACGAAGAACCACCTGCAGTAGAGACATATGCATATATCCCACAGGTGACTGCTGTAGAATTATATCACTGCTAAACAAAAATGGTGAAGACTTAAGGATGTAGATTAAACTATTTACACCATAATCAGAAAGATGGCGTATGTTACACCAGGTACAACTAGATATTATAATATAATTAATGTTGTTGTATTAATTGTAATTAATTTCCAACTTTGGTTATTATTCTAATCCACTCTGTAGACTTAACAAGAAACAGTGAGACTTCTTGAAATGTTGCCATACTGTTTGTGTTTCTGTTGAAGTGTGTTTAAATTAACTTTGTAACATTTTAAATAAAACAGCTTAATCTTTACACATGGTGGATTAGTGTCATTTGCTGTAGTTTTTATCTATTAAACATAGGACAATTGGAGAACATCATGTTACCACGATTTTCTCCAACTGTCTGTGTTTATGAGAGTCAGCTAACAAGGGAATTGATAAGTGGTTGAATCTAATGAACTTCCCAATATCCTACAGTAGAATCATTGTGATATCTGCATGCAGGGTCTCTTTAATTTTTCTTTCTCCTTTTGAACAGTTAGTCTTATTATTATATTTTTATGTGAAGTGTCATGAGATAATTGTTATTTACATATTTTTTCATGCATTTTTTTGTTTTAATTGCTATTTTTAAATGATATTTTTTGCAAAAGTAGCATTTATTATTTTCAAAATATAAATTTTCAATGATATAATCATTTCAAAGATATAATTTGAGAGGATTGATTTGAATTTCTAAAGGATATTGAAATTTCTAGGGTTTATAAACCTAGTTATGTGTGTGTGTGCAATTTATATTCAAGTATATATTCATTTAATTAAAACCACAAAACATGAATTTGGTGAATAATTTTAAATACATTTTTACATTTTTAGAACAGCACACAAAACATATTAAGCAATATTTTGTTTTGCATTCTGTTATATAAAAGCAAATTTAAAAGAAAGTATTATTGAATCTGAAGTCAAAGATTCTGATAACCTATATCTAATGATGATAGAAATATGTTATCATTTCAGATACTTCTTTTTACACCTGTCTCAGCTGAAATTGCACAAGCAAACATTCAAGCCTCAAAATCCTCAAGGCCTACTAATCGTACACTTTTAAAGCAAGCATCATCTATGGCATTACCTTTGATAACAGATGAAATTCGCTGGATGAGAATTAGAACTACCCATTTGACAACAGCAGATGGATTACCACCTCTTCCTATGCATCTCTCATGGGTCAGACATGGTATTTTAGTAGTGGGAATGGATAATGAGATGCACATTTATTCACAGTGGCGTTCCTCCAAATCAGGTAAGCAAGGGCTACAAAGCCTCAAACTATTAAAATTTCAAGTAACATACAAGTCAGTGTATTTGCATTTGTTCTTATTCTTTGCACCCAGGTGCCAAGCATCTGTGGCTGAGCAATTCCTCTGTGCTTCCAGTGCAATTTCTATTTATTTTACAATTCCATTGTTTACAAATCATCTCCTTATCTGAAGGTATGTGATTCACATTTATTCACATGAGGGATGAATCACATGCCTTGTTAAAATCCAAATAAACTATGTTGAAATTGTTCCCTGCATCCAGTTCATGAGTAAACATGACAAAATAGCCTACTAAGTTAGTTAAATATGATTTTCCCTTAACAAAATCATGTGTGTTATTCAGAATGGCTTATCAATCCAAATATCCCTGGGTTTCACTCTTAATCATTGCTTCTAAAATTTTCCCTATCACTGAATTCTGACTAACTGGTCTGTACTTACCGACTTCACTAGAAGTGCCTTTATGTATTGGCAATATGTTGGCACTTATCCAATCCAAAGCAATCTCTCCCGAGTCTAAAGGTACCTGCAAAATTAATTCAGTGGTTCAATACACTCCCTGGTGGCCTCCCTCAAAATTATTGGGTATATGCCATCAACTTTTGGAGCCTTATTTGCCTTTATGCTGAAAGGTTTTTCTAATAAACAGTCATCTGTAATTTCAAAATCACTAATTTCATATGACTCTACCTCACTTGCACAACCTCTACTCAGCATGAAGGGTCTTTCTTCAGTAAAGACAGATGCAAAATACCTGTTCAGTTCATCCACAGCATCAGCTGAGTTGTCTAAGACTTACCCATATCCAGTGCACAAGGTCCATTCTGTTTCACTTTTTTTCTTCCTTGTATTCAGATACGTGAAAAATTCCTTGTCCTCATTCGTTGCTCTCTTAGCCAGTGCTGTCTCATGCAGCCTTGGCCTCTTTAACTTTATCTGTGGTACTAATGATATCAAGAGTAGGAGACCGGCAGATTTGCTTAACAAGTACAGGTCACTGTTGAAAAAAAGCCGTGAAATAGGGTTGAATTTGAAAATGTCTGCAATTTTGCCCAGACACGATAGGAGGGAGTATATATGATGAGAGCCTTGTCGATCAATTCGGCCCTGGAAAGATTGTGCAAGGCTCAAGGGGTAGAATTTTTTTCAGCCTGGACTGTACTTGTTAACAGGAGAGATTGCTTCTACAGGGATGGGATACACTTAAATAGAAAGGGTGCAAGAATATTTGCTGATGCTATTGAGGCAGTGTTAGGTGGGTCGGAAAACTGCTAGCTTGGGTCGATATAAAGACGAATAGATTAACAGTAGCCACTGGCAGAGGTCAAAGAGATTCTTGCACTGCTTATATTGGAATGAGCAGAAGCCTGAAAAACAAGATTCAGGATATTTCAGAGACTGCTGGGAGTCATTGCGGAACAAGTAAACACATGGGTTGTGTTAGGGTAGCTAAGAATAGAAAAAGGTGCACGTATACTTGCGTGTACACCAATGCTAGGAGTTTAGTAAATAAATTTGATGAATTTGAGGTATTGCTCAAAACATCAAAGGCAGATATTGTTGGGATATCAGAGACTTGGTGTCACACAGATATAAGGAATGCAGAACTGGAATTTGGGGAGTACAACATCTACAGAAAGGATAGACTGGATAGGAAGGGAGGAGGGGTTATGCTATTAGTTAAGAAATACATAAAATCAAAGGAAGTGAAGCCAGTGGACATCACTGGACAGTACAGTGTCGAATCAGTTTGGTGTGACATAAGCATTGGGAGATCAAAATTGAGAGTAGGAGTGTGCTATAGGCCTAATGACTCTGATGAGTATAATAAGAAACTGTACAGGAAAATAGAGTGGGCCAGTAAATCAGAGAGTCTTATAATGGGAGATTTTAATTTCCCAGATATTGACTGGAGTTTGGGGACTGGTCCCTCACACACTAGCAAGGCTTTTGTGGATTTATTGGATGATTGTTTTCTACATCAGCATGTTCGGGAGGCAACTAGAGGGAGGAATACTCTTGATTTGAATATCAGCAGTGATTCTTCATGCATTAAGAATCTGCAGGTAAATGAACCACTAGGTGGCAGTGATCACAGTGTGCTGAAGTGGGATTTACTCAAAGAGGTAACTACCATTAGGGGTAAAGGGAAGGATTATTGCTTTCGTAAAGGTGACTATGATGGACTGAGACAGTATTTAAATTCTATACAGTGGGACCAACTGATGATGTTACCAACAGCAAATGCAAAATGGGAAGCATTCAAAGAACTTATCTTGGAAGCTACTAGGCTTTACATACCAACTAAGAAATATTGTTCAAGGTTTAGGCCTAAATGGATGTCAGATGAACTGATGAGGCATATGGCAGAGAAGAAACATGCATGGGATACATACAAATTAACACATGACACAGAAGCCTATGATAGATACAAGTTGATCTGTAACCAAGTTACAAAGGAGGTTAGGCAGGCGAAGGCAGATTACGAGAAATCTTTGGCAAGGGATGCAAAGAGTTCTTTACTTATGTAAACTCTAGAAGGAAGGGGATGAATCAGATTGTTCCACTTGATATCGATGGGTCAACTGTTGATGATCCTGCTCAGGCAGCTAACAAACTAAATTAATATTTTGCATCGACATTCACACATGAGAAGTTATTTAGCGAGGGAAAAGCCAGAGTTGTATTCAACTCTAGCAGTAAGCTAGAGAATCTTGTAATAACTGAGAGTAAAGTGGAGGAGAAATTGTTGAAGATAAATACAAGAAAGGCACCTGGGGTGGATGGGATCTATCCAGTTATATTAAAGGAGGCAGCAGAGGAAGTAAGCAAACCCTTAGCCATAATTATGAGAGCTTCCTTGGACTCAGGGGAGGTACGCGCAGACTGGAGATGTGCAAATGTGACCCCAATTCATAAAGGAGGATCAAAGGCTGACACAAGCAATTATAGACCTGTGAGTTTAACTTCTGTTCCAGGAAAATTAATGGAGGCACTAGTTGAAGAAGCACTGCAGGATCATTTAGACAAGACTTCAGTTATAGCTCGGACACAGCATGGTTTTGTTAAGGGGAAGTCTTGCCTGATCAATTTGATTGGATACTATGATGCAGTCACAAAGGAACTGGATGCAGGGAATAACTTTGATATTATATACTTGGATCTTAGAAAGGCTTTTGATACTGTTGCACATGGAAGACTGCTGCACAAATTGGAGCAGTGTGACATTGGAGGCAAATTGCTGCTGTGGATAAAAGGGTGGCTGAGGGGGAGAAGACAGAGAGTGGTAATCAATGGACACTGCTCATCGTGGACTAATGTTATTAGTGGAGTCCCTCAGGGCTCAGTGTTGGGTCCATTATTGTTTTCTGTATTCATAAATGATATTGATGATGGTATATCAAGCTTAATGTCGAAGTTTGCAGACGATACGAAGGTAGGCAGGGTAGTCAAGGACACTAGTGACACTATGGTGCTGCAACAGGATCTGGAAAGGTTGAGCAGATGGGCTGAGAGGTGGCAAATGAAGTTTAACATTGACAAATGTAAAGTACTACACATGGGAAACAGCAACCCCAGAGCAACGTATCATCTCTGTGGTAGTACACTGACAGTGGTAAAGAATGAAAGAGACCTGGGGGTTGTGCAGGCAGATATGAAGTTCTCTGACAGTGCAGACGGGCTGCAAGAGTAGCTCATGGTGTATTGTCAATGATATATAGGAATTTTTCTAGCAGGGATAAGGAGGTGATTATTCCCTTGTATAAGGCATTGGTCAGGCCACACCTAGAGTACTGTATACAGGCCTGAAGGCCTCATTTCAAGAAGGATGTAGAGCTGCTGGAACGAGTACAGAGAAGGGCAACAAGATTAGTGAATGGAACAAAGGGGTGCTCTTACGAAGAAAGGCTTAAGTTTTGCAAATTACAGTGTCTGGAGACTAGGCACCAGCGAGGTGATCTGATAGAGGTGTATAAAGCATTGAACGGTTTGAGCCTGCTCAATGCTGATGGGATTCTTCCTCTCGCTCAGAATAATCACCTGAGAGGGCATAAATTCAAATTGAGGAAAGACAGATGTAGGATAGAAGTGTGGAAATTTGCCTTTAGCCAGCGAGTGGTTGGTTGGTGGAACAGACTTCCATCCCTTGTCGTGGAAGTTGATAGCCTAAATAAGTTTAAGGCTCAGCTGGACAGGTATTTTGAACGAACAGAGGGGTGAAGTGGTTTTTTTTTTTTTTTTTGGTTGATGCTGCATAAGCTTGCTTTCTTGCATCAAATGCCTCTATTAATGCTAATGCTAATGCTTCTATTTTAAATCAGCTTGTAGCCATTATGGGCTTTAGTACTGTTCACCTCTATATCTATCCCATGCTATGTTTTTTTTTTTTTCTGTTCTATTTGTCCAGCCAGCTCTGCATTCTTCCATTTTTGCATCCTCCTCTTGCAAAATTTTCTTAATGGTATGTAGGCATTCTTGGCTTCTGTGATTTTTTGCCTTAAAGGTATTCCATATATATATATATATATATATTTTTTTTTTTATTAATTCCCTTTAATTCAAAGGTTAAAATGGCAATGGCAAATTGCCATTGTAACCTTTAATATAATAACAAAGATTAATCCAAACATAAATACCCACATTCCAGACTATATACAGGGGAATCATATAGTTAATCACCATAACACTCAGTTATGTCAAACCATGGTCACCTGCTGATGAGCCCCCAGCAGCTCAATCTCCCTTGCAGTGCCCAGACCGCCAATATTTTTAAATCGCCTGCTGTTATCTCCATTGTACGGAGGAGGGTCGCTTAAGTGCCACACCCCTTTATAGGAGACAGTAATTGTTGAGACAACAGTTGGATGTTATCAGACTCCAAGGCTATTGCATTCTTTAAACTAGTATTTCTATCATAATACACTTTCTTCCTTCTATGCAATACCTCAAGTTCCTCTCCTGCTCCCACCACTTGCACATCTAAAATGAACAGAGACCCACCTCTTGCACACAGAAAGTCCTGTTTGCGAATACCTTCCTCAGTGGTAAAGCGGGCGCCTCTGTAGCCAGGTGAGCAGGAGCAGCAGTGCATAGCACATGCTTCTTTGATTAGACCGCAGTTCGAGCCCATGACCACCAAATACGGAGGATGCAGAAAGGTCAGGGAATGGCCACCACATATCCCCGGAGCAATGTGGCCTTAGTTGCTAATGCTTCTAAAAACCAAACAACAATAACAGTGGTAAAGCGTGGTTCTTTTCTGACTAGCCATCCTTTCTGCCAGAGTCTATTTTGCACAATGTACACAATGGCATCATGTTGTTGCACTCTCAAATCTTGTGTATGGATGCACCTCTGTGATATGAGAGCAAATAACTCAACCGCATTGCATCCAGCTCTGCGTATTCTCTCTGTGCCATGTCCTCTTGATGTTCTGGAGAGGGTAGGAAGAGCATTAATCCTTGTTCTTATGAGGCCAATATATGCATGGCCGGACAACAATTTGGTTCCATCACCCACCCACCGATGTTGAGAATGCACATTTCCTGATTCTCTTAGACCCCGACCATCAAAGGACTCGTGTAAGAGGCGGGTCCACCGCCCCTTCACTGATGCCTTAGTCTCCAAACTAACTGCCCCATCTTTTTGTAACTTCTGGATGTTTCTCAACTCTACCTTAATATGTGGTAGATTTACAACATGTCTGGTCAAGGCTGAAGGTGAGTACTGGAGCTTCTCCAACCAATTCTTCAGGAGAGAGATGATCCATCTATATAGGACGGAATCCCCAAACCCCCTTCCGAGATATCAGCATAAATGTAAACTGAGACCATATCATGTGGCAGGCAGAGCCATTCTCTGACCGCAGACCTCACTTGGGTATCTAAAGTATTCCACCTTCCGGCCATAACTCTACCTAGAACTAAGCTACGAAACAGCCTTGGTGTTACATACATTCTGAGGAGAAATACCCTTTGCTGTGGCTTCAGTGGAGCTTTCCTCAAACGCTTAAGCATATCCACCAAGGAGGCCCTGACCATTGCTTTCCCTAATTGAGTAAACTCTACCCCAAGGTAATGCCATGCAGAAATTATTTGCCTGGTTCGAAGGCGATGGTCACCGGCAAAGAAACTTGTGTCATCAACCTTTAGCTTCTTGTTTCTCCCCAATGGGATCAAAGACAAATTCCAACATTTAAATATATTGGCTTGCAGGCCTCTTTTATTCAAAAATTAGTTCATTCTATCCAGTAAACATTGGTGCCAGGAGGATGTTGAAGCTACTAGGACGAGATCATCAGAAAATACCATGGCATTGACTTTAAATTTACTTACATCAAAGCCGATGTAGGCAGGGAGATCCCTCACTAACATGTCAATAACAAGATTAAAAAAGACAGGTGATAAAGGATCTCCCTACTGAACACCTTCACTGGGATGAATAACGTGTCACTCACCGACAGATCTCAACTCAGTTGTACTTTTATTTTGAAGAAGATATATAATTTAAAAAGGAGACCGGAAACTTCTTCCTCTTCAGCATCTCAAGGATTGCCCCATGGCTCACACTGTCCAAAGCCTTCACTAAGTCAATAGATGCCAAATGAAGTCTTAGTAAGTTCTCTTTTAATGACCTTAGTAAGGAGTGCAATATAAAGACTTTTCTATAACTCCATCAACTGGAAGGAATGCCCTTTGCTTTGGATCGATTTTTTATGGTACATAAAAATATAAAGATATCTCTCCATAATGTAGATGCTACCATAATTGGCCTAAAATGAGCTGGATTCATCCTCCGTTGTAAGCAAAAAGATAATATATACCTCAAAGAGTACAGGTGGAAGATGATCTAGCCACAGCAATATATGGAACTAGTCTTTAAGTATCTTAGCAGGAACATTCCTTAAAAATACAGGGGTCACTCCATCAGGACCGGCCTTGCAGCCATCTTGGGAAGAGTATCTCAGAGCTCCTGGTTACTGATGGGTCTATAAGTTTCTCTATGTAGATCTCCATCTTCAGAATCAGATACTGGAACAGTTACTTCAGAAACATGAGACTCTATGCTAAAGATATCTCTCCAAAACTCGAGAAAGCTAGTTAGCTTCACCACTTCCTTTGAGATCTGTACAGGATTAAGAATATTTAAGGCACAGCGCTTTCTATTTTTATAATATAATTGCTGGTTATTCGAAAATCTCTCTCTCTGCGCACCCTCCTGCTCAAAGGTCTAGCTGCAGTTCCATGAGTTTCAACTCAAGGTCTACTGGCAGTTGAATTGACTTCAGAACCCATAAAATTTTTCATAATGTAATCATCCAAATCCTCCAGACTCATTCTATCATCAAGGGCTTGAGCTAATAAAACCTTGAGATAGCAATGTTCCATCACTGGTGAGGGCAAATCCACTAACAATTCTAACATTTGGTCATGCAGAGATTTTTTTCAGATGTACACTGGGATATCCTCCCATACTTTCTCCATTGGTGGATTAATAGACTTGACAGATAGACCATTAAACTCCAACTTGGAAACCCTATTGAGATGTGTACCCTCTTGGCACTGCTCGAGAGGGTGCATTTTTTTTTACTCCCCTCCAGGCAGAACAAGATGCCTCACTTAAAGTCTGAGGCACATCTTGATTAATATTAATAGTATTTCGGTCTCCCGGTGAATTGGGGACTGGCAAGCCCCTGATGGTCCAGAGTCCCATGGTATCAAGTCCTGAGAGCTCCCCGATGGTCCAGGGTCTCCTTTTGTTTCAGAATTCCTACACATCCCGATGGTCCATGATTTCTTAAATCTACCGGTGAGCTGGGATTGGTCACAGAGGTGCTCCCCAATGGTCCAGGGGCACCGTCTAAAATAGTAGAGAGCTCTGCTAGTCCAGTGTCTCTAGTGACATCCAATGGTCCAGGGTCACTACCTAATAGAATACCTTGTACCAAATTGATGTAGGACTCCATCTTCCTTCTTCCCGTTAGCGCATCAGCTGTTCGATGGGGAAACTTAGCCTGAAGCTTTTTGATTAATATCCTTTGGTCCTATTGTTTGAACAATGGAAACTTTTGCGTGAGCTAACATTGCAATCTCTTCAGGAGACCATCTGGCTTTGACTCTTGTGATATTGATTGCAGCATTGGCTTCAATAGGATGGGTGTACGTAATGTGCACACCCCTACCAGATTTTGTTGTTAAAGTTCATTCACAATAGTCACAGGCCTGGGAAGTGCTCGGCAGGAGGCTCATCATGCCCAGTAGAGGAAGGCAGGAGTGTGGGCAGTGGCCTTGAATGACCTGAGACAGGCAGTCCCAAAGTCTTCTCTCTTTCTTTCTTTCTAGTACCAAGATCCAAGCAGGGGAGGTAGCTCCAATTGGGAGAAATAGTGTGTATTCTTTAGCCAGGCGAACCTGCCTGACCCACACCACAAGGAGGTAGGTGCATTCATCCATTTCAGCATCCTCCTCCTGCAATATTTTCTTAATGGTATATAGGCATTCTTGGCTTCTGTGATTTTTTGCCTTGAAGGTATTCCCTAATTCAAGTGTATTTGCCTTCATTCTGCAGTTTGTCCTCTTAATGGATGCCATATAGCACCTTAATCTGTCAAAGTCCCCTCTCTGAAATTAAAACCGCTGCCTTTACCTTTAACTACTGCAACATTTTTTATTCATCTTTCAGCTGATGACCTGCATGATTACTACAGTGGTTTCTGTATTTTAAGCCCTGTGATGTCATCTAATTCACAAGTAATGGGAAAGAGTCAAGAATATTCTCACCCCCCTACTATTTTCTCTAACATGCTGGTACAAATATTTATCATCTAGTTTATTTAAAGAAGTTTTTCCCAAAGGTGAATTCCCTCCCACTAATTCCAATCAGTCTGGGACAGATTGAAGTCATCCATAATGACATTCATGCATTAATAACTTCAGACTCAGCAAAAGCTCCCTTCATGCTCAGGCTACTTTTAATAAGAAGCATGGCACCACCACCCCCTTCTACCTTCCCTGTCTTTCCTAAATACCTTATAAATATCACAGTGGAACTCATTGTCTCCAATTTCCAGCTGGTACCACCTTTCTGTTAGCCCTATTATGTCAGTATTAGTTGTCATAATCAAGGGTTCAAATTCAGACATTTTATTAACAACACTCTTGACATTACTGTAGACACAGTTGCGACTAAGAATTCTTTTATAGTTTACTATCCTAACACACTCCTTGAAGTTATTTAGGCTTGTTTTGCTATCTTTCTCATCCCACTCATTTGAAATGTTGCTACCTTCAGAAAACCTTACCAGCATCGGCTGTTATGACAATGAACAAGAATTCTTGAGGTGAATGCGTGCATTACTTTGATTCATATCATCAGATAAATGCATTTCTATATTTTCCTTCCTTTTTCTGACTAGCAATTTCCTTGAATCTTTTAAGTATCCTCAATGTTATTGACAAAAATCCTTGCACCACTTTATTCAAATGAATACCATCTCTACAAAACAGATTCCCTCTACCTACCACTGTGGGTCACATGGATACAAATTTTCCTAAACATGCTAGTCTTGCAGATTCCCTTAAATCTTGATTGGAATGTCTATTAGACCAACCTTAGAATATATGTTGCAGGCTATACAAATTACAAACTCCTGACTCACACCAGAAATGCCTGCAGGGATTTCCGTCTGGGTCATGATGTCCTTGAACTTTGTATTGTAAGTGGATCATGTAGCAACCATTATTAACATAAAAGTTAAACTTTAGAAAGATTAAAAAATTTAAATATACAATATATTACAGGATTTAAATTACCAAAATATTACAGAAATGAAACTGTTGATAAAACTTGAATTTAACAGTAGATAAGTTAAATTTAAGCTACTGAACTAAAGTTACAAAGTTTCCCATCAAAATATCGATAACAGTAGCTATCTGCAAACCTTGGATAAAATGATTCACAAGGCATACGAATCTAGAAATGTATTCTTTAATGAGTGAAAATCACTATGGATTTTAGAAAAACTGAACCTCCTTAGATCTCAGGGTAAATGTTGAGGCAACCATCTGGAATGCTTTCATCAAAAAAACTGCACATCACCATGTTATGCCATCATGGGATTATTCTACATATGCTCAGTCTACAAAGATATTTAACTCTTGTATTATAGAGCTTCTTGCAATGCTATAATTTTCAGGTCCAATATCAATATACCATCTCCCATCTTTCACCCAGGAAGGAGTCCCACAGGTCTCATTCCGTAGTGCCACACTCTTTGCCCTCAAAATGAATCAAATAACACAGAATAATGCAAAAGAATCCTAACTATATGCTGATTACTTTACTATATCATCAATCACTCTTAAAACTTGAGTTACAGTGAATAATAACTTCGATGTTCATTAAATAAAATACAGTTGTAAATGTCACAGAATAGATACTGCCTTTCAGAACAGAAAATCATCGCTGTACACTTCTGTAAAAAAAAAAAACACAAATGCACCCTGAATCAATATTACGATTGTGCATTCAACTCATAATACTCTTTGATTGTGTCTGTTTATTAGGCCTAACTCTTGATAAGCTTCATTTTCTAAAGTAGAATGAATATCTGAACAGTGTGCTTCCAAAAGAAGATGAATATACTTAGGGTGCTGAACTGATTCACCTTACTACACACTCATTACTACTTGATTGGACTATGATATCCCCTCTGTAAGAAAGAGTGGCTTAATCTAATTCATCATTGTGCCCTATGGATACACCTTGGAACTTTCCAGACATCCCCTGTTCAAAGTTTTTATATAGAAGCAAATCAATTTCATCTCAGAAAAGTGCTACTCCTAAATTATGCAGCTAAAATACAGAGCTCATCAACTTGTCCTATATGGTTATATCCCTTAGATCCATGAAATATGAACTATAACAACAAGCCAAAAAAAAAAAAAAAAAACAACCTGCCAGAATAAGGCTGCAAGAGGTAATGCAACATTGGAATGTGCTCTTAAACATTGCACTCCAAGAGAATTCTGAACCAGGTTCTCCATGGGTTCAGTATTAACCATCTTGTGATAATCACTTTTATAAATAGGGGAAATACTCAATATCAGATATGAAAATCAAATAACTACATGCACATATGTATTAGCAAATTTCAACTGTATCGAAATATATGTTGGTAGATCTAAAACTAACACCATTGGAGGTGCAGCAGTAGGCCCTCCAACGGTTACCATATTTGTATCACTCACAGTTGAATGCAAGTGTATACTGCTGAATTGTATGCAATTAAATTGGCCCTTGATCATAACACCTTTCTACACTGCAGATTATAATCTTCACAGACTTCCTGAGTGTAGTAACTACTCTGTGTTGCAAGTCCTCCCTTCTCATCTGGTTATTAAATTAATTTGACCTTGGTTGATCCAAGGTTATACACTTGCCATTCACTGAATTTCTTCGGCATTCTAGTATTATACACAAGCACATGGTCAGATTCAGATTACAAACCTCTCATCCAATGAGCATACCACAATCAGTGGAAGAAACTATGGAAATTTCAGACTAATAATAAACTGCTACAGATTAAACATGAACCATAACTGTGGAACTCTAGTTTTCAAAACAGTAGATATGAAGAAGTTGTTCTTGTTAGAACACAAATTACACAGATCTGTCTGATGCATCTCTTTCTCCTCATGGTGGAAGATGTCCACAGTGCATTCACTGCCACTTCTTTTTAACTATTATGCATATCCCCGTAGACTGTTCAGACTACCAAACTGACAGAACTGCAGCCTTTCTATCTAACAAACTGGAGTAGTATGGCATTAAGAGCAAGTCGGATAAAGGGCTGGTAGAGTGGGGGAAGACAGAGTGGTAATCCATGGACACTGCTCTTTGTGGAGTCCTTCCCATGATCCAGTGTTGGGACTATTGTTGTTTTCTATATTTATCAATGATATTGATGAAGGTATATGAGGCTTAATGTCTAAGTTTGCAAACAATACAAAGGCTGTTAGAGTTTTTAATGACAGTAATGACAGTGCTACTGAGCAGGATCTAAAGATGTTCTGCAGAGAGGTGGCAACTAAAGTTTCAGCATTGACAAATTCAAAGTGCTGCATATGGGTAGCAGTAACCCCAGAATAATGTACCAATTGTGCAGTACTACACTCAGCATAGTGGGGAATGAAAAAGACGAGGGGAGGAGGTTAATGTGCGTCATATATGATTTTTTAGAGCTGTGCAGACAGGCTGCCAGAGCAGCTCATGGAGTTTTGTCAGTGTTATATAGGAACTATGTTATTATTATTATTAGCCATATGGTGCAAGGAAGCCTGAGGCTTATGCTGCACCAGCCAAAAAAAAATTCCCAAGTTACCCTGAGAGAAAGCAAGTCAGAAGTAGAAAGGAATCACCAAGAAGGAGAAGAATGATGATATCCAGCTCAGGACCCTGGGTGTGCCAAGCCTATACTCACCATATGTGAATCTGGGAATGTTAGTAGGGATAAGGAGGTGATTATAACTTTGTGAAATCAATGGTCAGGCCACACCTTGAGTACTCCATATAGGTCTGGAGGCCAAATTTTAGGAAGGATGTGGAGCTACTAGAACGAGTACAGAGAAGGGCAATAAGATTAGTGAATGGAACAAAGGGTTGCTGTTACCAAGATAGGCTTATGTTCTGCAAATTGCAATTTCTGGAGACTAGGCACCTGCGAGGTGATCTGATTGAGGCTTATAAGGCCTTGAATGGTTTGAGCAAGCTCAATGCTGATGGGATTCTTCCTCTCACTCAGATTATGCAATTGAGGGAGTATAAATTCAAATTGAGGAAAGATAGGTGCAGAATTGATGTGTGGAAATCTGCCTTTAGTCAGCAAGTGGTTCATTGCTGGAAGAAACTTCCATCTATTGTTGTGAAAGTTGATAGCTTAAATAGATTCGAGGAAGAACTGGACAAACTTTTGAAGTGAATGGATAGATGAAATGGGAAGTTTTTTTTTTTTTTTTTTTTTTTCTGGCGGATGCTGTATAATCTTGCTTTCTTGAATCATATGCCGTTACTAATGCTAATGTTTCTTCTTTTCTAATTCATACTTGTATGTACACTGGCATTCAAAGAAAGTGCATCACCCCTTAAAATTGTAATTGTCGTCCAAATAATGTAAGTATATGGCAATATTTCTTACAGATTGCATCAGATAAGATTGACACGCGTAGGTGATGACATAATATTGCGTCAGCTGTGACTTTCAGCTATATAAGCACGTTCTGCAAGAGTTGCAGTCATTCCTTGCTTGTGTCAGGATGGCAAGTTACATACATTTGACATCACGAAGAAAGAGTACTATTGTTGCATTTATGTAAGGAAGGATGTCCTTCCCATCATATTGCTAATAGAGTTTCTTGTCATCAGTCGATAGTGAGTAGATGTCTTTCCAAACTCGAATACTGGTTCTGCTGATAGGAAAAAAGGAACCGGACAAACAAGTCTCTACACCAAAACAGGATTGAGCTTTGAAGCACTTATGCCTTTAAAACCATAAAGCTTCTTTATCTGAGCTGAAAAGAGAATGGGAAGAACATATAGGAGTGGTAACAAGTGCAATAACAGTCAGAAGATGCCTCTTCAAAAATGGACTTGTAGCCCATTGTCCTAAGAAGAAGCCCCTCCTCACACAAAAAATGATAAAGGCCCAATTAATTTGGTGTAAGGAGCATGTCAAATGGACCCCTGAGGAGTGGAAGTCAGTTATTTTGTCTGATGGGAAGAAATTCAACCTCCATGGCTCTGATGGGAGACAAACGATTCGCCATAGACGTGGTGAAGAATACCATCCAAACTGTATGGTGTCTACAGCGAAATTCCCTACTAGCCAAATGGCATGGAGGTGCATTTCATATCGTGGAGTAGATCACCAGCAGTTTATAAAAGGTTCCGTAAATGCCAGTGGATACCTCGCTATATTGGAAGGCAAATTGCTGCCAACCATTAGAGGCCATTTCAACCTGCCAAGTAACTGCATCTTTCAGGACAATTCTGCTCCTTGTCATCGGGCAAAAAGTGTAAGTAGTCACTTCTGTAGTTACTTTAGCTTCATTTCTGCATTATAGGTTCGACAGTAATGTGTTTACATTTGTTACAGGTGAAACAATGGTTGGAAGAACGGTCCATTACAACTCTTAGCTCAGTGCGTAGCACACACTTCTTGATTAGACCAGGGTTCAAGCCCATCACCACCAAATACGGAGGATGCGGAAAGGTCAAGGAATGACCACCGCATATTCCGGAGCAATATGGCCTTAGTTGCTAATGCTCCTAAAAACTAAATAACAACAAACAACTCTTAGCTGGCCAGGAAACAGCCCAGACCTGAATCCTATAGAGAACTAACTGTTGGCACTGTGTGGAATCTGCAGTTGCCAGAAAGAAACGTGAACTTCGTGAGGGCATAATTCGTGTTTGGAACCACAAACTATCGGTTGATTATCTTCAGAAATTGATCCTCTCAATGCTTCGACAGTGTGCTGCTGTCATCCAGGGCTAGAGGCAGTTCAGCTAAATATTAGTTTGCTCCTGGTGAACTTTTCATTTTGTTTTCCATTTAAAATGATAAATTGAAGCAAATTGAGGGCTTCTGATAACCTTTCAGCCATAATTGTTGTGTTTACCAAAAATATTATATAAATATTGCAAATGCTCATTTTGGTATATTTTGAGAGCACCTGTCAAATATTGCTTAGCTTTGCCTTAACTATTAATAAATATCTTTTGTTTATATTTCTATTTGTGATGCAAGTCATTAATGTGAAAAAGGGTTAGAAATGTGAAATTCCTAGGTGATGTACTTTCTTTGAACACCAGTATATGTCTTGTATGATTATATGTATTCAGTTTTTGTGCTATCTCTGTGACATTTGGTACCAACAAAATAAATAAATAAAAAATTAATTTATAAAGTTAATATCCTCCAGCTTTGTGCTTTTTGGTGAACCATAGGATACAAGTTATTTTCTCTTATCCACTTTTTCCTTTTTAAATTTTCCTTCTTTAGAAAGAATTGCATTTAGAACACTTTCAATTTTGACATCTTCTTTCATAATTGTGCAGCCACACTACAGAGTGTCCCAGAAGTCTGGACTTGTCGGGGAAAAATGGATGCAGTGAATGCTCCTTTCTCAGAGAATAATCTTCCAAGCGACTTTTTGGAAATATTGCCTAAATGAACGGAGATGGCCGTGGCTGTGTCATCAGTGGTTTATCCTCAACGGATACTGTTTTCCCAAACTTTGCAACAAGTTTGCTAACACCTCTCTCTGTTATTAACTCATTTTTTCATTGACTCTGGACTCATTCTTCCTTACACAATGACACCTTGGGGCTAATTCATATATTTTCATCTGCAAAGATGAAAATAAACATAGATATGTTTATTTGATAAAAAAATATAAAAAATGAACATAAATATGTGTTAATGCTTATATATTAAAAAAAGAATATTTTGAATCTTTATATATATATATATAATCAATTTAATAGAAAAAGGAGAACAGAATCAAGGAGTAGAGGAATTAGCTATTGATAATAGAAAGTTAACCGAAGAAGAACTTTTGAGTAGAGCCCAGGAATCATCACAGTTGCGACTTCCAGCACTCTCTGGTACAGTTTCTCGCACTTCATCATCAAATATCATAACAGCAACAACTGAAATAAAAAAGAAAAAAGAACAAAATAAAGTACAGAGGTAAGTGTTTGTTTATTTACTATTTAGTGTTAGTATTAAAAAAGTGATGCAAGGAAGCAAACTAATACAGCATCAGCTTAAAAAAAAAAAAAAAAAAAACAGAAGCCTGCTCCACCTCAGTTTTCTATACCCTCTAATAATTTATCTAATTCCTTAAATTTAATCAAACTGCCCACTTCTACATTGCCAGAATGATAATTGTCCCAACAATTGATCAATTTGAAAAACAAATTTTTGCATAATCTGTTCTAGATAGAACTATTCTTTTTTTATTTAAATGTTTGTCCTGTTATGTTAGTTGTCACACAAGAATGAGCAGTGGTACCATCAGCATTTAGTTTACTTAATCCATTTAACATTTCCTATGCTGGGTTTTCTGACAACCTTTTTGACCCAGGATTGATTCAATCTGAATTGGGGAGGGCAGCAGAAACACTTTTGGGCTTTCTTCTCACTCATGCCTCAATTAGTCAGCCTCTGGCAAAGGTTGCTTGAAAAAAATATCCAGTTTTTTTTTTTCCTGTCAAAATTTCTAAATGTAGGGCAATTTCCCCTCCAAGTGGATTAAAAAGGTGATGGCACATGTTGGGGTAATGAAGCAGCAAACACGTTTAAGTCTCAAACACTTGAATCAGGTCTCCTTGCAGGAAACTAGTTTCCAAACATTACATTTTTCAGAACTGAAGTCTTTTGTGGTAAGAGTACCCTTTTGTGTCCTTAACTAATCTTGTTGCTCTTCCCTGAATCCATTCCGACAGATCAATTTTTTATTACGATAATCCCTGTATAATAGAATGATTCCTGTCTCTGCTTGCAAAATTTCTATATATCATTGTCAGAACCACCATTACTGCCCTATATAAGCCTGTCTGCACAGCTCAGAGAACTTCATGTCAGGCAGTACAATAACTTGTAATGAAAGAGAATGAAATATTGTAGCCCATATGTAACACTTTGTGTTTACAATGTTAAACCTCAATTGCCACTTCTCAGGCCATCTGTCCAATCTTTCTAGCCCTTGTTCCAGTAGTATGCATTGATTCCTGTCATTAACCCGTCATGCCAAACTTTATATAAAATGCAAATGTAGACAATAAACTTGACATCCTTTCATCAAAATTGTTACCAAATATCAAAAAAAGTAAATGGCCTATTTATACCACCCTAGAATGGTCTTAGACAGCTTAAAAACTAAGACCATTGTAGTCATCTTTATGAAAGCAATATTCCTTCTTTTTCCCTCAATTATAGCTACATCTTTAAGTAAATTCTGCATCAGTATATTATGATCACTATCACTTAGTAATTCCTTTATATGTAGATCTTAATGCATGAAGATTTGTTGCTGATAATCAGATCAAGCATATTGTTTTGTTTTCTGTGTTGCTTCTCTAGCATGTTGGTGTAGAAAACAGTCATCCAATAAATCCACAAAAGTCTTGCTGCTGTGTAAGTGACCAGCCCACAAGTCCTAGTCATTATCTGAAAAGTTATAAGACATTCTGATACTCTATGAATTTTTTTTATCATCAATAAATTTTTCTAACCAGAAAGTTTTCTTCCACTCTGTTTGTTTGCATAATTGTTTGTTATAGTTACCACAGTCATTTTTCTTATAACATACTACTGCTCTCATTTTTGTTTTCCAATTGCTTATGTCACACTAAAGTGACTTACCATTGCACTGACCACCCACATCAACTTGCTGCACTGTGTTATTTTTAACCAAGTTCCATGTTATTTTTAACCAAGAGTTTAACTTCACCCTTCCCTCCTATCCTGCCTGTTCTTCCTTGTGTTAGGGAACCCCTGATGCCACTTGACAATCAACACTATGTCCTTTCTTATGTCTCCACACAGTGTTTGGGTATGTGTTCTCACCAGTGAGAATGTATAATCTCACCCTCCCATGCCAAATTATTGTCCACCCCCATATCTCAATCTGACAGAATGTGTAAACATCAATAGTTGAATGTAAAAATGCAGCGTTTCTCAACCTGTGTGCCACGAGTATGCTTCAAATGTGCCACGGAAAATACAAATTAAAAAAATGAATAAATCCAAGTTTTATAATGAAAATTAATTCATATAAAAAATTCGTTTATTTACGCTGTGCCGATCCGAGCCCCTTCCGGTGGTCAATATGACATCACATTTAATTCCTAGTACTAGATCTGTTCACTTTTATTTGCCTTTTGATTCCTAGTACTAGAATTGTTCACCTTTATTCGGCCATTCAGGCCCATTCTTATCACTTGACTCTATCCCAGGCACCCTACAGTGCATTTTTAAGCTGTATAAGTGAAAATTGTAAGCAGCATAGTGAGAAATTTTTTTTTTTTTGTATTTTAAATACTTTTTGTGTTTTTATCTGTAAATCATCATATTCAGTTAATTCGTATGGAACAGATATTTTCAATTAACTGTGTTAGTTTCTAAAAGTAACTTTAATTATTTTTAGGAATTATTAGCGATGGATAAATATTTTATGAAAGAAAATCGGAAGAGGCAACTTGATTATTTTTAAGAATTATTAGCAATGGATAAATATTTAATGAAAGAAAATCAGAAGAGGCAACTTGATAACAGTGAACTTGGAGAAAATAACAAAAACAAAAACGAGCAACCGTCAACATCAAAAAAGATAACATGTTGTAAATGCGATGATGATTATTTGGCGATGGGATTTTTTTTATACTGGTACCCAAGATTGTCCTCAATCTTTGTGTGGTATGTGGTTTAAAATTGTCGAATGAATCAATGGTGCTGAGTAAATTGCAGCGTCATTTTTCTATGAAACACAAGAATTTATCGTCCAAAACTATGGAGTATTTTAAAAAACTGCAGGCCTCTACTAGAATACAAAGTACAGAATTTTATAATATGACTAAAATATCTGATGAAGCACAAGACTATTAGTAGCCGAACTGGTGGCAAAAAAAAAAAAAAAGAAGAAGAAGAAATCTCACTTGAGTGCAGAAAGTCTGATTTTACCAGCATGTTTGGTAATCGTGAAAATCATTTTGGGAGAGGAAGCTGAAAAAATAATAGTACAATTTTTAAAATATCACAATTAGCAGGCATATAAAAGAAATGTCTGATGATATTAAAAAACAAATTGTTCAACATATTAATAATTTTGGGCGACTGTTTGTGTTTCAAGTAGGTAATTCTACAGATATTAGCAGGAAAGCCCAATTAATAGCATTTGTCAGGTTTATCGGAAACGACACAATTATTAATATTTTATTTATTATTTATTTTTTGTTGTTGTAAAGAACTCTCTGAAAGGATAACCGACCAAAACATTTTCAAAGTAATATTTACAAAAGTGGGGCATATTGTGGAAGCACAATACGCCACACTTTTGTATCATGTTAGCATTTGTACCGACTGTGCTCCAGCGACAGGAGCACGAAAGGATCTGTAAAACTTAGTAAAATGACATAATTCAAATATTATTACAACACTGTTTTATTAACAGAGAAGTTCTAGTAGCGAAGACAGTGGTACCCGATTTAGAACTTGATCAAAAGGTTTTTCCTTTAGATAAACTGGACAACTGTTGTCTCTTATTGAGTGATTATGAGGAAGTTTTGAGCTTATGAGAAAGTTTTGAGCTTTTATAGTTTGCACAGACAGCTCGCTGGTTTTGTTGGGGCAGCTCTTATACTCGTGTCCCTTTTGGACAGTGCCCACAGGTTGACTCAGCCTGATTGCAGGTGTGTGTGGTGTGGCCAAACCTGCAGCTCTTGAAACACTTTGGGAACACCCACATTTCCCCTAAAACAATGGCTGCCCCAGTCTATATATTCTGTCTTGATTTTTTATTGTATTCCAAGCTGGTGGGGGGGTTAACTCCACCACCCAGTTGACATTATTATGTGACTTAGACTTTGTAGGAAATTTTGGCTTAATAAGCTCTTCTGGGATCGCATCAGGGTGAGATGCTTGCAGATTATAGTAGTATAATTCCTCTGTGATTTGCACAGGAGTGGAGTTCTTGCTGACATATTTGATTGCTGAGGGGCCTTTTTTCTTTGGTTGTTCTACAGTAAGGCAAAGTGACGAGATGGCAGGATTTTTTGTCTTCTATTTCTTTTGATGTTTCAGATTCAATCAGTACCACAACATTTCGGGCCTTTCTGATCGATTTAATCCTTGTAGTTTTAAAGTGTTGCTTCAGGTTATTGACGACTGTATTCTTGACTTCCTTGCTAGACTTAATTTATTCGTTGTCAGTTTTTAGAGTTAAAATAAATTTAGGGTTTTTAGTAGTGGTTTTCTTTTGGTTGTCAGGTCGGAGGTGTCATTACTCGGCTTGTTAGCAGTCTTCAGCAAGGGCACTGTTGCATTTGGTTTCCTTGTTCCTCCAATTTGGCTGCAGCCTTCTTGCATTCAATGTGCATATTTGGCAATAAGTATTCCATCTTTGACCAGATGGTAATTATTTTTCCTCTCAGGGTTGGAGGATCTTTATGACCTCCAGTTTGCATTGGAGATGGCCCATGATAGGACCATTGAAGGGGGGGGGTCCAGTGCCATAGCATTGTTAGGTGTATTTGGTTGCTCTTGAAGCTCTGCAGGGTGGTTTTTTTTTCTTGCAGTCTCAATGTCTTGCTTCCTGATGCTTTCTAGGCAAAAAGGGCAAAAAGCCAAGGATGGCAAGTGTGTGTGTGTGTGTGTATGTGTTTTGTTTTTTTGAATGCTGGCACCTGGCGACATCATAGCCAGGGGACACCAGGTGCCCCGCCCCCTGACTCCCAACCTTGGCCATGAGGAGGCATCCCAGAGTCCACAATCTACCTGAGATACTTACTGGGGCTATCAGGCAAACCAGGAGCCCTGAATTTTTAAGGAAAGGAAAATAGAAAGAATAGTATGGGAAAGTGGATAGAAAGCAAGGTGATGAAAGGAAGTGACATCCCCGAAAATAAGAAATTAGAAGTAGAGAGATACAAAGAATTTAAAGGAAAGGAGAGGGAAGATAGCAGGATGAGTAGGGGAGTTGGTTAGGGAGGAAAGAAATTGAAGTAGGGATAGAAGAGGGAGACATCCCCTGAAAAATAAGTGAGAAGATTATGACAGCTAATTGAGTATAGAGAAAGAAATATATTGGATATAATTAGCAAATAAATATTTCCCATCTGCATATTAGCATCAAAAGAAGAGTAAGCATGGAAGAAACCGATCCCAGATCTCAAATGACAATTCATTTGAAAATGGTAGCAGTTGGAACAAAACCGATTTATAAGAAGTTAAAAGTTGCCATTGAAATTTAAATCAATCAAAATAAATGGCAGAAAACTGATCACTGTGCTGGCTTAACAAACAAACAAACAGAACTAAGTCTAGTAAAATGCTGTGCAATATAAAACCCCTGCTCAAAATTACTGAATGGGAAAAGGCAAATAATATGAAGGATGAGGGTAAAGGTGACCTGAAGCCAGAACCCCCAAGAAAAACATTAATATTAAAATTAAAACTAGATTAATTAAACCTTCAAAATGGGAAAATGTTAAAATGTGAGCATCTTCTCATATTCGAGATGTCAAAATGTGAGCATTTTCTCACGGTAAAAAAAAAAAAAAAAATTACAAAATAAATAAGTCACTAAAACACTTGATTAAAAGAACCAAGTGTAAAATTATTGTCCTTGAAGACACAACTCTGTTACAGTTCACTACAAAAACATCTTTCAACCATTAACAAAACTACCTTTTAAAGCTGTGCGTTTACAATATGTTTTCGCCTACAAAACACTTTGTCAGTAAAGTCTGAGAAACAGAAAGTTCTCTTTTGAGACTACAAAACTTGGGAAGTCACTAATATTATAGACATTTGTTGTGATTTGTAGTTGATTTCTAAAATCTAGTTACAATCTAAGATATGCTCCACTGTCTTAACTGCACTAAAGAGGGCGCCTCCGTAGCCAGGTGAGCAGGAGAAGCAGTGTGTACACGCTTCTTGATTAGACCGGGGTTCGAACCAGTGACCACCAAATACAGAGGTTGCGGAAAGGTCAGGGAATGACCTCCGCATATCCCCGTAGCAATATGGCCTTGGTTGCTAATACTCCTAAAAACCAAACAACAACAACAGCACCACACGGGTAGTGGGGGTAGGTGGATAAACCGAATTTATGCAGTTTTGAGTTGTTACTCCCATGACCAGTTACCAAAAATGTTACATTAAGTCCCAGACCGAGCCGATTACTCTGTCTATCATGTACATTCATTTAATCAAGCTAAACCAAATGGCCACCTGAGCCGTAGCTCATCTGCCACTTACAATCATAACTGTTTTATTTGTTAATAACCTTGGTCAATCAATCTTTAACAAAACAACGAACAATTACAAAAGTCTAACTTGACTAATGACATAAATCAAAAGACAGCACAACCTTTAGCCTCGCGGCAGAGTCGGCATCTCCGCCCCCACCACGAGTTTCCGCTCCCACCACGAGGAGGTAGGTTGCCCTATCTAGTGAAACATAGTCTGGTACCTGCCAGACTAAATAATAATAACAATTGATCTTTCAAAAAAATTCATAATAACAATTGATCATACAATACTCACACCGGTCCAGTCCCTGCGAACCCCAACACTGACGTTACTGTGACCGACGACTCCCAGTCACCACCGGGAGAAGTCTTCCTACAATTACTAAAAAAAGGGGTACCTCCACATGATACCAACTAATCTTGTTCAGTTCTTCTCTTTAAAGTATCAACCGCCTTTAAATATTCCGGACAAGTTCGATCGTTAGCACCATGTGCAGAAGGCACCTTCCTCCTTCAGCAATTTACACATTTTGGAGCATCTGCTCTTTGTGTACAAGACTTAAAAGTATGACCACTCCTGGCACAGTAACTGCAGAACTCGCCCGCATCACAGTACCGGGCCACATGGCCATACGCCATACATTTATAACATTGCGTCGGTGTCCACAACTCCCGAACACGGTGTGAGCTCCAATTCAAAAACACTCTTGAATATTTTAAAAGGTATCTCCTTACACGTGGGGGGAACCTCCACCACTATATTGTACCCTGGAGAGTTCCTTGCCTTATTTTTTGCAAGTATTTTTATCTCGGAAAGAATTTGGTCTTTATTGACGAATCCGTCAACCAAATTCCTTTCCCACAATTCATTTTTTAGGGACTCTCGATCCACATCTGAATCAACATCAAAAATTACTAATCTTGGCAACCGATGAAGGGGCCTTTCAACCTCCATCCCAAGCTTTTGTACCTCCGTACACTCTTCGATTTTCTTGACATCGACTTCAGAAGCAGTTTCGATCATTACCCTTTTATTTCTTATAGGTCGAACTGATACTATCTTGACGTCAGTTAAGACAGGGGCAGCTCGTCCCATCAACTCACTCTTAACTTGGTCACTAGTACTATATTTGTCCGCCTTTGCCTTCACTATAATCATTTTATTCTTGGACTTTACCTCACTGGAACTGACAGCCTCTGCATATGATCTTTGAACAGCCATTTCTTTTTCTTTCTGTTCCATCAAAGTGCTCAACTCCTAGTCTCAAGGAGCACATTTCGAACAGTCAAAGACTGCACCAACTCAGCCATCTTGTCCCAGTATCCCATTACAATATCTAGATCATGTACACTTGGCTTTTTAAAAGCCGATACAAAAAACCTTAATTTACTTCTATAAAAATCCAAATTCTCCAAGGTGGTAGGTTCTAACATACACCGTGCATATTCCGAGGACTTCTCCTGTGAATCTAAAGGTGTCTTCTGTCTTGAACTCTTCCCATCTGGAATTCTTTTCTTTTCAGGTGGTCTACTCGAGACCTCTCCTCTAACTTCTTCAACTGAAGACTCCGAGTTCTCCTCCGAAGATTCTTCTGATTCTTCTACTGGAGGGACTGGAATCTTTTTCCTAGTTCTTGGCATTATACTCTACAACTTTCTTGACCACTCACAAAATTTTGATTACACGAAATTACAAAAAGAACCAGTCCTAAACAAGCTCTATCTGCCAGCTGAGGGAACAATCACCTCAGCTGCCCAGCACAGACCACTAGGAGGAAGAGCCTCTTCAAACAATTTGTTGTTCAGGGATCCAAACAAACAGCCGCACTATCACAAGACCAAACAAGTCGCAATGATAAAGTTTTGACCAACTAATCAACAAATCATTTGGCACCTGGGCCAGTCTATCATGTACAGACACATTTGGAAGAAAACTATGTTACTCTACTACCCAATGGAGAATTATTCCATTGTGTTTGCCAGTCCCTCAGAACACTAGGCCACCAAAGTGAGTCAAATGCCCTGGCAAAGTCAATAGAGATTGCCAACATATATTTTTCCTCTGAGTTTTTAACTGTCGTCAGCAGGTGGTGCATGGCGTCCTCCATATAGTTACCCTGCTTAAAACCGTACTGATTGTTGGAATTTAAACCTGCTTCTGTGTAGTATTGAGCTAATATGCTATATATTAGTCTTTCATATATTTTCCCCTAGTATAGGGAATAGGGCTATCGGTCTATATGATTTGGGATCAGTAGGGGGGTTTCTCAGGGTTTTTGAGAATTAATCTTAACACTGCTTTTTTTCCATATTTTTGGGAATATACGTTCTGTCATACAGTTATTATATAATGCTGTTAATTTGTCTGGTGCTATTTCCACTAATTTTTGATAATCTCAACCTCTAAGAGATCAAAACCTGGGCATTTATTGTTTTTGGTTTTAGATAGTGCTATTTCTAAGTCTTATATAGAAAACAGAGGTTCAATATTGGCATTGTCATATTCAGTGTTTTCTTTTATAATGTCTAACCGGGTGGGGAAATGATTCCCAGTTTCCATCTGAATAATACTGTCTAGGATGTTATTTACAGAATCCACCCAACACAGGGTTAGGCTTCCATCTGGTTTGACAGTAGTTTCCTCATGGCAACTTGGTGGGAACTACTGGAAACAATAACCCTTGGGGAATTGTCTACAGAATAGTGAGCAACAAGTGAGCACAAAATGCGGTGGATGCACTGAGAGATTCTTATAGAACTTTCAGGAATCAGTATACAAGTAGATGAGCTGTAAAAACAGGAAATGTTTTTACAGCTCATCTGCTGTATGTTCTGCGAAAATCTGCCAATTTGCCTTTTTAAGGTTATACCTTTTGATATCCAATAAGGGATGTTGGGTTGTTTGTCATTGCCTGTTTAGTTTGAAGGAAATGGCACTATGCTCTGATGTGGTCCATGCTGGCTGGATACGCCAGTCTGTAATTTTTTGAGCTGTTGAATTGGTGGCAAGATAACATCAATGTCACTCTCCCCACATGGTACTGCTAAAAGTTGGGAGATTATTTGGTTGGTTTCTAGCACTTGGAAGGGTGAGGTAGCTATATAGGCTGAAAGTATCTGGCCATTGTGTGTGTGCGTGTGCGCCTGCCTGTTCTGTCTTCCGTACGGCCATAAGGCTGACAGACAATTGACATCAGCACACACTATGATATTTGCAATAGGTAGCAAGTCTGTGACTACTTGTAGGTATTCAATAGTTGGATTTATATCTTCACCTGGTCTGGAATATAGTGAAATAATGTAAAACTGTCCTACAGCACTGGTGATGTGGGCACACACTCCTACTGGGGAGCAGAGGTGGCTCACCTTTGTGACTGTAAGGTCAGTATTTTTAACTACTATTGCTGTAGAAGGGACATCTGAGGTGTATTCTATTATTTTATAGCCTCTTGGGCATCTCTGAACCCTACCCATATGTGTGTAAGGCTCTATGATCTGATGTAACAAGATATCTATATTATTTTCTTCTAATTTGAGTTTGATCTGATCTACAACAGTTCTTGCTCTTTGAGCATTCAATTGGACGAGATTTAGAGCACTAGTCACATTTATGTTTTCAATCTGGCCTAGATTGTATAAGTTTTACCATTTTTTTATAATAGGGGCATTTATCATCCCTGTATAGTCATCAGCCATGCTGCCTTGCAGGTAGCACATTTTGGCTGCTGAAACCTATTTTTGTAATCGTGGCCAGCTACTGCACAGTGAACATACAGGTTCTTTCTGACTGAAATCTCTGGCAATGTGACCATATTTATGGCAGTTAAAGCATCTTTGGATAGGGAAATGTTCCCTAAATCTATGACTGGTCCAGCTGGCATAGATTCTCTGTTGTCACTGCAATACCTTCCAAATTTTTGGTGTAATTTTTGCAATTATGTTGAGCTGTCCATTCCTTTTTGTTTTTTGTTACTCTTTTCAGCAGGAACTCAGCAGCAAATTCATCCATTGTCATTTCATTGTTAAAGTTTTTGAAGTAGATGGCCATCATGAATTCTTTTTCTATTACTGACAAAAAGGGAAAAACCCAAATATTATAATCTTTGATGTACCTGTGTCAAAACTCAAAACTCAAAAACCCAGGGAGCAAGCCCAGTTTTTCCACCTCAGGATGGTTTTCTGTTTTTCTTAGATCTTCTTTGCTTGCTACCTCGATCAGGACTCCATTATTCCTGATTTTTCATATGTTGTTTATCTTTATTTCTCTTAGATAAAGCCTCAACTTTGTTACCACTGTGTCCTTAACTGCCTCACTCGTTTTATGGGCAGAGTCACTTTTTGCTTGGCCCCGGGTGCCAAGCGATTATTAGTGTAGCCAAGCGATTTCCAAGCGATCTATATATTGTGTGTGCAAAGCAAATAGTTTTCTTTAGGTTTAAACACAATTTTCTTTATTTATTTGTATTGAGAAACTTCTGCACTACAAAAAGTAGACAGAGTTCCAGGAAGGAAACTCACCTTTCTGTTTCTTGTTATCTTACTAACCAAACTAACTCAGCCGCTTGGTTACCCTTGTGGCACTGCTCCTGCCTCCCCGTGGCGGGGCCGGTAACCTGGAAAGAAAAGCTATCTTTCCGGGGCTAAAAGGAGCAAAATGATCTCTTCTACAGGACACAAGGATCCTAATATGGCTGCTCATGAGATAGAAGACTCTAACTCATGCAGTGCTAAGCGTCAAAAAACTGACAGTGTACAAAGAAGGCATCCAATGCACCTTGTATTGCATTCGACTCAAGAACAGTCTCTTGGTAGTCTCTCGCCTTTTAAAATTCAAAAATATCTAGAAAATCTAATAGGATCTCCAAAAGCAACTAAGCGTCTGAGATCGGGCGACTTGCTCGTTGAGGTCTCAGACGAACGGCAATCACAACGGCTCCAAAAACTAACATCTTTTGGAGGATTATCGATTACTGTCTCCCCTCATGCTACTTTAAACACCTCCAGGGGTGTGATAGCTGAGTGGGATCTCATAAATCTCTCGGAAGAAGAGTTGAAAAATGAATTGCAAGACCAGGGAATTGTGCATGTCAAGCGCATACACACAAAACGAGACAATGCTCTAGTTCCAACTCGGAATATAATACTAACATTTGATAGCCCCAAACCTCCAGCATCCATCAAAGCAGGTTATCTGAATTGTCAAATAAAATTGTACATTCCTAACCCTACACGCTGTTTTAAATGTCAAAAATTTGGGCATTCCCAAAACGTGTGTAGAGGTTTAGCCACTTGTGCTAATTGCGGTTCACCCGAGCACAATCACTCCGACTGCAAAGCAGAGCAGCACAAATGCTCAAATTGTAATGGTCCACATACTACCTACTCCAGAGATTGTCCGCTATGGAAAAAGGAAAAAAACATTCAACGGGTCAAAGCCGAAAACAACATCTCGTACCAAGAAGCTAAAAAATCTGTACAGGCTCAATTTAACACTCGACCCAGCTTCGCTGAAATAGTTCAAAAACCAACTGCAGCAACCAGTACTGTGCAAAGAACAATAACAACTGGTACTCAAACTGAGGTAACGTTTCCCCCAGATAGATCAATGTCAGATTGGGCTCGGTCAATCTTGGAAGCTGTACCCCTTTCTGGTAAACCATATAAATCAAACAAGGGTGTTAACACACCAATCACTGTTCCGCATTCTACCAATAACCCAATGTACTCCAAAAGTGGTGATACTACTAAAACTGATTCGATAGAAATGGAAGGCAACACTGACCGTGAAGAACCCATTCTCGATCTCTTCCCAGAAGAAGAGATGGAAACAGGAAGACCGTACTTCCCGAAAAGAAAATCTGGTCACCATAAGCCAACAGTACCTCGGACAGAAACCGAGGACCACACTTCACCCAAATAATGCCCAGTTTTCTTCAATGGAATTGTAGAGGGTATCGCACCAACCTTGATGACATTCGTGATCTCCTTCTTCAGTATAACCCAGTTGCTTTTTGCCTCCAAGAAACTAACTTAACAGCTTCTGTTGCTACCTCACTTAAACACCACGTTATCTACAGAAAAGATCGAGTTTCACATGTAAGCAATTCGGCTCATGGAGGGGTTGCACTTGTAGTCAGCTCCAATATCCCTTCCCGACCATTAATGTTACAAACAAATCTAGAAGCAGTAGCTGCTCGAATATCCTTTCGTTTTTCTTTTACCATTGTCTCCTTATATCTTTCCCCTAACCAAGACATTTCTTACACTGATCTTGAAACTGTTGTATCTCAGCTCCCTGCTCCCTTTTGCATCATGGGAGATTTTAACGCACATAATCCTCTATGGGGAGATAGAATACACGATAAACGAGGAAAAATACTAGAAAAACTTTTAGATAAATTTAATCTGACACTACTGAATACTGGTTTACCCACTTATTTTCATCTACCTTCTGGGTCAAGCTCAGTAATTGATCTCTCCATATGCTCACCAGTCCTTTTTCCGCTGTTTGATTGGTCTGTTCATGACAGTCTCCTGGGTAGTGACCATTATCCAATAGTCTGTCATGTAGAATCAAATTCACCACCTTGTCATAATCAAACTGCCAAATGGAACTTTGCCAAAGCTGATTGGACAAAATATAGGCAACTAGCCATCCTGCAAAAAACAGCTATTTCAAATGTGTCAATAAATAACGCTGTTGATTATGTAACTAATCAAATATTGCTGTCCACTGAAGCAGCAATACCAAGAGTGTCCACAAGTCATAAAATAAGATTAAAACCCTGGTGGAACAATGAATGCAATCAAGCTAAACGAGAGAAAAATAAAGCCTGGAATAAATTTCGCAAACTCCCTACTGCTGCTAATCTAGTACACTTTAAGAAAGCCAGAGCCAATGCTAGACGCATTCAGCGTGCAAGTAAAAGAGAGTCATGGAAACGTTTTGCCTCAACTATTACGCGGTCCACTAAAACACAAACCATCTGGAAAAATATAAGAAAAATGTATAATAAATATCCTCCTTTGCACCTATCAATTTTGAATGTAAATGGGAATGATGTTTCACTACCTCAAGACATAGCTAACACTCTTGGAGAATCCTTTGCTGCAACCTCTGCCGTATCCTCATACTCCCCAAACTTTCAGAAATTAAAGTCTCTTGCTGAAAAGCAGACCCTAAATTTTAACACAGACCACCATCAAACGTACAACTGTCCCTTTACCATAATTGAACTACGGCTTGCTCTTAACAGCTCGAAACACAGTGCTGCTGGACCCGACGGAATTCACTATGTCATGTTAAAAGAGCTGAGCGAAAAGTCGCTTCATGTCTTACTCCAGCTATATAACCGGGTTTTCACAGAAAATACTTTCCCTGATAACTGGCGACACTCGTATGTCATAGCATTATTAAAACCTGGCAAGGATCCAATCAACCCGCGTCACTATCGACCTATTGCCCTCACCAGCTGTATGGGAAAAATAATGGAAAAAATGGTAAACTCTCGTCTCACCTGGGTGCTGAGCAAATACAACCTCATCAATTCATCGCAGTGTGGATTTCATACAGGTCGATCAACTTTAGACCTCTTGATTCAAATGGAAAACCAGATTTGCAATGCCTTCTTAAGGAAAGAACATTTGACTACAGTTTATTTAGACGTTGAGAAAGCTTTTGACACAGCTTGGCGATACGGAATTCTCCGTGATCTTTATGAATTAGGCTTCAGGGGTAATATGCCAAGATTTATACAGAACTTTTTGAAGCAGCGATCCTTTCAGGTCCGCATTCAATCCACCCTTTCCCGAGAATTCATCCAAGAAGAAGGTGTTCCACAGGGCTCAGTTTTAAGTGCTACTCTATTCATTATAAAAATCAACTCAATTACCAAGATCATTCCGGCCACTGTATTTACTACTTTATATGCAGATGATGTTAGTATATCTTGTCACTCACAGAACATGAGAATGATTGAGAGACAACTGCAAGGAGCTCTTAATAAGATTACAACGTGGGCTACAGATAACGGGTTTCGCATATCACCTGAAAAAACTGTTGCAGTTCATTTCTGTAGAAGACGTAATCTGCACCCTGACCCAATTCTAAAGTTGGGGAACCGTGATATACCTGTTGTGCCTACCATTCGTTTCCTCGGGTTAACTTTAGATAAAAAACTGACCTTTCTTGACCATATTAAACAACTTAGAACCACCTGTTTCAAGAAATTAAATATTTTGAGAGTATTATCAGCTTCAACATGGGGTGCTGACCGTCAAACACTCCTTCATTTATATCATGCAATCGTAAGATCAAGGTTAGACTATGCGTCACCAGTTTACAACTCTGCTAGACCTAGCATTTTGAGGGCTTTGGACCCTATTCACCATAGTGGCCTTCGCATTGCTCTTGGAGCTTACCGCACATCTCCTGTGCAGAGCCTGTACGCTGAAGCTCACGATCCCCCACTCTCTCTCCGAAGACAAATTTTATTGCTAAATTATGCCGTCAAAATAAAAAGCCAACCCCTGCATCCATCGTGGAAACATCTATTTACACCAGATTGGGAGAACTTGTATGCTGTTTATCCATCAATAAATCGACCTGCTGGCATACGTCTTTGCTCACTACTTGATAATTGGCAGCTTAACCTTTCTAAAATAGCCACCACTAGTTTCACGACTCCTCCATGGGCTTTTTGCCCTGCCACCTGTGATCTGTCCCTTCAAGAATGGGGGAAAAGTACTCTTTCTTCACAGAATGTAAACCAGCTTCATAAATCTCTACTTGAGAAATATGGATCTTATACCAGTATATACACAGACGGTTCCAAATCTGATCAACACGTCGGTGCTGCTGTTGTTTTTCCATCATCTACAATCTCAAATCAGTTACCTTTAGAATGCAGTATTTTTACTGCTGAACTACATGCCATACAAATGGCACTAGAAACTATAAAATTGCATCAGTTTACCCATAGTATTATTTTTACCGACTCTCTCAGTGCCCTTCACGCTTTACAGCAACCAAGAAAGCATCATAACTACCTACTTGGTAATATTCAAAACTTGCTGGCTCATCTAGCTAAGAACACGAAAGTAGTAAAATTTTGTTGGGTCGCTAGCCATGTTGGCATACCTGGCAATGAGAGTGCTGATCATGCAGCCAAATCTACTGTGCAACCAATTGACGACTCCTTCAGAATTCCTTTCACCGATTATAAAAGTCTTATAATAAAGCGAAGTATGAATTACTGGCAAACCATCTGGCAAAACCAAGAAGGCAACAAACTCCTTCGGATTAAACCAAAACTCCAGTCTTGGCCATCTAGTTTCCGCTCGAAACGAAAGGAAGAAGTCACACTTGCAAGATTACGAATAGGACATACACATCTTACTCACCTTTATCTTCTTTCTTCCTCAGACCCGCCTTCTTGTCCGAACTGCCATGCTCAAATCACAGTCCAGCACATCTTTGTTGACTGCCCTCTCTATAATGGAGTACGGCAAACCACCTTCTTGTCAAACTGTGCAGCCCAAATGACACCTACTTTGCAACAAATATTAGACGACGGATCTGACATTGATGCTGTTTTCACTTTCCTAAAAAGGATAAAATGCTACGACAGAATATAATGCTTAAATCTCACTTTTAATTAAGCCTGTTACCTCCTACCATTGTTTGGCGCATAATGGCCTATAGCTGCCGTTGCGCCGTAAAACAAACAACAACAACAACAACTTTTTGCTTTCAGAATAATGTTGCTTTCCTTCTTTATATTATGTTGCTTAGTAGTGGTTTGTTTAGCTCTAGTTATGTCGTTTGCCATTAACCTTTGCAGCTTGGGCATCGGTTAATGTGTTTATTGTTTTATAGTTCTTCTCTTCAGGTGTAATCTCTAATTTTGATTTTAACACTTGGTTCTTTGTGTTTAATTCAATCAGGCACTGCTCAACAGTTCACTATCTACAGCCTAATTGCAGATGTAATCCTGTTGACTTGCTTGTGCATATATTCTTCTAGATACACTCTGGTTTTTTTTGCCTGTTTGATAGGGTCAGTCAAGTTTGTTAAATAGTCTAGTTTTAGTTCTTTCTTTTGTTGCAACTCTGGAATTTCTATAGTTTCTTGATTTTTTTCCCTTTCCTGCCCTTCTTAATACTGAGGAGGCAAGCTATCCAGTTCATTACCATTTTCCTCATTAATAGGGCTTATCTAACAGCATATCATTTGTGTAAGCAGCGTGTCTTGCTTGAAGTAAATTACTTTTACCTATGTGCAGCACCATTTTTCTTCTGGTGGTGGAAATTTTAACTATTTTTTTTTTCTTCTACAAATCACTTCCCCATACTCTAAATGACATACCCACCAATTTTCGCAGCTCTATCTCGAACCGTTTTGACACTACAGTCTCCTGAATAGGGAAATTTATTTTATAACCACCCAGTATATATGTATGTATGGGGGGTATCAAGAAGTTTGTATCCTTATCTAGAAATAATAGCCCTACAAAGACGTCAGCAGTCTTGGAACCCATTGTGCAGAGATTGTGCAGAGGTTGAGCAGAACCCATTGTGCAGAGGTTGAGCAGCTGGTGCTGAGTTCAGACCCATAACTAATTCCCACTGCATTTGTGATGAAATGAATTGTCACACGTCTGTAACTCAGCACCAGCTGCTCAAACTTTGCAACCGTCTCACTGTCTGTGGATGTTGATGGCCTTCCTTCTTTTGGCTCGTCAAAGACACTTGTATGACTGCACGGGAACTCCCGTTTCCACTTTTTTACAGTGTCATAGGAAGGACTATTCTACCCATACACAGCTTTGATTTCTTTGTCAGTTTCCTGAGCTTTCTTACCCGCAAATGCAGGAACTGATTGAGGTGTATAAAGCTTTGAATGGTTTGAGCATGCTCAATGCTGATGGGATTCTTCCTCTTGTTCAGAATAATCGCCTGAGAGGGCATAAATTCAAATTGAGGAAAGACGGTTGTAGGATAGATTTGCGGAAGTTTGCCATTAGCCAGTGGGTGGTTGATTGCTGGAACAAACTTCCATCTGTTGTTGTAGAAGTTAGCTTAAATAGATTCAAGGCAGAACTTGACAAACATTTAGAGCGAGTGGATGGGTTTTTTTGGCTGATGCTATATAAGCTTGCTTTCTTGCATCATGTGCCTTTGCTAATACTAACTTGATCACTGGTTGATAATCCACTTTGTCAACCATAGCATCCTTCCTCAGATTCTGGGCTCCACCTCTTATTGTTATTGAATATGCAAACAAAAACTTATATTAAAAACGGCATCGTCCTACTTATGTTTTATCTAGCTCAGGGTACGAACCTTTTGATACCCCTCGTATATATATATATATTGGTTTTACTTAACAGGCAGATTTTTATTTATAAATGATAATTTTACATTGGATTTATATTTAAAAATAAGCAGTTCCCTGCAACTGTCATCCTGTTAAATATTAAGATTTCTTAGTTTTACTTCTTGATGGAGAATCAAATGAAGCATATATACTGAAATTTACTGATAAGAACAATTTTAAAATGTTTCCCAATGATTTAAGCAGGTAACAGATTAAATGTTAGAAAAATTATAATATCTGTCCTACTTTGGATACAAATGACTTTATTAGATATCTAAAACTTTTCCAATATTCAATGTCCTTCATTGTCTCAACCAAAAATAATGTACTGCCATAATGAAATATACAAATAGATTAAGCGTACTTTTTCAGTAATATGATGTTTTTAATTAAATTAATGTGTTTAGTCTATTTTTTTCCCTCCTTAGCAATGAGAGCTTGTCAAGTTTGGGTCCTCTTCCAGATTTTGGTCTGTTTGAAACAAGTCGACTTGCATGTGCTGTTCTTCCTCAATACCATCCCAAACAGCTAATGGAACTATTAGGTTTTGGAAAACTACGGCGTGTAAAAGCAATTCTCAGTCACTTGGTACGATGCCTCTCAGGAACAGAGAATATTAAGGTATAATGATGTATACTTTTTCCTCAATCATAATTAACACTTTCATATCATGGTGATGATGATGCAGCAGTGAGTTGCCAAGTATCTACTCCTTTGGGCAGGCTGACCACTGGTGGATCACCAAATACAGTTTATTTGTCTGTCTTGTCTATTTGCTTAATGGGTACATTACTGTAGAATGTCTCATCACACTGCTTACATTACAGTTAGGCTAAGATTTTGCATGAAATAAAAGTAAAATAATTTTTTTTTTTTATTACCAAACTATGGTGTTTTATCCATTAACTATCAATTACCAAGTGTCTAGTTTGAAGCTACACACTTGATGTCCAAGGTCGTTTAGTGCTTCAAGGTATTTAACTGCTAGTTTAATGTAGCAAGGACAGAAAGTTGAGTTGTTTAATATTAGTATTAGAATGCCTAAATCATGAGTGTCCACCTTGTAGTCCTCTCCTTCATATTGCTCAGCCTATGGCTGTGTAGGGAAACTTTCAAGTGTTATGCCTCCCCAAGTTTATAACTAGCACATCACAAGATATAGTTTCACATTTATTTTTGCAAATATTAGGGTTTTTTTTATAATATTTGATTTTACTTTTTTTACTTATTTATTTTTATTTTATTTATTTTTTATAAAATATATTTTATTAAATTTAATATCACTAGTGGTTAAAAGTTTTGTCAGCAGTATAATTTTTGTGATATTCTATTAATTTATATTCCGTAGTATATTGTAAGTTTAAATTTGTAAAGTATTTGGAAAACTATAGCTGAATATTCAGATAGCCTTTGTTATCAATATTTCGGCAGAAATTTTGTAATTTTTGTTTGGTAGCTTAAATTTAACTTCTTTAGTGATTAAAGTTTTTACAATATTTTGTTAACATAAATTCTGGAGTATGTTGTGAATTTAAATTTTGTAATCATTGCAAAGTTAAAATTTTACTTAAATTATGGTTTCTACAAGGTCCATCCACTTACAATACAAAATCCAGGGACATCAGAATTGAAAATGGAAATGCCCACAGGCATTTCTGTTATGAGTTGCCACTTTGTTGTTTGCTTAGCCTGTGGCGTATATTCCAAGGCTGGTCTAGTAAACAAACCTAGCTCATCTGTACAAGTACCGCACTCTCTATCGCACCCTCAGATGTCAGAGTGGAAAGACCAAATTGACTAGTGACAACATCAAGAATGCTGATGGGACCTTCGTGCGATCACCGTCCGAATGCTTGCAACGGTGGAGTGAATTCTTCAAAGCATTGTATAATCACGACCCACCTCAGGGACCGCCAGAAGCCGCACTATCGATTGATCCCCCTGAAGTCTCCATGGTCGATGTTGAGCCTACAGTAGAAGAAGTGAAAGCAGCCATACAATCCCTAAAGAATGGCAGGGACCAAGTCACCACAGAAGCGATCAAAGCTGGGGGAGATGTACTGCTTCGCCGACTACACTCACTGCTCAAAGCCATCTGGTGCACTGAACAAATTCCGCTAACATGGAGGAAAGCCATTATTGTACCGATCCACAAGAAAGGTAATAACCGGGATTGCAAGAACTACCGGGCATCAGCCTCCTTTCCTCATCGGAAAGGTCTTTATGAAGATCATCCAGTCAAGGCTGCAAAATCATCGCGAGCAAACCAGTCGAGAAGAACAGGCGGGATTTAGACCCGGGCGAGGATGCTGTGATCAAATCTTTGCCATCCGTCAGCTGATGGCAGAGAGGATCCGGTGTGGACAGCGAACCGTCATTGTTTTCATTGACTTTACGTCTGCTTTCGACTGTGTCCATCGGCCTGCCTTATGGAAACTACTAGAGGTCGAACATGTACCTCGAAACGTCATCACACTCCTCCAAACTGCATACAATGGTTTAACCAGCCAGGTGCGCATCCAGAACGATTTATCTGAGGAATTTACCATCCAAACTGGAGTCCGCCAAGGGGATGTAGCCTCCCCGTTGCTTTTCAACATTGTGGTCGACGCCATTATGAGGCAAGCATTCAGAAACAGACGGGGCATACAATATGACAAGGATCACTATGTGACTGACCTGATGTTTGCCGATGATAGTGCTATCTTTGCTGGTAACGACTCTGAAGCCACGGACATTCTCTACGACATTGCCCGCATTGCCCGGCCATACACTTTGAAGATCAATGCTGAAAAGACAAAGGCCCTGACAACCGATGGGTCGCAAGCCACCATCTATCTCGAAGGCATCCAGATCGAGCAAGTGCAGGACTTTAAATACCTTGGGTCGCTGGTCCAGGAAAAGAAAGTTGCATCCACCATGGAAATCCACAGCAGAATTGGACAGGCGGCCACTGCGTTCGCCTCGCTCAAATGGTGTCTGTGGAAGAGGACCAACATTTCCTCAAAGACTAAAATCCGACTCTTCTGGACTTTGATCCTACCCATTCTCCTTTACGGATCAGAAACATGGATTTGTCTCAAGCTAGATTTAAACAAACTTGAGGTATTCCAAATGCGATGCCTGCGGCAGATTTTGGGCATCTCACTTCGTGACCGCATCACTAATGATACCATCCACGCCAGATGCCAACAGCACTCAACCATTGCCGACCAAATCCAGAAGCGAAGGCTTAGATGGTTTGGCCACGTATGTAGAATGGGCACGAACAGAATACCATCCACACTCCTTTGGAGACAACGACCCACCCAATGGAGCATCCAACGGACCGTGCCTAGGAAAACGTGGGCCAAGCAAGTGGAAAATGACTTGAAGAGCCGACGTCTCGACCTTAACCAGGCCAGGACTGACGCCATGGATCGTAAAGTATGGAAGAACATCACAGAGCAAGTCCGAAACCCTGCGGCACCTACAGCAGCATACTGGTTGCGTAGCCAACCGCCTCCCCCAGCTGCCAGCTAAGGACCAAGAAGAAGAAGAAGAAGAAGAAGAAGCTCATCTGGGAATTCATTTCTTTTCAACCAATGTAAAGGATTACCAATCTCAAATTAGAACTCTGTGCTTTATGAGACGGATTTGAGTCACTGAAGAAACAAGTGCTTGCCCTAGAAACAAATGTAACTGGTAAGCTCGTCGTCAGTGACTCAAGTATCTCATGATCTGCCAAGTTATGCACCCCCGATTCAGGTCCCAGGAAAGAATTTTTAAGTCCAGACTGCTGTGATCAAAGGTGATCTGTTTTTATTGGGAGACTCTATTGTCAGGGAAACGGATAACATTTTTTGTAATAAAGATAGGTGGTCCAGAACCGGAGTATGTTTGTCAGGAGCAAAAATTTATGATGTTACCAACAGATAGTCAAATTTTAAGCAAGTAAAGCAATAATTATTATTCACGTAGGACTAATGATATTAAACATACACAACCCAACAATCTGTTGGATAAATATAGGAGTATACTGAAAAAATGCTGTGAGTTAGGTCAGACTGTGTATGTGTCTGTAATTCTGCCCACACGCAATAAATAAATAAATTTTCTGTTTATACTCCGGCATGACAACTAATTCAGTAGAGTGTACAATAAATCGTCAATACAAATATTTATCGTATTTAGTAGTCACAGGCTTGAACCCCGGTCCACTCAAGGAATGCATGCTATGCACTCTCTCTCTCCTGACCACTGGGCTACGTCAGGCCTGTGATTAAATAGGAGTGATTATATGCTGAAAACCTTGTGGGTTAACTTGAGGGTATCTTAAAGACTCTAGGTGGGGAAATTTTTATCAGTGTGATCTGCATTTGTAGGTAGAAGGAATCTATTTTATAAAGATGGTATTCATTTGAACAAAGGTGGTGCAAGCATTTTTGTCAGTATCATTGAGCATACCCTAAGGGTTGGGGGAAAGGGAGAAGTTAGAGGGAGAAGGGTAATTTAAATTTACTTTTATCTGATGATGTGGGTCAGAGTAATACTTGCACTCACCTCAAGGATCCTTGTTTGTTGCCACAACAGCCGATCTTAATAAGATGTTCTGAGGTAACAACCTTTCAAATTAAGGGGAAGATTAAGCTTGGTTTTTCCTAAACTAATATACGTTGAGTAATGTATATTAGTTTGTTTTCTTGCTGATCAGGTTTCTTGCCGATACCCATCATCAGACCTTGCTGTTGGGAGATAAAGATAAAATAACTTATATTTTACATTGAGCAGATCTAAATGACAATCAACTAAGATGTATTTACACTTGATCACTACTAATGTACAGAAAGTTCAAGGTTATAATGAAAAATTAACAATTAGCATATCTAAGTTAAGTTTACGCTCTAAAGGAACAATTCTATGTTACAGTTATGTTGCAATGAGCTATTTTCAGTTGCCTTACAGTTAACCTATTTTTTAATTAAATACATAAACTTCTTACCTACTGACCGAATCCTCCTGCTGGATGCTCAGACCTAAATGGGCAAGAGGCTCAGAAAGCAATACATTTATAGGACAGGTATTCATATAAGTTAGCCAATAAGAATAGTGCTGGTTGCCTATCCTGAATCCAGGGTGTTTGTGCGATGACCTTTATTCTCATGCTCTGGTTCCGGCTTGCGGTGTAGAGGACTCCTGAGGTGACCTTTGCTGATTTGTCATTATAACCTTTTCATCTATTTTCTGTAAATTAGTTGTGATGAAGTGTAAATACATCTTAGTTGATTGTCATTTAAATCTGCTCAATGTAAAAATAAGTTATTTTATCTTTGTCTTTCAACCGCCAGGTCTGATGATGGGTATCGGTAAGATACCTGAAACGTTACTCAGTGTATATTAATTTAGGCAATACCTAAATAAAATATATTAAAAACTCCATGTGCTATAATTGTAATTAGAAATATTATATAATAAGGTTAGGAGACAAAAGCTGCATAGAGAGCTAAGAATGGTGACAAGGAATTTTTCATGTATGTGAATACAATAAAGAAGAAAGCTAATCACTTTGGACCCTTGTGCACTGGATGTGGGAAGTCTTAGATAACTCGGATGATGATGGTTGAATTATACAGGTACTTTACATCTGTCTTTACTCTTTGTCTTGAGAAGAGGGTTTTTTTTTTTTTTTATGAAAACCCCAAACACGAGAGGTATCCCAACCTATATTACTTAGTACCGTGCTTGGGTTGAAGGTTGAGAAGACGAAAGACGATATTTGTTGACATTAGACTTGAACTTCTGTAGACTGTAATTTTCAGGAAATACATATGAAGGAAGGTTGTTCCAGAAAACGGCAGTTGAATGAATAAACGAGGAAGATGAAAAGTTGGTTTTGTGTTTGAAGTTGGACTGTAAATGGATGTTGGCGGCACGTGTTCAGACTGTTTTGAAAGAAAGAGTGGGAATTATAGAAGACAGAAGAACAGTGCCCATGGAAGTATCTGTAGAAAAGGCATGCATTAGAAACAGTACATCTATGCGATAGCGAGTGAAGAGAGATTCTGTTAGAGATCAGTCATTAATTAACCTAACTGCTCTCTTCTGAATGGAATCTAGAAGCCTGAGAGAGGTTTTGGAGGCACCACCCCAGTTGTGGGAACATTATTCCATGGTAGGGCAGATTTGTGATTTGTACAGAGTGAAGAGTTGTTTGGAAGAAAAGTAATGCCGAGAGCGAAAGAGAAAACCAAGTTTTTTAGATGCAGAGGAAGCAGTATTTGTAATGTGCTTGTGCCAAGAAAGATTAGAAGTTGGGGTAATCCCCAGAAGAAATATATCATTTTGCCTAGAAATCGGAGTGTCGCCTAAAGATAAGCATATCAGCAGAAGAATCCTTTTTGAGAGATATAAGACAAGACTGAGGTTTAGAAGGATTGAAATCAACTAAGTTGTCTTTGCCCCACTGGAGAATTACCTGGAGATCAGCATTTAAGTGGTTATGGAATGTAATGTGCTATTATCGGCAAAACTATGGATAGGATTTTCAGTCAATGGAAGAAGGTCATTAATATACAAGTGGAAAAGAGTGGGGGAAACCAGCATTAGTGGAGAAAGGTTGAAGGAAATTTAGAACACCGAGAGCCGTCTACCATCACCTTCATTCAGCGACCAGAGAGAAAACTGGATAACCAATTACAAAAAACAGTTGGCAAACCATAAGATGGATTTGATTCTGATCAATTTTAAAGTGGAGTGTGGAATAAAGGATTCCATTCCTTCAAGAATAATTTCACTCACACGAAACTTGTTTAGAAGATCTTTATGCCAAACACGATCAAAAGCCTTTGAGATGTCAAGAGCAACTGCTTGTGTTTCAGCAAACATTTTCATTGAATTTGTCCATAAATGGGTAACATAAGCCAGAATATCACCAGTGGATCGACACTGATGGAATCCATACTGGCAATCGTTGATCAGATGGAAGGTTTCTAGGTAGTTTAAGAGTGGGCGGTTAATTGATTTCTCCAATACTTTAGAAAGAGTAGAAGTAATTGCAATGGGACAATAATTGGATGGGAGGGATTTGTCACCCTTTTTAGGAACTGGCTGGATATGAGCAGATTTTCAAGCAGAAGGAAACACTTTTGTAATAAGAAAGTGAAAAAATATGGGAAAGAACAGGAGTAAGTTCAGGAGCACAGGTTTTGAGAACAATTGGAGAAATACTATCAGGACTTGGAGTTTTCTTAGCATCAACATTCGTCAAAATCCTTCTAACATCCTTTTGACGGAAGACCACACGATGCATTGAATGGAGTGTGTTGGGAATGGTGGGAAGTGTTTTTTCAAGATCATTAATACATGAAGTGGAAGAAAAATGGGATGCTAGCAGGTCAGCTTTATCCTTAGCTGAAGTTACAACAGAGCCATCTGCTTTTGACAGAGATGGGCAAAAGTTGTAGCCAATATCTTTGGCAAGAGACCAGAATGCTCGGCTACCATTGGGGCACGAAGCAAATTTTCTATTCTTAGCCTGTTCAAAATCTAGTTTGGACTGCTTAATAACTGCTTTACAATTGTTGCGAGCTTTGGTGTAGGCAGAAAATTAAACTTAGGAAACGGAACAAGCCAATTACAATATGCATAGGTTTAGATAAAGGACGCAATTTTAAAGTGGAGTGTGGAATAAAGGATTCCATTCCTACAAGAATAATTTCACTCACACGATCTGTGCAAACGTTGACATCAGAAGTCTTGAAACAGTAATCCGACCAAGGAAAAGAAGAAGAGAAATCTCGCAGAACATCCCATTTTGCATTCTTGTAATGTCAAACAATACGAGGTTGGGAATAGCCATGAAATAAAGGCTCCATTGGAGAAGAGACAATCATCAAGTTGTGATCTGAGATGCCTAATGGACTACTCAGCTCGACCGTATACTTAGGAGGGTTGTTTGTGAGAAAAAGATCAAGCTTATGCTGTATGATTAGGATTGTCCAGTATTCTTGTAGGTAAATCAACAATCTAGGCATGACCATTAGTAATTGCAAAAGCTTCAGCATCTTGACCAGGTAGGTGCAGAGCTTGTGCATTCGGCACAAATACATAAGGTAAACCCAGGCCTAGACAAGGGCACTGGGCAACAGCTGTCTTATATTGGCGGTGGTAAAATACCTTGCACATGTTTTTAGGCTAGATTTGTTGAGTTTCTATGCCGAAACAGATGAATGAACTAGGTGGAGATGGGCTTTTGCACTGGAGCCACCCTTGACTGAAGTGCACCACGAGGTATAATATAATGTCTTATATATGTCTAACGAGAATGTTAATGTATATAAAATTTTATATGTATCTTTTTGTAAATATTGTATATATATATATATATATACACAGGGTGTTTCAGTTAAACGTTTCAGAACTTCTAAGAAGGGCAGGGTACATCCTGACAACTCGAAATCATATAGCAATATGGGGTCGGAAATGCTTTCCTGAAGCGGTGTTGTACACAGAAGCGCCATAAAGAAAAGAGACTGTGAGTGAGAAATCGTTTTAATAATACATGAAAAGAAGCAAAAGGTACATGGATTAAAGTAAGTGTTCGAAGTTTCTTCCACGGGCTACAATGCACGCCTCACATCTCCGACACATGGACATCCGAACATTCTGGAATACTCCAGGCAAATTTCGAATTTCTTCGGCAGCTACTGCGATTCTTGCAACCAGCTCCTCAGCATTGTCAACAGGGGTGTCATAAACTAGCGATTTCATATGACCCCAGAAATAAAAATCAAGACATGATAGGTCGTGTGACCGAGCAGGCCAACGCACGGGACCACCACGTCCGATCCACTGTTGACCAAATGTGACATCCAGGTAGTTACGAACATCTCCGCTATAATGGGCAGGGGCTCCATCGTGTTGGAACCACATTGTCTGTTGCGTCGATGCAGAAATCTGTTCATCTCTCAAAAGTTGTGGCAATACTTGCTGCAGAAAGATCAAGTAGATAGGTCCAGTTAGACGACACGGTAACAGGTAAGGTCCGATGAGGTGATCTCCCATAATACCGGCCCATACATTGACCGAAAATCGAATCTGTGCTGCACGACGACGTATTGCATGCGGGTTCTCGACCGCCCAAATATGGTCGTTATGCGTGTTGAAAATTCCTTCCCTTGTGAAGGAATTTTCACGGTCATATGAAATCGCTAGTTTATGACACCCCTGTTGACAATGCTGAGGAGCTGGTTGCAAGAATCGCAGTAGCTGCCGAAGAAATTCGAAATTCGCCTGGAGTATTCCAGAATGTTCGGATGTCCATGCGTCGGAGATGTGAAGTGTGCATTGTAGCCCATGGAAGAAACTTCGAACACTTACTTTAATCCATGTACCTTTTGCTTCTTTTCTTTATGGTGCTTCTGTGTACAACACCGCTTCAGGAAAGCATTTCCGACCCCACATTGCTATATGATTTCGAGTTGTCAGGATGTACCCTACCCCTCTTAGAAGTTCTGAAACGTTTAACTGAAACACCCTGTATGTAATATAGAAGATAATAATAGTAAAGGTAAATCAATCAAATAATACCATTCAGGAATTTAAGAAAACGCAAAGGATTTAAAAAAAAAAAGAAAAAAGTTATCGTTTTTACCAACAATCAAGATGACTTCAACTGGGGCCAACCACCCAGACTGAAGGCAAAAAATGACAAGAAGCTTTCTGTTTCTATAATGATCAATATATGCTAAGTAATTTAAATCTAAACCAAATATAGTAATTAAAAATGGTTAAGAAATTTTAGTATCAAAAGTAAGAAAATATAAGTAAATTATAAATGTAAGCATATATTAATCATCGTTGACCCGACAGAGAACGTAGTTTAATGATTAAAATAAGATTAAATATATAATATATACTACATATCTACCGTATCCAGGACATAATGTAGTAACAATAATAGTTGTCAAGATCAAAATAATATGTGGTGCCCCCTATGTGATGGATATAGTAATAATAAATAAAAATAAATAATTAATTAATTAACCAATCAAATTTAAGTTAACGTAAAGAGAAACATGCAGATAGTAAGAAGAAAAACTAAAGGAGTAGGAATAATAGAACCTGAACTCCATAAAGGCGAAAAATAGTGGTATAGATAAGAGATAGTTTCTCCTACATCCTCGGATTGCCCTAATAATTTCAGAGAAATAAAAATAAAGAGTGTAGGACAGCTTAAAGACAATATAAGATATAAGTAGTGGCTCGGGTATGCCCGGGATCGCAAACCCGTTCCTATAGTAGAACCCTGAGCTGAATTTGCATGTTACCTCAGTGTAAACTTAAGTAAACTTAAATGAATTTAACTATGTAAAAAAAAAAAAAAAAAAAAAAAAATGATACACTGTAATTTGCAAGCCGGTGGGTACAAGTTTTCTATGCCGTAAGACACCAAGAAAGCAAAGTGTATCCTATGTACATATATACGTGGCTCTAAATCCGTAATTATGACAATTATATTGAACCAATGCGTTCAGAAAACAAATTTTTGAAATTAATTATGCTTATCGCTTTACTGAAGTGGTATTTCAGGTAAGCGAAGGGGAAATTATTATTAATCAACTTGTTGTACAATGCTATTATGTTTGATGAACAGTTTTTATTATTATTGCAAATGTAAGCAATCCTCAGCATTGGGATAAAATGATATTAGCATGCACTGATTTTGATATATTAAATCTCCAGTTTGTAAGGCCGACTACATTGAAATTAAATGCGTCTCTTTTATTATATATGTTTACGTCTATATTATTATGGAATATTTCTATATGAAGATCCAGGTAATTTGCTATAGTATCAGAACTATTCGTTTTTTCTAATACAAGTTCTTCTGGATATAATTTACTGTAATCCTGAACGAAATGTGGACAATTAAACATACATAGATCATCTACCTATCTGAATATAAGTAGTTTATCTTGGAATGCTCTTTCTGTATAATATAGATAAAGGTTTGCAATTATGCTTGATGTTGGACTTCCCATAGGGGTGCCATTCACTTGCAAGTATAACGATGTTCCGTCATATACATCATTATTAAAGATGCATAAATTTATTAGAGTATCCCAATAGATTAAATCAACCTTTATAGCATTTTTATTTTCCAAATATAGTTTCTGGAGAAGGACTTTTAAATTATCAAGATTAATACTAGTGAATAAACTGTTAAAGTCAAATGTTTGTATTTGCTGAATATAGTTTTTTTTTATTGCATTTATAATCGGTAAGTTATTATTTATTATAATAGTTTTATTTACGTTATTTAATATAATTTTAAGTAACTTTTCTAACATTTTTCCTGGAATTTTAGCATAACTATCTCTACCTGATGTTATGAATCTAAATGCAATAGGTGATTTATGAAATGTGGGTATACCATATATAAAAACAGATATTTTAGGTTCTTCTTCTTCTTCTTCTTCTTTGGTCCTTAGCTGGCAGCTGGGGGAGGCGGTTGGCCACGCAACCAGTATGCTGCTGTAGGTGCCGCAGGGTTTCGGACTTGCTCTGTGATGTTCTTCCATACCTTACAATCCATGGCTTCAGTCCTGGCCTGGTTAAGGTCGAGACGTCGGCTCTTCAAGTCATCTTCCACTTGCTTGGCCCACGTTTTCCTAGGCGCGGTTCGTTGGATGCTCCATTGGGTGGGTCGTTGTCTCCAAAGGAGTGTGGATGGTATTCTGTTCGTGCCCATTCTACATACATGGCCAAACCATCTGAGCCTTCGCTTCTGGATTTGGTCGGCAATGGTTGGTTGCTGTTGGCATCTGGCGCGGATGGTATCATTAGTGATGCGGTCGCGAAGAGAGATGCCCAAGATCTGCCGCAGGCATCGCATTTGGAATACCTCAAGTTTGTTCAAATCTAACTTGAGACAAATCCATGTTTCCGATCCGTAAAGAAGAATGGGCAGGATCAAAGTCCGGAAGAGTTGGATTTTAGTCTTTGTGGAAATGTTGGTCCTCTTCCACAGACACCATTTGAGCGAGGCGAACGCAGTGGCCGCCTGTCCAATTCTGCTGTGGATTTCCATGGTGGATGCAACTTTCTTCTCCTGGACCAGCGACCCAAGATATTTAAAGTCCTGCACTTGCTCGATCTGGACGCCTTCGAGATAGATGGTGGCTTGCGACCCATCTGTTGTCAGGGCCTTTGTCTTACCAGCATTGATCTTCAAACCGTATGGCCGGGCAATGCGGGCAATGTCGTAGAGGATGTCCGTGGCTTCAGCGTCGTTACCGGCAAGGATAGCACTATCATCAGCAAACATCAGGTCAGTCACATAGTGATCCTTGTCATATTGTATGCCCTGTCTGTTTCTGAATGCTTGCCTCATAATGGCGTCAACCACGATGTTGAAAAGCAACGGGGAGACTACATCCCCTTGGCGGACTCCAGTTTGGATGGTAAATTCCTCTGATAAATTGTTCTGGATGCGCACCTGGCTGGTTAAACCGTTGTATGCAGTTTGGAGGAGTGTGATGACTTTTCGAGGTACATGTTCAACCTCTAGTAGTTTCCATAAGGCAGGCCGGTGGACACAGTCGAAAGCAGACTTAAAGTCAATGAAAACAATGACAGTTCGCTGTCCACACCGGATCCTCTCCTCCATCAGCTGACGAATGGCAAAGATTTGATCACAGCATCCTCGCCCGGGTCTAAATCCTGCCTGTTCTTCTCGACTGGTTTGCTCGCGATGTTTTTGAGTCTTGACTGGATGATCTTCATAAAGACCTTTCCGATGATGGAAAGGAGGCTGATGCCACGGTAGTTCTTGCAGTCCCGGTTATCACCTTTCTTGTGGATCGGTACGATAATGGCTTTCCTCCATGTTAACGGAATTTGTTCAGTGCACCAGATGGTTTTGAGGAGTGAGTGTAGTCGGCGAAGCAGTACATCTCCCCCGGCTTTGATCGCTTCTGTGGTGACTTGGTCCACTCCTGGTGCCCTGCCATGCTTCAGGGATTGTATGGCTGCTTTCACTTCTTCTACTGTAGGCTCAACATCGACCATGGAGACCTCAGGGGGGTCGATCGAGAGTGCTGTTGCTGGCGGTCCCTGAGGTGGGTCGTGATTATACAAAGCTTTGAAGAATTCACTCCACCGTTGCAGGCGTTCGGATGGTGATCGCACGAAGGTCCCATCAGCATTCTTGATGTTGTCACTAGTCAATTTGGTCTTTCCACTCAGACATCTGAGGGTGCGGTAGAGAGTGCGGTACTCGTTTTTGGATGCCGCCACTTCAAGATCGTCTGCCACTTGGTTCCAGTATGCTTCTCTTTCTGCTGTCATTCTTTGTCGGACTTCTCGGTTTAGCTGCCGGTACCGTTCAAAGTCGACCAACTTTGCCTGTTTCCGTTTGTCCACGAGGTCGAGGCACTCGTCTGATATCCATGGTTGCGTTCGACGTCGGGCAGGTGGACATAGGGGCTTGGCACATTCCAGGATGGCATCAGAGATCTGCTTTTCTTCTTCATTTATATCCTCGGGCACAGCCAGCATCTCGAAGCGGTTGGATAGGGCGATCTGATATGCCTGTTTGTTGGCAGCATTCATTAGCTGCCTCCAGTCCAGCTTGGCTGACCGAGATGATCTTTTTGCATGCCGTAATTTGAGCTGCACCTTAGCCCGGATGAGGTAGTGATCAGATCCGCAATCAGGTCCCCTCATGGCACGAACGTCCATGAGTGATGAGCGAAATCTGGCATTGATCAAAATGTAGTCCAGGATTGCTGAGTCCTTGCCAGATGGATTTCGCCATGTAAGTTGATGTTTTTGAGGGTGCTGGAAATGGCTGTTTCCAATGATCAGGTTGTTAGATGCGGCAAAGGACAACAAACGTAAGCCGTTGTCATTGATCTTCCCATGGCCAAACTTGCCCATTGTTGTTTCCCAACCAGATCTGTCCACGCCAATATGGGCATTAAAGTCCCCTGTGAGGATGATCACTTCTGTCTGCGGAATTGAATCCAGCGTATGTTGGAGCTGGTTGTAGAAGTCATTCTTGGTCGGGTCCAGGCTAGTCTCAGTTGGCGCATAGGCGGAGATAATATGGGTCTTGATGGTGCCCTTGACAGGAAGGACTGCCAGGCGGTCCGATATTGGTTGGAAAGCGATCACACTACTGGTGGCCTGAGCATCGACCATAAAGCCCACTCCTGCTTCTCGTTTCTCACCACCAGAATAGAATAGCATAACCGCTTCATTAGGTGCTGGTGGTTGGATGATCATCGTTCCAGACCCGGTGAGCCTTAATTCGGATAATGCCGCGATTGATATCTTGCACCTAAGTAGTTCTTGGGCAATGATTTCCTTTTGTCCAACGTGGTGCCCCGTTCGAACATTCCATTCGCCAATGTTAATTGTCCTTTTTGGCGTAGTAAGCTTATTGCTGTGGCCAGTGATCCACTTCACACCAGCACCCTGGGTCCCCAGTGCTGGCGCATCGGCTACCCCGGATGCGGTAACATTGTTATAACAGCTTGTTCTGTGGCCAGTGGTCCACTTCACACCAGTACCCTGGGTCCCCAGTGCTGGCGCATCGGCTACCCCGGATGCGGTAACATTGTTGTAAGAGCTTGTTCCGAATTTCATGCGGTTTCTTGCCTAGTTTCCCCAGTTTCCCGGTTCTGGTCATTTCGGCAGGATGACCACCCTCCTCCTTTCGCAGCCGGGCTTGGGACCGTCCATGGCGGAGTTATTTTAGGTTATTATACTTTAACTTTAATTTTTTATGCAATGCAATTAATTTTTTGATTATTACATAGGGGAAGATGCTATGTATTTATATGTATTACTAGACTGTAGTTCATTTTTAATGATTTCTATATAATATGACTTACATATAATTGCAAGCAGCTTTGTCAACGGGAGTAATTACAAAATGTTCATGTATATCTTTGAGCTGCTATTTATTAATTTTGTATTATTTAGATTATCTGGTATGAATTTCGATTGATTATATTTGTTAGATATGATATTAAGCATTGTAAATAACCACACGTGGTATGCCTCAACCGGTATATTATATTTGTATGCTGATCTTATGCAGTATTTTAATAAATCTAGATATAACAATTTTTTAAAGGTAGATTTATTAATAGGTAGATTAGATCAAAATTTAAAACCAAGTGATAAAATATCTCTAAGTTCAGGATATGGTATTGTATCTAAATCGCCGGTTATAATGTGGTTATGATCAGGATCCACGTATCTATGAAATGAAGGTTTGTGGCAAACATATATATCCTGTCCGATGTTAATATTGTGAAGATTTGTAGCTATTATTTTATAGTTACACGCTTTAAGACCAAATGGTTTAGAATATCTAAATGTGATATTAATATGTAAGTTATTAATAGGCCGCAAGTCGTTACGTAAATTAATAGTTCTATATATATCCAAATTATCCATCATTTTATTTTGAAAATATAAGACGAGGACAGAGTTTTTCTGGTTGTTTGTTAATATTCAAAATATTAATTCTGAATTTAACAATGTCTAGTATAATGTGCTTAAGGTGAGAAGATGCAAAGACATAATCATTGGCTTTCCTGCTTAGTGCTTTGAGTACACTAAGTTTAATACCGAAAAGTGTGTTATGTATTTTACTAAGATTTATAGGATCGGTGTCCCACATTTTGAATAAATCTATGAAGTCTCCTAGATGTTCTCGGTTGCTTTTATATGTTTTTTTTTTATATGTTACTCTGTGTAAATAGGGGGCACCACATATTATTTTGATCTTGACGACAATTATTGTTACTACATTATGTCCTGGATATGGTAGATATGTAGTATGTATTATATATTTAATCTTATTTTAATCATTAAATTACGTTCTCTGTCTGGTCAGTGATGATTAATATATGCTTACATTTATAATTTATTTATAATTTACTTATATTTTCTTACTTTTGATTCTAAAATTTCTAAAATTTCTTAACTACTATATTTGGTTTATATTTAAATTACTTAGCATATATTTATCATTACAGTAACAGAGAACTTCTTGTCATTTTTTGCCTTCAGTCTGGGTGGTTGGCCCCAGTTGAAGTCATCTTGATTGTGGGTAAAAACGATAACTTTTTTTCTTTTTTTTTTAAATCCTTTGCGTTTACTTAAATTCCTGAATGGTATTATTCGATTGATTTACCTTTTCTATTATTATCTTCTATATTTTATACACATTATGGTTGTAATGCATGATTGCTCTGCAACTGCATTGACCCATAAATATTAGTTACAGTCGTTATGATTATTAACTTTCTTTTTTATTACTGATATAAAAATATATATATATATTCTAGATATGATAGAATATGGTAGAGTAAAAATATATCGGATTAGCAATGAGGTAGCAGGTTGAGTGAGATAAGGTGGAGTAAAAATATCTCATTAACAACCTTAAGTTATGTATAATGTTAAAATTTACAAATAATTCTTCGCCTAATACGGATATATATATATGTATGTATATGTGTACTAATTGTGTGTGTACAAATAAATGGAAAATGGAATGGAAATGACCAGCTGGGTCTGTGCGACTAGAAAACAGAAACCAGCTGGAGTTGTGAACGTTAAAATCACGAAGGAAATTTTCCTCACTGTTAGGAAAGTTGGACTGGAGAAAGTCAAGTTGCAAAGAGCGGAAGTCAAAGAGATTAGTGGAGTTGGGAGAATGGTAAAGACAACAGCTGAATTTGTCACAATGAGGTAGAGAAATTTTAAACCAGAGGAGATTCCAAATTATCAAGTCTCTGACAGGGAATATTGGAATGGACATATGCACAAGTATCACCTTTGAGGCGAAAGGAATCATACAGCGAATAATTTGGGCAACTGAGATGAGCAGTAGTTTAATCAACCGATAACTGAGATTCTGTCAGAAAAAGTACATGCGTTTTGGCAGACTGCAAGTGGAAATGGACATCATTGAGATTAGAGTTGAGACCATGTATATTTGTGAAATGAACTAGGAAGTGTTTTGGAGGTTTAGATGTTTTCACAGATAAGCTTACTCTATTAGTTTGACAAATCATTATGTATTCAATAGTAAGAAAAAGTGGAGGGGGACATGCTGTATGAAGTAATGAAATATTTGGATATGGCATACACATGGTAGGAATATACCCAGATCCTTGACATAACATGTCCTTGACAATCCCCCCCACATACACACTACTCGGACTCCATCCAGTCACTATCTGGCAGAGTAGAGGTAGCGAGATTATACACTAGCTGATCCGGAAGCCTCCTTAAGAGTTACCAATAGGTTTGGTCTGATGTATTAACTAGCTCTGGCCTGCGAACGCAGTTTTAGAGCTGTATTCTCGCAATTTAAGGAAGATTGGATCTCGCCATGATGAGATTTTACTGTATAAGTTGCCCTCGCATTTAGTTGAAGCTGATAGTTTGAATAAATTAAAAGGTCAACTGGATGAGTAGGGAAGCATATAATTTGCATTTTCTCATCTACTTGTTTGTTTTTTTTTTTTTTGTTTTTTTTTGCCAGTGCAGCAAAAGCCTGTGACTTACTTGTACTGTACGACAAATACTATTACTATAATGGAAGAGATGGGTCAGGGTTGTGCAAGTGAGGCCGAGCCATATGAAATTAGTGATTTAAAAATTGCAGGTTAGCATAAGTAGAGGCATATGATGCAAGAAAGCAAGCTTATAGAGCATCAGCTAAAAAAAAAAAAAAAAAAAAAATTCCCATATCACTGATTGATCGATTTGTTCCAAATGTTTGTGTAGTTCTGCCTTAAATTTATTTAGGCTATCAACTTCAACAACAACAGATGGAAGTTTGTTCCAGCAATCAACTATCCGCTGGCTAAGGGCAAATTTCTGCACATCTTTTCTACAACTGCCTTTCCTCAGTTTGAATCTATGCCCCCTCAGGTTTGTTATCTGAGCAAGTGGAAGAATCCCATGAGCATTGAGCCTGCTCGATCCATTCAAGGCCTTGTACACCTCAATGATGACTGTTTATTAGGAAAACTTTTCTGCATAAACTCTCAGAGTTGATAGTATATACTCTGTAGTTTTGAGGTAGAGCAGAAGAGAGTGTATGGAACCATTGAGGTTAATTATGAAGGCATATTTGGACTAAGGGGAGATTCCTTTGGATATCTCCTTATATATTTTCTTTTCCTCATATATATTAATGACCTTCTTCCATTGACTGAAAATCCTATCCATAGTTTTGTCGATGATAGCACATTGTATTCCACTTTCCATTTTGAGAAACCTTGTCCTGCTCAATCAGCTTCACCTTCTCGAAAATCTGCTACCAATTCCTTAAATGCTGATCTTCAGATAATTCTCCAGTGGGGCAAATATAACTTAGTTGATTTCAACCCTTCTAAAACTCAGTCTTGTCTTATATCTCACAAAAAGGATTCTTCTGCTCCTATGCTTATCTTTAGTGACACTCCGATTTCTAGGCAAAATGATATATCTCTTTTGGGGATTACCCTGACTTCTAATCTCTCTCTCTCTCTCTTGGCACAAGCACATTACAAATATTGCTTCCTCCGCATCTAAAAAACTTGGTTTTCTCTTTCGCTCTCTGCGTTACTTTTCTTCCAAACAGCTGCTCACTCTGTATAAATCGGAAATCCGCCCTGCCATGGAATATTGTTCCCACATCTGGGGTGGTGCCTCCAAAACCTCTCTCAGGTTTCTTGATTCCATTCAGAAGAGGGCAGTTAGGTTAATTAATGATTCATCTCTAACAGTCTCTCCACTCGCTGTCTCATAAACGTACTGTTTCTGCTGCATACCTGTTCTACAGATACTTCCATGGGCACTGTTCTTCTGAATTGGCTTCTATAATTCCCATTCTCTCTTTCAAAACAGTCCGAACACGTGCCTCCACCAGTCAACATCCATTTACTGTCCAACTTCAAACTCACAGAACCAACTTTTCATCTTCCTCGTTTATTCATTCAACTGCCGTTAAAAAAAAAAAAAAAAAATTAGAGATATTTTTAAATACAATATAAAAAATTATAACTCACTTTTTATGAGATTTAAGGACCACAAAATTAATAAAGACACCAAATTATACTCTCTAGATGTAACATCTTTGTACACTAATGTAAACATTCCATATGCACTAGATATTATTTGGGACCTACTTAATCACACCAATATTAATATTAATAAAACCAGGCACCCCAATGATAAGATTTTAGAACTTACCAATATTAGTTACTGCCAATTGTATTTTATTCCAAAATAAAATATACAGACAGATTTTTAGCTTACCAGTGGGCTTTAGCATTAGTGGGCTTTAGCATCAATCTATACCAGAAATCTTATATTACAGAAGATATTTAGATGACTTTCTCATCATAACTAATCATACTACCATAAATTCTGTTTTATAAATCCTTAATAACATTCATATTAGATTATAATTCACATTAGACATTGAGAAGGAAGAAACAGAATCTATCAATTTTCTTAATATTACATTATAGGTGGTAGGGGATGAACTAAATTTTAGTAACTATAGGAAACCCACTAATATGGCCATTTTATTATACTACAATAGCTATCACCCATATACATACAAAAAATTGGCCATGCTCAATCAGTTTTTAGATGCTCTTAAATATTCAACCACACAGGTTACAGTCAGAAATCAAGGAGCTACCAAAGACATTCCTCAATAGAGGTTATCCAATTAACTTTATCAATAAAGCTAAATTGATTGCCCAGGAAAACAACCAATAACAATCAAAAAACATACTGATAAAAAGCATTTTATTACAATCCCATATGTTGAAAATTGGTATAACAAACTGAATTATTTATGTAAGGGCACAGATATGAAAAAGTGATAGTTAGACCTACTAATAAATTACACACATTATTAAAGAAACGTTCAATAGAAAACTTCTCTCCTATATCTCTATAGAGCTTTAATGAGATCACGCTTGGATTACAAATCACAGGTCTATGGCTCCTCAAGGAAAAGTTCCCTATTACTTCTGGACACCGTAATGCATAGCATAGCATAGTGCCTTTAGGATAGCTGTGGGAGCCCTCAGATCAATGTACAGTCTGTACATTGAGGCAAATGAACCTCCTCTTCATCTCAGGAGAAAAACTTTATTGTGTAACTATGCAGCAAAGATTAAATGTAATCCATCCCACTCCAGCTGGCAGTACTTGTTTGACCTGCGGTTCACCATGCTATATAACAATAAACCCAGTGAAACCCACCCCACAGGGCTTCGATTGCAAGAACTCGTACTCAGTTGGGATATTAACATTCAGAACATATTCCAAGTCCTTGCTATCTCAGAACCTCCCTGGTCTGATTTCTCATCTCTCTGTGACAATTTCCTTTTTGAACAGCTGCACAAATCGCATTCCTTGGCCAACTGAGAGAAAGTACATATTTATACTGATGGCTCAAAAACAGATGCGACTGTAGGTACTGCAGCAGTTTCTTCCACCTTCTCAGTAGCTGTATCTCTTCCTACTAAATGCAGTATCTATACCGCAGAATTATTTGCAATAAAACTGTCTCTAGATAACATAAACAACTTAGAATCTACCTTTTCTCCCTCTCACCCCCCATTCTTATCAAACAGACAACCAGAAAGTTACCTTCTGCTGGATCCCTGGCCATGTTGGCATCCCAGGTAATGAACATGTGGATGCCATTGCTAAACATCCTGAATCTGGATTTCCCACTCAACTGAAAGTGCCCTACACTTGACTACAAATCCATTATAAAATAAATACATACAAAACAATGGTCTCATCTCTGTTACCCCAGGGGCTCAGATCTGATGAGTATGGGCTTGGCACACCCAGGGTCCTGAGCTGGATATCATTATTCTTCTCTTTCTTGGTGATTCCTTTCTATCTTCTCTCTCTCTCTCTCTCTCTCTCTCTCTCTCTCTCTCTCTCTCTCTCGGCGCCTCCGTAGCCAGGTGGGAAGGAGCAGCAGTACGTAGCACACACTTCTTGATTAGACCGGAGTTCAAGCCCACCAAATATGGAGGATGTAGAAAGGTCACGGAATGACCACCGCATATTCCCGGAGCAATATGGCCTTAGTTGCTAATGCTCCTAAAAACCAAAATAACAAACAAACAAACTCTCTCTCTCATGGTAACTTGGGAATTTTTTTTTTTTTTTTTGGCTTGTGCAGAATAAGCCTCAGGCTTCCTTGCACTATATGGCTAAATAATAATAATAATAATAATAACTCAAATCAATTATAAACTGTGGCAGATTAAAAAAGAGCCACAACAGTGGTCATCTAGTTTCAGGAGAAACAGACGACAAGAAGTAATTCTGGCAAGGCTCCGCTCATTCACACCCAACTCATCTGTATTTGCTTCTTGGAGAGAAATCTCCTAATTGTTTCATTTGCCAGTCATACCTAACAATAAAACATTCTCATTGAATGTCCTGAACTTTCATCTGTCTGAAAATCCAGCTTTAGCCCCCTATCCAACTTACAGGAACCTTTAACCTTATCACATGTAATTGTTGGTAATAAAGAAAATTTGGAGGAACTGTTTCAGTATTCAAAACACATAAATTTGTATTATTATATCTAATCATAATAACGTGAAATTCATCATAATCAGCCATTTTCAATCCATTGCAGGATGAAGGCCTCTCCAGCAACTTTCCAGTTCTTTCTGTTTTGTTCAATGGCCATCCATTTACTACCCACAGCCTCATGAATTTCATCTGTCCATCTCCGTCGTTGTCTTCCAGGTTTTCTTCTAGCTCCTCTTGGGTACCATTCTGTTATCATGTATTCCAGCTATGTGTCCTGCCCAAGGCCATTTTAGTTCTTTAGTTTTGATAAGAATCTCCTTTACTTGAGTTTGCTGCGTAATCCATGTGTTTCTCTTCTTATCTAGCAGTCTGATTCCCAATATAATTTGTTCCTTCTTTGCTGTGTCGTTCTCAGCTTCTCTTCCATTCTTTTGGTGAGTGCCCATGTGTCACTTCCATAAGCATGGTGGGGAGTATACATTGGTTCATTATTTTAGGTTTCAGACAAATTGGGATATTGCTTCTCAGTATGTGACTATATTTCCTGAATGCTATCCATCCAAAATTTATTCTTCTCTTGACTTCCAGTCATTTATCATTATTACAGCCAATGACTTGTCCCAGATAAGTATATGACTCCGCCTTTACAATTACTGCTCCTTCAATCATTATATTCCTTTCTGTGGCATACTTGTTTATCATTACTTTTGTTTTAGCCATATTCATCTTTAATCCAAAATCCTTACTAACTCTGCATAACTGACTAAGATTTTCCTCTAATCCTTTGGGATCATGGCTTATGACCACAATGTCATCTGAAAATCGTAACTGGTTTAGGTACTCTCCATTCACATTGACTCATTTCTGCGACCAGTCTAACCTTCTGAAAGATTCCTCAAGGGTAGCAGTAAACAACTGCAGAGATATTGTGTCTCCTTGTCGAACTCCTTTCTCAATTTTAAATTTCCTACTGTCTTTGTCTTGTCTAATAAAGGAGGTAGCACTCTCTTATATTTTCTTCAAAATCATAATATGTGGGGTATCTATGCCTTGTGTTTCCAGTGCCCGAAAATTGCCTTATGCTGTATGGAGTCAAATGCCTTTTCATAATCCACAAATGCCAGGCATAATGGTGTTTTATATTCATTTGCCTCCTCCATTAGCTGTGATATTACGTGTCGGTTCATCCATAGTTGAGAATCCTGTCCTAAAGCTAGCTTGCTCTTTCAGTTGATTCTCATCAAATATTCTTTCTAATCTGTTAGTAATGACCCTTGTGAACAACTTGTTGATGTGGGATAACAAGCTAATTGGTCTATAAGTTCTAATTTCTGATATCTCCTTTCTTATGCAGCAAAACTATAATTGCATTATTCCACTCCTTAGGCATCACACCTTTTCTAATGCATTTTGTGAAGAGTCTTGCCAGTTTTTGTGTCATGTCTCTTCCTCCCAATTTTAACAACTCTACAGTCACTTCATCTTCCCCTGAGGCTTTCTGATTCTTCATTTTCTTCAATGCATGTTCTGCCTCATCAGGAAGGATATCGGGTATGTCGTATGTGTTACTAATTTGCCATCCATCTTCCCCACTGATGGCATCATTTCTTCGCTCCTTGCATAATTCTCTATAGTAGTCTTCTGCTATTTGAATTATGCCTCCTCTGCTATTTATAAGTACACCATTGGTATTCTTCAGTTTCAGTATGATTTGTCTTTCTGTATTACTGCTCCTGGCTGCTGATTTAAGTCCTTTGTTTTCCCTTAATGTTTTAACACTTTTCTTTTGTTAAATCTTCTTATGTCCTCTCTCTTTCTAATGGCTTTACATAACTCGGTATACTCAATTTTCTCCTTGTTAGTGTTTATCTTGCTCTTCATTTGTCATCTTCGGTTCATCATAACAAGTGTTTCTTCTCTAAATTTTTCTTCTTTGGATTTATTTTTACTTATAGGTTTCTTGGGCTTTATCACTTTCAGAAGTGATAATATTCCTCGTCGATATCTTGGTCCTGAGCAGTCTGCAGAAGCTCAAAGTACTTAAGTTCCAGCACATGCTGCTTTTTCTCCTCTTGTGTTATCTCAAAGACCTTCGTATTATTTACTCGAGTCAGTTTTTTTCCTTTCTTTTCTTTCATCTATATCAAGTGTGCATCTTACCATTCTGTGATCACTTCCAACATTTACCTTGTTCAGGACGGTACCATCATTCACGATATATCTTCTGTTAGTGAGGATGAAGTTGATTTCATTAGTTGTTTGGGTTCTTCCATGTCCGCTTTCCTTACACCCTTTTATTGGAAAAAGTGTTCATTACTGACAATCCTCAAGATTCTGCAAATTCCACAAGTCTCATTTCTTTCACCAATTCCAAAATTTCCTATAGGTCCCCTTTCTGCACTGTTTTGTCTCTTTCCAACCTTAACATTGAAGTGCGTGAAAAATTTTAAATTACTAATGACCAAATCATGAACAGGCACATATGGCCTGAGAAGCCCTTGTGCCAAAAATACTTCAAATACTACTACTACTACTACTATGTAAATAAATTTTGAATTACCCTACATTTATATGTACACACACACACACACATACACACGGGTTAGTCTACATCTCTCCTACTCATTGAGAATCTTTGTGAATAAGGATCAGCAATATAGAAAAATAATCTTATGAAAAAAGGTCTTAAAACATTTTTCTGCTAAGTAGCATCATATTCCTGATAAAAATCCTGTTCTCTGACTGTTGCAGCCAGACAATACTAAGACAGTTGAATACTAAGCAGAGGAGCTAATACTGTTTTTTTGTTGTCTGCATTTCTGCATTGATTCCAAGTGCCACAAGAGGATTAAAGTGATTTCAGTGTACCTTTTCACATATACAATTTGCTTTTCATTAAAAGGTTAGTTTATTGAAAGAAACTAAATATATCATTCTTTATCATATACAACTGATTTACTAATAAGTAATCATGTAAAATGCAAACAGCCAGGCCTGTTGGCTTACAGACTAGATTTCTAGACAAGTTGTTCAGAATCCCTGAAGTGACTGACATTTGGCAGTCAGTTGAAGGATGCATAGTTGCCAATAATATTTGACTTCGAAAACTCGATATCAGCTGGTTACAAGCAGGAGAAAACAAGATTTTTCTGCCAAAAACAAGTAAAAAACAGGAATTACAAGTAGGAGGTTTTTTGTAGTCTACATTGCACTAGAAATTAAATTTCACTGGCAGAATACACATGTTATTTTAAAATTCAGCCATAGGATTGTTTACTTGAACGTATACTTTTAAAAATTACTTTCCAGAGCAATTTTCTTTCTGTGGATCTCTGTTTCAATATTCCAATAGACATTAACTGGTTTTGATTGCTTAAAAAAAGATACTGTTGCAGACTTGGCCCTCATCAAAACATTGAAGTTTTGTTCATAACATGGCCATGGTATTCAGACTTAGCTGTCAGAAGCACTACAAAAGCTTTGCCACAAAGAGAATATATGAACTCAGTTTTTGCTTTTAAATCAGCAATATTTTCTCAGTATCACACTAAGCATTGTTATGAGAAATTGATAAAATGCTAAGCATGACTTGAAATAATAAATTATATTTCAAACTTATGGCTTCTTAATGTAGGTTTGGCTTGGATGAAAATATCACTGAAAAACAGTGATATTCTCACCAAATGAACCTGATAGGATGGGATGTGGAGAGGCTAGGTCTTTGAAGGAACATGTGGATTTTGTTAGAAAATTTGGGGAATTTGTCTAAGGTGACTGATGATGGTGGTGTTGCTACAACAATGCTAACACCATAAGACCTGCTGACCACCAAATGAAGTTTTTGTTAACTGTGAAGAAAGTAAGTTAAAATATATGGCATACTTAAGAATGCTTATAAGACAAACTGTGCAGATGAAATTATTTCATTTATTATTATTATTATTATTATATCTTTAAATTAATTAATGTAATGAAGAGTTAATTGGTTTTCATGATTTCTTTAATGCAATTATTGTGATTGTTCAACAAAATATTATTGTTAGCAAAAGCTTAAGTTAATATAATAAAAAAATTTAGGTCCTTCGAATCTTGTATTAGTATTTTGGAACTATAGTATTTTGGAACCCTTAATGAAATAATATCTTCAGTATCATTTGTCAGGTATAATAGCCTATGTTGCCACTGCACCAGAAACTCTCCTAACAATAACAACAGTGACATTTCTCCATTCAAAGAGTGTTTTGATTGTTTAGTTTTTGTTAGTATGATTTTTCTGGTAGCAATTCTGAAGCTGTAGGAAAAAATTCAGAAGTTTTCACTGCTCTTTTTTTTAAATAACACTTATCAGCAGTTTTCAGTGCACAAAATCTATTTGTCCTAGTGCAAGCAGTTGCATGTAGTTACTACTAATCCAGCAACCAGCACTTAAAAAATTGGTAGATATTTTCAGATGTCTTAGATTTTCATGTGATGTTACATGTTAAAGGGAGTTATGCCCTTTTTGCATACAGTGTTTACAAACTCTTGAGCATGATGGCACTGAGTTAGTACAATTTCAGTGCTAGTTTCTTCAGTTTCTTCAGTTTTTTAGGTGATGTGTTATGCATGGATCAGTTACAATTCATAAAGAATGGGATAACTTATACACGTATTGCATAGCACAGGAAAATCCTCACTCCATTTGTCTAACTGCATAGTGAGTCTGCATTGATATTTGGGCTGCCATGGGTGAACACCCATGGCAGCCCAATTTTGTCCCTATATATATGCCAAGTTCCCTTGAGAACATTTTCATTCTGTTTGAAAGCATATTACTTATTTTGCTACTGGTACAAAAACATTGAAGCACTTCCACATTTTGGAAATCATCTGAAGGCTTGACCAAATTCCTTAAATTAATAAATAAATACTTTTTTTTTTTTTTTAGTATTTCTTACTGGCTAACAAAATTTCAACAATCTTTAACTTAGTAAGAAATCATTTTTTGAACCACCATAATTTTTTTTTCCCTATCAACAATCTGTTATACACAGCTAGTTTTTTGCAGGAGAGATATGAATCACCTTATATATTTATATTATAATTATTATAATATGAATTATTTGTTGCTAGCTGTTAATATGTATTATAAGTATTTAAAATGTTTTTCAATAGAAAACTTATCTTCAAGTGCCTGATGCTTTAGATGATAGTATCGAAAATCAAGATGGCCCTCGATCTTGGTCTCGTTCTCGTGCTCTTTCGTTAGCTGCTGGTACCTCTCCACTTCAGCGTAGCCCATTAGATGGTCAAGGTTCAGTTTCAGTGTTTCCTGAAGAAGTGACTTTGGATTATGTAGAAATAACCTCTATTCCACCACTACCTTTGTTTACTCTTTTGGCTGCTGATAAAGAACCCATTTCTGGTATAACTCAAAGTCTGAGGAATGGAAGTGTAACTAGTCAGGTTAGATGTCATTTAATATTGGAATTTGTCTTTTGATATGAAATTAATATTAAATATGTATTAATAGTTAACTAAATATTATATAAAGCCAAATTTTATAGACAGAAATTTGCCATCTTAATAACATATACTCATTATTACTCAATATATACTCACTCATCCTGTATAGTATTTATTTTATCAGTTTGCTTTTTATGTGTGTGTGTATATATATATATATATATATATATACAGTGGCGGACAAAAAACTGCATTACTTGTGAATTTTGCAAATACAGGCATACCTCGGTTAACGTTACCTCTGATAACGAAGTCCGCAATTTCAAGCCCCATTTAACATAAAAAAATATTCCAATTTAAGGCCAACGCCCGACAATCATCCGATTGGTGACTGACGGCGACTCGTTACGTATTCCCGAGTGCTCCCGAGCTGCGGGCATGTCTGTTATAACAGTTTTGCGTGTCAATCGCGTAATTTAGTTGTTGTTTACATGATTGACGTTGTTTCAGTGTGGCGCATTGCAATAATCGACGTAGGTTCTTTATAGCATTACATAACGTAGATTTTGTAAATTTTAATAGAAATATTTTTGTTTTAGTTAATTAAAATGTCAGAATCAAAGAAAAGAAAAGCAATTTCTTTGGAAACTAAACTAAATATCGTACGACGTGTTAAAAGCGGCGAAAGAAAATCCGATGTGGCACATTCTTTAGGATTAGCGCAATCAACTTTAACAACCATACTAAGTCAATCAGAAAAAATAAAACAGTCTGCTCAGAATTGTACAGATGTTACAGCGGCAAAATTAACTCGCTTAAGGAATCCAATTTTAGAAAAAATGGAGAAAATTTTAAGTTTGTGGATAGATGATATGTCACAACGTCATATGCCTTTAAGTCAAATGGTGATTCAAGAAAAAGCATTATTTTTGTTTAATCACCTGAAATCGAAACAAACTGAAGAAATTATGGAAACCTTTGGGGCTTCTCGTGGTTGGTTCGAGAAATTTAAAAAACGGGCCAGGATTCATAGTGTAAAATTAACAGGAGAAGCTGCAAGTGCAGATGTTGAAGCTGCAAATAAGTTTCCAGAAAAACTAAAGGAAATAATTGAACGTGAAAATTTTCCACCAAATTTGGTGTTCAATGTTGACAAAAGCGGTTTGTTCTGGAAACGGCTACCAACAAAAAGCTTCATTTCTATTGAAGAAAAATCAGCTGCTGGATTTAAAGCAGCCAAAGACCGTTTAACGTTACTCTTTGGATCAAATGCCTCTGGTGATTATAAATTAATATTGCTATTAGTTTACCATTCAGGAAATCCGAGGGCGTTAAAAGGTAACATAAAAATGAATTTACCTGTAATATGGAAAGCAAATAGAAAACCGGTTACCAAGGAGTTATTTACTGATTGGTTTGTTAACCACTTTTGTCCTGGAGTAAAACGGTATTGTCAAAAAAACAACTTTGAAGAAAAAGCTCTTTTGTTGTTAGACAATGCTCCGGGACATCCTACTGATCTTAACACGTTGGACACATGCATTCCTGTCAAAGTTGTGTTTCTTCCAGCAAACACAACTTCCCTGATTCAACCATTGGATCAGGGAGTAATAGCATCATTTAAAGCTTATTATCTGCGTCGAACTTTAAGCAATTTAACTGAACTAGAGGATAAAGTGGAAATGACAGTTAAAACTTTTTGGAAAAACTACACCATTAAAAACACAATTGAAAACATTGATAGTTCTTGGAAAGAAGTCACTAAGAAATGCTTAAATGGAGTTTGGTGCAAAATATGGCCAGAAGTTGTACTAGAAGAAGAAAATAACATCCAAGAAATTAGAAATGAAGTTATCCAGATGGCTCAATCAATAGGTTTCGAAAATGTTGATGAAGAGGATGTTAGAAATTTATTGAATGCAGAAGATGATGGTTTTTCAGTGGAAGATTTAGAAAACCTTGTTAGCAACGAAGACAAAGATAATGAAGGCGAAGTTAAAGAAGTTCCTGCCGAAAAAGTGTTAACAACCAAAGATTTAAAAAGGTGCTTAAATGACATTGAAAACGTTTTAAATTTTTTTAGTGAAAATGATCCCGATTTAGGAAGAAGTGTTATAGTTAAGCGATCAGTGTTAAATGCAATAACTCCGTATAGGCAATTGTTAAATGAAAGAGAAAAAAAGCATAAACAATCAACTTTAACCTCATATTTTAAAATGTGATTTCACTTTGTATGTAAGTTGACTGTTTATTTAATAAAACTTTTCTTTGTTCGAAAAAAAAGCTTTTCATTTTCTTTAAGTGGGAACATATCCCTATTCTGGCCATAGTATTTTTACCTCTGAAAACGAAGTTTCGCTTAACGAAGTAATTTCGTGGAACGCATCCTATTCGTTAATCGAGGTATGCCTGTAGTGTATTTTGCACTACATTGTGAGTTGCAGAAATGTTCGAAATGCATTTGTTGGATGGGATATATATATATCTCTGTGAATGAAATCCAATGAAAAGACTCCAACTGATAATTCACAGTTGCCAATCTAATTGCCATAAATAGCTTCCGAAAGGGTAAAATGCATAATTAATGGAAATATAAGAAATTATGACAACCAAATTTGAGAAATTGTGACATTTTATTGCATTTACATGTTCAAACTGTAATAGTATTATGTACTGTAAATCAGCAAAATTAGTCCTCAGTATTTTGTTGTTCCTCCTCGAGCTGCAATTACAGCCTTACAATGATCTGGCCTAGAGTTAATGACTTTCTGGATACCCAATTTTGTGGTACCCAATTTTAGGTTGTCCAATTTTGTGGTTAAATTGCTCTCCTACAGCTGAATCCTACTTGTTGGCTTCTTCTGAGCAATTTTAGATGACATTATGTACCATCAATTTTCAATAGGGTTCAAATCTGAACTGTTGCTGGGCCAGTCTAACACTGTAATGCCAGCATTTCTGAGGTATGACTGCACCTTAAGGGAGAAAAATGAAGGAACACATTGGTGTAAGTATGTTTTAAGCCTTGTGAGGCAAGAAGACAAACTCATCAAATCTAAATAGCATAAAACTTACCAATTTTGCTGTGCGGCAAGCTGCTGAGCCCTGTTGAAAAATGCAGTTTTGGACATCTATGTGGTGATCCCTAATTTCAGTGTGGCTTTCTGCATTCACCATTCTATTAAAAAACTTAATTCACCGTGCCCCTTTTCTTGTTATGCATCCCCAGACCATCTGGCAGCAAACCTTACAGTCGATTTTATGCAGTCAGGATGGTATCCCTCTGATTTTCATCTTCTGACATATCACTTCCTATCCGAGCCATGCAGAATTTCTATTCATCAGAAAAGATGAGGGTGTCCCTTTGCTCTTTAGTCCATGAAACATGTTTTTTAGCCCAAGCAAGTCTCTTCTTCCTCATTTTTTGGGTCAACAAAGGCTTCTCCTTGGACCAATAGGCATGCAGACCACATTCTGAAAGCTGTCTTTGGATGGTTCGTGCACTTGTTTCAAAACCAGAGGCCATCTGAAAGTCCAGTTTTAGATCAGGAGCTGTTGTTTGTTTGTTTGTTATTTGGTTTTTAGGAGCATTAGCAACTAAGGCCATATTGCTCTGGGGATATGCGGTGGTCATTCCCTGACCTTTCCGCATCCTCCGTATTTGGTGGTGACAGGCTCGAACCCCGGTCTAAATCAAGAAGCGTGTGCTACGCACTGCTGCTCCTTCCCACCTGGCTACGGAGGCGCCAGAGATCAGGAGCACTAGCATGGTGATTACAAAGGCATAGCCATAATATTGATCAAATATTTCAAATGTTGATCTTGGGAAGGCGTAGTCACTCTCTTATGGCCTAACCAGGTCTTCTTTTCACATCACCATTTTCATTTCAGCACCTGGGATAGTGTTGACTGGTGGCAGCCTATTTTATCAGCAATAGCACGTGTAGAAAGCCCTTCATATGTTCAGTTGACACCAAGAAAAAAAAGCTACACTTTTTTTTTCTTGGTGTCAACTGAACATATGGAGCCATGTTTACCTCTGCAAAACAGGATACTAATGAGCCTGTATACCCTTCCAATGCCATATTTATAGAAATGGCTGATGCAATACCTTGAAATTACTATCTGATGCAATACCTTTGCTTTGCAACAAACAAAATGACTGTAATCAAACATATTATATGTTTCACTACAAATGTTACTTTTTTTAAGGTGAAGTTTTTTTGTCCACCACTGTATATGATACACTTTTAGAGCATAAATAAATAAATATATATATATATATATATATATATATAGAATGGATAAAAAGGTAACAGTGACAAATATGGAGGTATATGTGAAATATATTTTTAAAAAAGTTAGAGGTTATACTCCAGTTGTATCAAAGTGTGCTAAGCAGCAGCAGAAAAGGATACAAAAGTATATAATTAAGTTTGAATGAAAAAGTGATAGAAAAATGCATGACATTATTTACTTCACCAAATGGAATTCTAATATTTCCATTAAAGTACACAAAAACATTATCTGTTCTGAGATTATTAGATTTGCCAATTTCAGTAGTAATCAGATATTATTTACCAACTCTTTGCACCAACTTTATATCAAATTGATAAATAACAGTATACGTGTTAATTTTATTAACTGTAACATCAAGAATGTCTCAATTTATTGAACAAATTTGGATTTAATACATTTCAGTTTGGTTAGTTCTAACTCAGTATATGTACATTTGTAATTTTTTATAGCTGTAGTTCCACTACTTTGCGACTAATTAATAGTACATGACTTCTATTTGAGTGATTCAATTGCTTCTTTACTCTCTATGTTTCTCTTCATCATTTTCTTATTTCACATCACTTAAGAATCATTTGCAATTATAATGTGATTAAGCTTGACCGAGTGATCAAGTTCACGAATGAAGCAGCACACACTCTCGAGTGGACTGGGGTTAAAGCCCATGACTGCTAAATATGATTAATGTTTGTATTGACTGATCTACTTTAAACTCCACTGGCTTGTTGGTCGTGCCAGAATACAAACAAGAACACACACACACACATATATATATATATATATATATATATTTTTTTTTTTTTTTTTTAATTATATCTGCAGTTTACCTGAAGAAATTACGTTTTACTTTGGATTTATCTACTTATATAGCTTTTTTTGTCAACAGGATGTCACTCCCTTGCTTTATACAATGGATTTGCTTTGAATTTCACTATTTTAACCAGTCTCCAATTTTCTTTTCACCATTCATTACTATGTTCTCTCTTCAAGATAACTACTTCTCTCATACTTTTTCGGTATTATCACAATGATTTTAATTTTTAATACTGGTATCTTATGGATTATGGTCAAGACTACTACTCAGGATTTCTAAGAGGTATAAGCTACAGGTTATAATGATTTATGCACCAACATCGAGCCATGATGATGAAGAAGTTGAAGAAATGTACACCGAAATTGAGAGTCTTCTAGACGAACAGAAAACTCACTACACTATCATTATGGGGGACTTCAATGCTAAGGTTGGAAAGAGACAAAACAGCACAGAAAGGGGAACTATAGAAAATTTTGGAATTGATGAAAGACTTTTTGGAAGGAGGTGAAAGACTTGAGGAATTTACAGAATCTAGAGGAATGTCAGTAATGAACACTTTTTTCAAGAAAAGGGTGAACAGAAAGTGGACGTGGAAGAGCCAAAATGGATTAACAACTAATGAAATCGACTTCATCCTCACTAACAGAAGATATATCGTGAATGATGTTACTGTCCCGAACAAGGTAAATGTTGGAAGTGATCACAGAATGGTAAGATGCACACTTGATATAGATGTAAGAAAAGAAAAGAAAAAACTGACTTGAGTAAATAATACAAAGGTCTTTGAGAACTTAATAACAAGTTTGAGCTTCTGCAGACTGTTCAGGACCAAGATATCGACGAGGAATATTACAACTTTCTGAAAGTGATAAAGCCCAAGAAACCTATAGGTAAAAAGAAATCCAAAGAGGAAAAAATTAGTCAAGAAACACTTGTCATGATGAACCGAAGACAAAAAATGAAGAGCACGAAAAACACTGACAGGGAGAAAATTGAGTATACTGAGTTATGCAAAGCCATTAGAAAGAGACTCAGAGCGGACATAAGAAAATTTAACACAAGAATAGTAGAACAAGCATTAAAGGAAAACAAAGGATTTAAATCAGCAGTCATGAGCAGTAATACAGAATGACAAATGATACTGAAACTGAAGAACAGCAATGGTGTACTTATGAATAGCACAGAGGCATAATTCAAATAGCAGAAGACTACTATAAAGAGTTATACAATGAGCGAGGGAATGATACTAGCAGTGGGAAGGATGAATCGCAAATTAGTAACACATACAACATACCTGATGAGGTAGAACATGCATTGAAGAAAATGAAGAATCAGAAAGCTCCGGGGAAAGATGAAGTTACTGTAGAGTTGTTAAACTTGGGAGGAACAGACATGACACAAAAACTGGCAAGACTCTTCATAAAATACATTAGAAAAGGTGTGGCACCTATGGAGTGGAATAATGCAATCATAGTTTTGCTGTATAAGAAAGGAGATAAATCAGAAATTGGAAATTATAGACCAATTTGCTTGTTATCCCACATCTACAAGTTCACAACGGTCATTACTAACAGATTAGAAAGAATACTTGATGAGAATCAACCGAAAGAGCAAGCTGGCTTTAGGACAGGATTCTCAACTATGGATCACTTTTACGTAATATCACAGCTAATGGAGAAATAAAATGAATATAAAACACCGTTATGCCTGGCATTTGTGGATTATGAAAAGGCATTCAACTCCATACAGCATAAGGCAATTTTCGGGCACTGGAAACACAAGGCATAGATACCCCACATATTATGATTTTGAAGAAAATATATGAGAGTGCTACCTCATTTATTAGACAAGACAAAGATAGTAGGAAATTTAAAATTTAGAAAGGAGTTCGACAAGGAGACACAATATCTCGGAAGTTGTTTACTGCTGCCCTGGAGGAAGCTTTCAGAAGATTAGACTGGTCGCAGAAAGGAGTCAATGTGAATGGAGAGTACCAAAACCATTTACGATTTGCGGATGACATTTTGGGTCATAAACCTTGATCCCAAAGAATTAGAGGAAAATCTTAATCAATTATGCAGAGTTAGTAAGGATTTTGGACTAAAGATGAATATGGCTAAAACAAAAGTAATGATGAACAAGTATGCCTCAGAAAGGGGATATAATGATTGAAGAAGCAGTAATTGAAAAGATGGAGTCATATACTTATCTGGGCCAAGCCTTTAATAATGCTGTAATAATGATAAATGGCTGGTAGTCAAGAGAAGAATAAATTTTGGATGGATAGCATTCAGGAAATATAGTCACATACTGAGTCACATACATAGTCACATAATAATGAACCAGTGTATACTGCTCACCATGACATTGGAAGTGAAACTTGGGCACTCACCAAAATAATGGAAGAGAAGCTGAGAACTACACAGCAAAGAATGGAACAAATTATATTGGGAATCAGAATGTTAGATAAGAAGAGAAACACATGGATTATGCAGCAAACTCAAGTAAAGGATATTCTTATCAAAACTAAAGAACTAAAATGGTCTTGGGCCGGACATATAATTCGAAGACATGATGACAGATGGACTAAGAAAATAACAGAATGGTACAGAAGAGGAGCTAAGAGAAAACCTGGAAGACAACAACGGAGATGGACAGATGAAATTCATGAGTTTTTGGGTAGTAACTCGATGGCCATTGCACAGAACAGAAGGAACTGGAAAGTTGCTGGAGAAGCCTTCGTCCTGCAGTGGATTGAAAATGGCTGATGATCTTTATGGATTATGCAAATTTTATTATATTTTCTAACAGTTTTTTCCATCTCCAGGACTATAACTTATTTCCTAGAATTCAATATTTGGAGCCTGTTTAAAGCAAGTTTTAATATCAGTCTGCTCACTTTTCGATTTATTAATCGCCTTTCCTCTTTAGGCACTGTGAACCGTAATGTCATTTTTACTTCTATTTGAATACTTCACTTCTCGAACTTCATTTACGTATCAAAAGTACGTATTAAGTATCAAAATAAAACAGCTATAGAGGATGCTAATGCTTCCCTCTTTTGCATGGGTCTGCATTTTACTTTATATACTATTTCCTACTGAGCAACTTCACAGTTGTGACAGCTTTTCTGCTACTGTTTATGTCGATTTTTTTCTGTCTACTGTTATTATATATCTCTTCTCTACATTTTTTCCCACCTTAAGGAACTATGCAGCGATTTAGGGAAATCCAGGGTATTTCTATTTCTAATTATATTTATATTTCTATTTATTTTTATTATTTTTACTTTCCACAATTAAATATTTTTCAATATTCTGAATTTTAATTTTTTGTTTTATATTTTTGGCCTCATATTTTTCAAAATTAAAAAAAAAATATATATATATATATATTTTTTTTTTTCTCTTCTTCCTTTTTGTTTTCTTAAAGAACAATACATATTTCAGGCATATGGTATTAGTTTCTTCTTGCTACTAACACTCTCTTAGTAGGTCCCGCTCTAAGAGTTTGGGTTTTTATGCAACTAGCTTGCTTGCATATCCTTTAAAATCTTTTCTCTTTATATCTTTTCACTTTCTACTCTTCATTCTTATGTTAATTTAGCTATTAGTGCAACACAAGGGTAATATGGACTCTCTTACTTTCTTCCTTCTCTGCTATCTTTGCCTCTTTTGTTTTACTACCTCTTCCTTCCCTTACCTTGTTTTATTTCCTGACTTTATACCATTTGCCTTTTTCTATTATATTTTTTCATTTTTGACATTTACATTTATACCAAATTTTCACTCTTAAATTACTCTTACTTCTCTTTTAATTATTATTTTTGTAGAAGATTTATAATTTTCACCCTCTCTCTCTAGTATTTTTTTTTTTTTAATTCTCTTTTCAGTTGTCCTTTAATATTTTTCTTTACTTCGAATATGCATAGAAACACAGTAAATTGGTAAATTGGTACAGAGTAAATTGTTTATTGGTACTAACCAGGTGTAGTCCCCTGAAGAAATACCTGTATGACGTATCAGTATTTTATAGCTTGCATCAAGTATTTTAAACAATATTTTTCCCCTTATTATTAGGCTTTTATATCAACAAAATTTTTTCCCCACCTTCAATTTGAGGAACACTATTTCTTTGTATATTATCATTTTAACTTTTCTCCATTTTAGTTTCTTACCTTTTGATTGGCTCTTTAATTCAGCCCTAATTTTGGATAATTCAATACATCTTTAAAAAATACACTTTTAGAGCATAAAGAATTTTTAATTAATAAATAAACAGTGTAGAAGTTAAGTAAAAAAATATTATGTAATAGTATGTGGTTAAATGAGCTACTACAAATAATAGAGATTATATCATAGATAATATCATAAATGAGCCACAACATGACTACGGTTTATGGAAGCGCAGTGTATTTCAATTAGCCAGACAGTTTAGTCGCAGAAGAGAACAGTCGATGGATTTTTGGCTGCTGTTAAGGGATAAGTATTTTTAATTTTTACAGTCATCATCATCATCATCATCATCAGCCATTTTCGTTCCACTGCAGGATGAAGGTCTCTCCAGCAACTTTCCGGTTCCTTCTGTTTTGAGCACTGGCCATCCATTTACTACCCACAAACTCATGAATTTCATCTATCCATCTCCGCCTTTGTCTTCCAGGTTTTCTTCTAACTCCTCTTGGGTACCATTCTATTATTTTCTTAGTTCATTTGTCATCATGTCTTCGAGCTGTGTGTCCTGCCCAAAACCATTTTAGTTTTAGTTTTGATAAGAATGTCCTTTACTTGAGTTTGCTGCCTAATCCATGTGTTTCTCTTCTTATCTAACAGCCTGATTCCCAATATAATTCGTTCCATTCTTCACTGTGTATTTCTCAGCTTCTCTTCCATTCTTTTGGTGAGTGCCCAAGTTTCACTTCCATAAGTCATGGTGGGAAGTACACATTGGTTCATTATTTTACGTTTCAGACAAACTAGGATATTGCTCTTCAGTATGTGACTATATTTCCTGAATGCTATCCATCCAAAATTTATTCTTCTCTTGACTTCCAGCCATTTATCATTATTACAGCTAATAACTTGTCCCAGATAAGTATATGACTCTCCCTTTTCAATTACTGCTCCTTCAATAATTATTTTCCTTTCTGTGGCATACTTGTTTATCATTACTTTTGTTTTAGCCATATTCATCCTTAGTCCAAAATCCTTACTAACTCTGCATAATTGATTAAGATTTTCCTCTAATTCTTTGGGATCGAGGTTTATGACCACAATGTCATCCGCAAATCGTAAATGGTTTTGGTACTCTCCATTCACATTGACTCCTTTCTGCGACCAGTCTAATCTTCTGAAAGCTTCCTCCAGGGCAGCAGTAAACAACTTCCAAGATATTGTCTCCTTGTCGAACTCCTTTCTCAATTTTAAATTTCCTACTGTCTTTGTCTTGTCTAATAAATGAGGTAGCACTCTCATATATTTTCTTCAAAATCATAATATGTGGGGTATCTATGCCTTGTGTTTCCAGTGCCCAAAAATTGCCTTATGCTGTATGGAGTCAAATGCCTTTTCATAATCCACAAATGCCAGGCATAATGGTGTTTTATATTCATTTGCTTTCTCCATTAGCTGTGATATTACATGAAAGTGATCCATAGTTGAGAATCCTGTCCTAAAGCCAGCTTGCTCTTTTGGTTGATTCTCATCAAGTATTCTTTGTAATCTGTTAGTAATGACCGTTGTGAACTTGTAGATGTGGGATAACAAGCAAATTGGTCTATAATTTCCACTTTGTGATTTATCTCCTTTCTTATGCAGCAAATCTATGACTGTATTATTCCACTTCTTAGGCGTCACACCTTTTTGAATGCACTTTGTGAAGAGCCTTGCCAGTTTTTGTGTTATGTCTCTTCCTCCCAATTTTAACATCTCTGCAGTAACTTCATCTTCCCACGGGGCTTTCTGATTCTTCATTTTCTTCAATGCATGTTCTACCTCGTCAGGAAGAATATCGGGTATGTCGTATGTGTTGCTACTTTGCTATCCATCTTTCCCACTGCTGGCATCATTCCCTCGCTCCTTGTATAATTCTCTATAGTAGTCTTCTGCTATTTGAATCATGCCCTCTCTGCTGTTTATAAGTACACCATCGCTATTCTTCAGTTTCAGTATCATTTGTCTTTCTGTATTACTGCTCATGGCTGCTGATTTAAATCCTTTGTTTTCCCTTAATGCTTGTTCTACTTTTCTTGCATTAAATCTTCTTATGTCCTCTCTGAGTCTCTTACTAATGGCTTTGCATAACTCAGTATACTCAATTTTCTCCCTGTCAGTGTTTTTCTTGCTCTTCATTTGTCGTCTTCGGTTCATCATGACAAGTGTTTCTTGACTAATTTTTTCTTCTTTGGATTTCTTTTTTCCTTATAGGTTTCTTGTGCTTTATCACTTTCAGAAAGTTGTAATATTCCTCGTCGATATCTTGTTCCTGAGCAGTCTGCAGAAGCTCAAACTTGTTCTTAAGTTCCAGTACATAGTGCTTTTTCTTCTCTTCTGTTATCTCAAAGACCTTTGTATTATTTACTCGAGTCAGTTTTTTCCTTTCCTTTCCTACATCTGTATCGTGTACATCTTACCATTTTGTGATCACTTCCAACATTTACCTTATTCAGGATGGTAACATCATTCACAATATATCTTCTGTTAGTGAGGACGAAGTCGATTTCATTAGTAGTTAATCCATTTGGACTCTTCCATGTCCACTTTCTGTTCACCCTTTTCTTGAAAAAAAGTGTTCATTACTGACATTCCACTAGATTTTGCAAATTCCACAAGTCTTTCACCAATTCCAAAATTTTCTGTAGTTCCCCCTTTCTGCACTGTTTTGTCGTTTTCCAACCTTAACATTGAAGTCCTCCACAATAATAGTGTAGTGGGTTTTCTGCTCATCTAGAAGACTCAATTTTGGTGTACATTTCTTCAACCTCTTCATCATCATGGCTCGATGTTAGTGCATAAATGATTATAACCTTTAGCTTGTACCTCTTAGAAATCTTGAGTATTAGTCTTGACACCGTTGGTGATGTACTTTCGAATTCCAAAATGTTGTTTTTAAAATCTTTTTGGACCAGAAACCCAACTGCACCTTCACTCCTTTCACTGTTTCCATTGGTGTACAGCAGATTTCCACTTGATAAACTTATAAGTGATTCATTTCTTCTTCTTGTTTCAACCAAACTGATGATATTCCAATTCACATTTTCTAATTCTTTTTCCAGCTCTAATATCCTGTCTTCACCAATGAGTGATCTTACGTTATAACAGGCCAAGTTCAGTTTCCATGCATGGCAGCCTGGTCGTATCCAAAGATTCTTTGCACCCTCTGCTTACACTCTGATCCTGTCGCTGCCTTAAGAGAGGGAGTGAAAGCTGCTGGGGACTGAGAGCCATTTGTTTTGTCGTGCTGTCATATGCTGAAGGGTTTGGTCTTTTCCTCTTCACGCTGACCAGGCGTCTTGAAGAGAACCACTCTACACGTTCATTGCCACCTAAGTGGTGTAACAGGGCTTACCATCGAGGTGTGCTTGAGTGGATTTTAGGGAGGCGGGCCAACCGGGCATCTCCTAAATCTTCTGTATTAGAGAGATACTGGATCCATCAGTGTTTTAGGCTGAGTGTCTGATAACACACAGAATACCTGTTCCCCTCTAAACCCCCTTTTATACTTGTAATTTTTACCGGTATACGTAATACGGTAATTTTTATCGTATTCTTCATTAATTAACATACTACATTGTGTATACAGAGATATTAAATAGGTTTGGTAGCATTTCTTAGCTTCTTATTTTTAATTTAAATAGCGATTTTTGGAAGTTATGACTCCCGGTTCTGGTGCCAATATTTTTGAATTCGCCGCCATGTTGTTGTAGTCAATAAGAAATAGCGTAACATATATATATATATTGTGAACTGATAGCGTAAGGTATAAAGTAAAACTAGATAGCGTAATATGTAGCACCCATTAAGAATATGTTAGCTTATTATAGTATTATCAATTAATCAAATGTATTATTAATCTTATTAAATTTCATTGTTAATTAAATTGTATTTAAACAGAAATCGTGATCCAAACTAGAACTGCAAAGCAACTATCAGAGACTAGTGAGAGTGCTGACTCGGAGGGGGGGACAATTCTCCAATGAATCACACTCTCAAAAAATGTGCAAAATATGAAATGTTTGCTGAACTTTCTAAAACAGGACATGATCTAGCCAAAGAGGATGCTTTGTCTGTGCTAGATGCCCATAGTGTCAAGAAATTAAGCACCAACTCAGCGTTCTGATGGGCATCTATGAGAGATTGAGATGTAGGGTAAATGCCTTCGAAGAAATTAATATGAGGGGCCTATCAAGCTCTCAGCTGGCCAGCTCAACAGCAGAGCTCACTCCTATGCATCAGGCAACAAAGAGGCAATCTCCAATGCAGAATGCACTGGTCCCAAAGGAACTAGTTATTGTTGGTGACTCTGTTGTCAGGAAGATGAGTAATATACTATGCAAGAAGGATAGGTGGAATAGGACCAGGGGCAAAAGTTGATGACTTGTAGAGCAGATATCATCTTTTAAGGGCACAAAAGGTGATATTGTTGTACACATTCAAACTAATGACATTAAGATGAGTTCTGCAGATTTACTCAACAAGTACAGGTCAATGTTGAAAAAAAAGTTGCGAGTTAGAGTGGAATGTGAGTGTCGGCGATTCTCTCCAGACTCGCGTCTGGGAGGGAGTATATGATGAGAGCCTTATCGATCAATTCGTCCTTGGAAAGATTGTGCAAGGCTCAAGGAGTAAAATTTTTTTCAGCCTGTTCTGTGTTTGTTGACAGGAGAGATTGCTGCTACAGGGATGGGGTACACTTAAATAGAAAGGGTGCAAGAATATTTGCTGATGCTATGGAGGCAGTGTTAGGTGGGTTGGAAAACCGATTGCTTGGAGAGATTCACAGACTAAAAGTTTAACAGTAGCCGTAGGCAGAGGCAAAAGTGATTCTTGCACTGCTTCTATTAGAATTAGCAGCTGCCTGGAAAGCAAGGTAATGGAGATTTCCATGACTGCTGGCAGTCATAGTGGAACAAGTAAATTAATGGGCTGTGTAAGGGTAACTAAGAGTAGGAACAGGTGCATGTATACTTGCATGTACACCAATGCTAGGAGTATAGTTAATAAATTCGATGAGCTTGAAGTGCTAGTCAAGACGTCAAAGGCAGATATTGTTGGGATATCAAAGACATGGCAGAATTGACATTTGAGTGGGTGGGAGTACAATGTGTACAGAAAGGATAGACAAGACAGGAAGGGAGGAGGGATTATGCTGTTAGTTAAGCAACATAAAATCTAAGGAAGTGCATCCAATTGATGTTGGTGGACAATGCAATGTTAAGTCTGTTTGGTGTGACATAAGCACTTGGAAAGGAAAAATGACAGTGTTTGTTATAGGCCTAATGAATCTAATGAGTATAATGAGCAATTGTGCAGAGAAATAGAGTGGGCCAGTAAATCAGTGTCTTATAATGGGGGATTTTAATTTCCCAGAGATTGACTGGAATTTGTGGGTTGGTCACTCACACACTAGCAAAGCTTTTGCGGATTTATTGGATGACATGTTTTCTACAACATGTTCGAGAGACAACCAGAGAGAGTAATACTCTTGATCTGATTATCAACAGTTTATACATGCATTAAGAATTTGCAGATCACAATGTACTGATGTTGGAATTACTTAAAGATGTAACTACCATCAAGGCTAAAGTGAAGGGCTTTTGCTTTTGTAAAGGTGATTACAGGGGTCTCAGACAGTTTTTAAATTCTGTACCATGGGATCAACTGATGATGTTACCAATGTTGAATTCATTGAATTCTAAATGGGAAGCCTTCAGCGACTTAATTTTGGAAGCTACCAGGCTTTTCATTCTAATTAAGAAATACTGTTCAAGGTTCAGGCCTAAATGGATGTCAGGTGAAATAAGGAGGCTCGTGGCAGAGAAGAAAAATGTATGGGATGCATTTAAAGTATCAGGTGACACAGAAGCCTACGGCAGATATAAAGTGGTCTGTAATCAAGTCACAAAGGAGGTTAGGCAAGCGAAGGCAGATTACGAGAACTCTTTGGCAAAGGATGCAAAGAAAAACAGCAAAGAGTTCTTTACTTATGTAAACTCTAGAAGGAAAGAGATGAATCAGATTGGACCACCAAACATAGATGGGTTGATTATTGATGATAATGCTCAGGTAGCTTATAAACTGAAAGAGTGTTTTGCATCTACATTCATACATGAGGAGTTATTCAATGAGGGGAGTGCCAGAAGTTCATCAAACTCTAACAGGGGGCTAAGTGATTTTGTAATAACTGAGAGCAAAGTGGAGGAGAAATTGTTGAAGTTAAACATGAAAAAGGCACCTGGGGGTGGATGGGATCTATCCAGTTATATTAAAGGAAGCAGCAAACTCTAAGCCATAATTATGTGAGCTTCCTTGGACTCAGGGGAGTTCCCCATAATCTGGAGGTGTGCAAATATATCTCCAATTCACAAAGGGGGTTCAAAAGGTAACACAAATTTTACCCAGAACACAAGTTAAACTGTTAGTATGACTTGTGTTCCGGATAAAATAATGGAATCACTGGTTAAAGAAACATTATGGGATCATCTAGACAAGACTGCAGTAATAGTTAAGACACAGCATGGGTTTGTTAAAGGGAGGTCTTGTCTGACCAATTTGATTGGATACTATGAAGTGGTCACAAAGGAACTGAATGCCAAAAATAATTTTGATATCATTTTCTTGGATTTCAGGAAAGCTTTTGATACTGTTGTACATGGAAGACTGCTGTACAAATTGGAGAGGTACGGCATTAAGGGTAAGTTGCTACAATGGATAAAGGGATGGTTGAATGGGAGACGACAGAGAGTTGTAATCAATGGACACTGCTCTTCCTGGACAAATGTTATTAGTGGAGTTCCCCAGGGTTCGGTGTTGGGCCCATTGTAGTTTTATATATTTATCAGTGATATTAATGAAGGTATATCAGGTTTAATGTCCAAGTTTGCACATGATACAAAGGTTGTCAGGGTTGTTAACGGCAGTAAGCTACTCCAACTGGATTTAGATAAGTTGGGAAAATGGGCTGAGAAGTGGCAACTGAAGTTTAACATTGACAAATGCAAAGTACTGCATATGGTTATCAATAACTGAAGATAAATGTACCAACTGTGTGGTACTACGCTCAGGGAAATGGAAGATGAAAAAGGCCATGTTGGTAATTGTGCGGTGAAACATGAAGTTTGCTGAACGGTGCAGACGGGCAGCCAGAGCAGGTCATGGTGTTTTGTCAATGATATATACGAATTTTGCTAGCCGGGACAGGGAGGTGATTATCCCATTATACAAAGCCACACCTAGAGTACTATGTACAGGTTTGGAGGCTTCATTTTAGGAAAGATGTAGAGTTGCTAAAATTAGCACAAAGAAGAGCAACAAGATTAGCGACGGAAACAAAGGGGTGCTCTTACCACGAAAGGCTTAAGTTCTGCAAATTGCAGTGCCCGGAGAGTAGGCATTTGCGAGGTGATCTAATTGAGGTATATAAGGCCTTGAATGGATTGAGCAAGCTGAATGCTGATGGGATTCTTCCTCTTGCTCATATTAAGAACCTGAGGGGACATAGATTCAAATTGAAGAAAGACAGTTATAGAATAGATGTGTAGAAATTTGCCTTTAGCCAGTGGGTAGTTGATTGGTGGAACTGTCTTCCATATTTTGTTGTAGAAGTTGATAGCCTAAATAAATTTAGGGCTGAGCTGGACAGGCATTTGGAACGAATGGAGGTTTGCAGATGGCGCATAAGCCTGCTTTCTTGCATCGTATGTCTCTACTAATGCTAAATATAAAGTTTCCCATCTTTGGAACCTTTGAAGAAGCAAGGACCCTTTCATGATGCAAGGAAACAAACTTATAGAAGTAAGGATTTTAAATAAAATTAGAAAAAGATCGGAAAAATTAATGAAAGAAGTGGACATTAAGTTTGTTAAGGTTTTATTCTTTTTGGTTCTGGTGATGAATAAGTATATCTCCTTCTGTCTCTATTTAGCTAACACTATATTAACAGTTACATTTTGGAAAGTTTTGAGAACACTGTGTGCTTCCACAACTTTTTGCCATCTTTGCAGTATATTTTTTTGTCCATTTTCATGTTTCATAATCACTGTTATTCCCAGAAATCTTGTGTTATGTTAATCTTGCTGCTGTCTGTTAAGGCTTTCCTATTAACAACATAGTGTTTTTGTATATTCTGAAAGAATAGTAATGCAGTTGTGTATTTTTGTTGTCATATGTATTCTTCAAGTTGTGTCTGAAAAGTTTTAAGACTGATTTTTTTTTATACAATACTACTAGTGCCTTACATTGCCTACTGTTGAAACTATTCACTATCACGTCTGAACTGGCTCTGTGCCAAGTTTCATTAGTGTGTACAAAAGCATTTTACTGGAAAATTGTGTTTAACTTGGTGCAGTAAAATCACATCATCATGGATTCAAGGACTGAGCAAACAGTGACAAAGCTTTGTTTTAAAGCCAGAAAAAGTGAAACTAAAACAGTTATAAGGAAGAACGGGTGTGCGACTTTTTACAAGTTCAGTTTTTCTTAGCTCCGTCCTCTAATGAAATTTTAATTTTCATAATAAAAGAACAGTCATTATATTTTATATCATCAAGATGGTCAAGATCTTATCTTTATGCTGGTTAAATCAGCTTACCAAAAATTGAAAAGGTAATATATTTTTTTATTCATTTATGATTGATAATAACTCTTTTTAATTCTCCTTTCTGTGTTAATTCTATATATGCCTGGAGAAGGACAAAAGTCATAGCTGGTCTGTTAAACCTCCCACCAAGGTCGATGCCAGATTTATCTTCTGTTTTTCCCTCAGCTTACAGTCAGTCCTGCCTGAAGCAAAAAGTTTAATTTAGATTGTGCTCATGGGATTGGAAAAAGAATAGACCATTTATTGCCATTCAGCTTAGGTTATCAGCATAGTTTTCTTTGGTTACTGATCCACTTGTAATTCAGGTTTTCTGCTCTGATGTTTTAATTAAAAATTTAAATTCTCATATTTGTAAAAACTGACTGTCCCTCCAAAAATTTTCTGGGCAACTATCAAAATCAATATGAGCGAGACACAAGTTCAATATCGTGAAAATGTGTAGACAACTCTACCCGCTCCAGGAGCAAAGCGCCCCCCCTAATAGTCATGATCTGACCAATTGGAGAACCCGTTAATGGGGGGGGGGGGTCTTGACTTTTAGGTTCTTCACATTCTGAATCACTGCAAGACTCATTTCCACCCTCTTACAGATTCTTCAACACCTAAAGAGGTGTTGGGTCCTTAGAGAAATATATGGTAAAGTAGTCAAGCAGGATCACTGCTGCCATCAGGGCAGAAAACCTGAATTACAAGTGGAAACAGAAATATACCAACTGTGTGGTACTACACTTAAGGTTGTAGAAAATGAAAAAGATCTGGGAGTAATTGTGCAGTCATATATGAAGTTTTCTGAGCAATGCAGACAGGCTGCCAGGGCAGGTCATGGGGTTTTGTCAATGATATATAGGAATTTTGCTAGCAGGGAAAAGGAGGTGTGTCCCCTTTGTATAAGGCAATGGTCAGGCCACGCCTTGAGTACTGTGTACAGGTCTCGAGGCCTCATTTTAAGGCCTCAAGATTTGCTTGAACGTGTACAGAGAAAGGCAACAAGATCAGTGAGGGGAGTGAAGGGATCCTATTACCAAGAGAGGCTTAAGTTCTGCAAATTGCAGTGGCTGGAGACTAGGCACCTACATTGTGATCTGATTGAGGTGTATAAGGCCTTGAATGGATTGAGCATGCTGAATTCTGATGGGATCCTTCCACTTGTTCAGATTACGAACCTAAGGGGGCACAAATTCAAATTAAGAAAAGACAGATGTAGAATAGATGTGTGGAAATTAGCCTTTAGCCAGCGGGTGGTAATTGCTGGAACAAACTTCTGTCTGTCGTTGTGGAAGTTGATAGGTTTAATAAATTTAAGGAGGAACTGGACAGGCATTTGGAGGGAATTGTGTGATATTTTTTTTTTTTTTTTTTTGGCTGATGCCGCATAAGCTCATACACTTGCTTTCTTGCATCAGATGCCGCTACTACTACTACCTCCATGTAGTGCATGAAAGATTACAAGCCAAAATTGATGTCCTTACCCAGGAGCGGGAAAACCAAAAGCAACAACACCCCCGCTCTTTCGCAGAGGCATTGAGAAATGATGCAACACAATCAACCATCAGTTTACCTGGAAGAGTACAAGATAAAAGGATAGCCAAGTAGCCTGAGTCGCATATAATCCTAATTAAACCAGCTGAGGATGCACAACTGGAAACTAGCAATGCAGTTGAAGATGCCTTAACAAAACATATGAATAACCAGATGAAAACCTTCAGACTTAGGGGCATCAGGAAAACCAGACACCCCAGAGTCATAATTGAAACTGATACCAGGGAGGAGGTGTATTAACCATTTAAAATAACACAGAAATGACCAACTATGGATTAAGAGTGGATGCCACAAAACAAAATGGGCCATCATTTGTACTTTTTGATATAGACCAGAACATGACCCAAGAGGAACTCGAAGAAGAGATCTGCCATAAAAACCTGAGTATGTATCTACTGAGACGAGACTGCAGCAGAAACATCAAACCCAAATTCAAAACTAAAACGAAATCACCGACAAATGTTAATTGGATAATTGAACTATCCCCAAGAGTGTGGCAGCTCATTGAAACCCAAAATAGAATTTAAATTGGCTAGGTCAGCCATAAATTTAAAGAGCACATATCAGTCCATAACTGCTACAGTTGTCTCCCCCTTGGGCATATGTCACATACCTGCATCCAGAGTGAGACCACCTATGACCACTATGCCCAAAAGGGGCATGAATTTAAGGACAGCCTCAACAAGAAACAGTGACCAACCTGAGCAAACTGCAAGGCTAGGGTACCACATGATCATTCGATTCATGACACAAACTGCCCAGTATACAAAAAAAAAGTGAAGGGCCTTCACCAATTGAGAATAAATTATGGATAGATACCCCACAAGAAATAGACAACAAGAGATCAAGTTACTGCAATTAAATGTGCAGAGAGCAAGAATAGTTGCAGACCAGCTAAAGATCGAAGCTGAGGAAAACCAAATTGATGCAATGATATTGCAGGAACTCTGCGTCCTGCTTTTGTGGGCCATCCCACTTCATTTGTGGGATGGAATATCCCACTTCATATAAAATCATTCATTACACTGAAGGCCATCCATGGGCAGCTATTGTTCTGAGGAGTCCAGAAATAACTGTAACAAAATCACACCGTTATGCATTTCCATCAGCTCCTGTGCACAGATTATGACATCTCTCTCTCTCTCTTGGGTCCCTATATCTTCTTTCATTATATTCTCACCCGGGTGAGGATATTACTACTGCAATCTCCATCATCCAGGAAGCACTGCATCTCCTCCAAAGTGGGTGGTTGCTGATAGGCACAGTCTAACTCCAGACAGAACATCAACCAGAAATGGTACAAGGCTTGGAGATTACATCATTTCATCTGGTCTACGGATACTGAATTGTCCAGGTCACCTCTCCACCTTCAGCAGCTCCCTCAGGGAGAGCACAATTGATGCCACTATAGCAGTGTCTGACATTGAAAGTAAACTGATCAACTGGGCTTTTCAAAAGCCATGGACAACTTTGAACCACAGAACGATCATCTCTCTTATTTGCTCTGTGGAATGCACACCACCAATTCCTAGGGACATAGTGAGGTACAATACTAAAAAAGCAGATTGGTGCCGATTCCAAGAGGAATTGGTCAAGTTTCTTTCAGAAGAGAGCTCACTACCTATTACACTTCACCTGAAGAATGCATTACCAAGGTAACAACAATCATCAGGAGTGCCTATGATGCTTCCATCCCACATAGAAGATAATACAGGTACGCAGTCTCCTGGTGGAATGGAGATTGGATCTGAGAAGAGTCCATCTAGGCAGGAAGACTTTCAACAAGCCTGAGTCCACCTTTCCCCAAAGAGGTAACTGCAGCACAGGAGTCTTGCCATGTGATAAGAAATGTGTACTCCAAAGAAATATGCAAATGTAAGGAGTCGTGGCAAACACTAGTTGCCACATTGAGAAATTTTGACCGGTGGGTTGCATTCCAAGACTTCACCTCTGGCCAGCCTGTTACAAACAGACTCCCCAGAGGTGGTCTTGGACACCACACTCAGACTGGATGGAACCTCTACATACTCTTGGTCTGCTTCTCTCAACAACATACTGAACAATATCTACCCAAAATCTATGATGACTTGGCACCAACACTTGAGCAACAAGAATTCATTGACAGAAACAGAACATACATAACAGATACTAGTGAACCGCCCATCACATCCCTGGAGATGAACTTGGTCCTGGCCAGAACAAAGGAGGATAAAACCCCAGGCTTGGACTTTGTGGGAGGTCGACAGTAAAAAAGTTCACAGAACACTATCCTGAAACTTAAGTTTATTTAATAGATGCCTTGCTGAAGGAACTTTTCCTGCATTCTGGAGGAAAGTTGCAACACTCAAGTTAATCCTAAAAAACCTGAAAAAAACTACCTCAAACCTCAACTTCTTACAGACCAATAGCCTTGCTTTCTGTTTTGGCTAAACTCCAAGAAAGATTAGGCAATCTGCCTAATCTTTCTTCTATAGGCCGACTGCAAAAATTGCAGTCGGCCTATAGAAGTCGGCCTATATGAGTAACTTTCCCATATTTTGTTACAATCGTAACTTTCCTATCTTTAATATATTCTTTTAAAACCCATAGAACTGCCCAGTACACTTCATTTTTCTTATTCTTGCTAGAAAGCTTTGCCATCACATATGATCAGATGCCCCCCTTAAAGTCAAGAAATATACCCCAGACTTAATTTTCTGAAGTCTCTTGTACATGTGACACCATTTTAACCACAACATCTTCAGTAGATCTGCCCCTCCGAAAGCCAAACTGCCTAGGGCTGCTCATTCCAATACTCTAGTAATATCCCTCCAATCTATTCATCAATACTCTTTCAAAAACCTTTGCAATTCATCATCATCAGCCATTTTCAATCCACTGCAGGATGAAGGCCTCTCCAGCAACTTTCCAGTTCCTTCTGTTTTGAGCACTGGCCATCCATTTACTACTCAAAAACTCATGAATTTCATCTATCCATCTCCGCCTTTGTCTTCCAGGTTTTCTTCTAGCTCCTCTTGGGTACCATTCTGTTATTTTCTTAGTCCATCTGTCATCATGTCTTCGTGCTATGTGTCCTGCCCAAGACCATTTTAGTTCTTTAGTTTTGATAAGAATGTCCTTTACTTGAGTTTGTTGCCTAATCCATGTGTTTCTCTTCTTATCTAACAGTCTGATTCCCAATATAATTCGTTCCATTCTTCGCTGTGTAGTTCTCAGCTTCTCTTCCATTCTTTTGGTGAGTGCCCAAGTTTCACTTCCATAAGTCATGGTGGGGCGTATACATTGATTTTGATCCATCTATATGATCCAGAATCCGTCCTCTCTTTTTCTCTATTCTTTAATAATATTTTAATGTGAACTTCCTTCCTTCCAACTAGGAAAGATTTTCTCACTTAAGTGCACATTATATATATATAACTCTACCAATTCCTTTCTGAATTTCAAACCAAACTTCTTTATCACTTCTAGTAGCAATCCATCTCTGCTTGGTGCTTTCTTTATCTTAACTTTCACCAATGCTATCTTCAATTCTTCCTCCGTAATTAACCTTTCAATTTCCTGCATCCCCACATATTCATCATTTAATTTCCTAATCTGTCTTTGTTCTCTACTATCCAAATTTATTTGATATATGGGAAACAAGGAGAGCAAACCCCCGCATGGAAGATTCCCAGTCCTTTGTACTCTGATTTTCTATTTTAATAGTGCTATAAACTTTATCAACTTTCATTCTATCAAATAATAATTTGTATGGTAATCCCCATACTTTCTTATTCATTTTCTCTTTTACATAGTTTCACCGTGCCTCTCTCTTCTCTTTCTGAATTCTACCAATACATTCCCATCTTATTTGTTTGTATTTCCTCTTTAAATCCTTCATTTGTTCACTTATTCCTCTTCTCCATACCCTCTGGAAACTCCTTAACTATTTTCTCAGCAAAGCTGCTATCTGTTTCTTGTCTATTATCTCTAAGTCTTTTTGTAATCTCTTCAAAATAATGCCAGTTTGCAGAACTCATTGCAAACCTCTTTTCAAACCCTGTATTACATTCTACTCTCTTATCTCGAAACTGATGGGTACCTCCTGTGAGTCCAAGGAAGCTCTCATAATTATGGCTAAGGGTTTGCTTACTTTCTTTGCTGCCTCCTTTAATATAACTGGATAGATCCCATCCACCCCAGGTGCCTTTCTTGTGTTTATCTTCAACGATTTCTCCTCCACTTTACTCTCAGTTATTCCAAGATTGTCTAGCTTACTGCCAGAGTTGAATACACCTCTGGCATTCCTCTCACTGAATAACTCCTCATGTGTGAATGTCGATGCAAAATATTCATTTAGTTTGTTAGCTACCTGAGCAGGATCATCAACAGTAGAATAATTGATATCAAGTGGACCAATCTGATTCATCCCCTTCCTTCTAGAGTTTACATAAGTAAAGAACTCTTTGCTGTTTTTCTTTGCATCCCTTGCCAAACATTTCTCGTAATCTGCCTTCGCCTGCCTAACCTCCTTTGTAACTTGGTTACAGATCAACTTATATCTATCATAGGCAGTTCATCTGACATCCATTTAGGCTTAAACCTTGAACAATATTTCTTAGTTGGTATGTAAAGCCTAGTAGCTTCCAAGATACGTTCTTTGAATGCTTCCCATTTTGAATTTGCTGTTGGTAACACCATTATCATTTGGTCCCACTGTATAGAATTCAAATACTGTCTCAGTCCATCGTAGTCACCTTTATGAAAGCAAAAACCTTTCCCTTTACCCCTGATGGTAGTTACCTCTTTGAGTAAATCCCACTTCAGCACACTGTGATCACTGCCAACTAGTGGTTCCTTTATCTGCAGATTCGTAATGCATGAAGAATCACCACTAATAATCAGATCAAGAGTATTACTCCCTCTAGTTGCCTCCCGAACATGCTGATGTAGAAAACAATCATCCAATAAATCCACAAAAGCCTTGCTAGTGTGTGTGATCAATCCACAAATTCCAGTCAATATCTGGGAAATTAAAATCCCCCATTATAAGACTCTCTGATTTACTGGCCCACTCTATTTCCCTGAACAGTTTCTTATTATACTCATCAGAGTCATTAGGCCTATAGCATACTCCTACTATCAATTTTGATCTCCCACTCCAGTCACACCAAACTGACTCAACACTGCACTGTCCCACGATGTCGACTGGCTTCACTTCCTTGGTTTTTATGTGTTTCTTAACTAATAGCATAACCCCTCCTCCCTTCCTATCCTGTCTTTCCTTTCTGTAGACGTTGTACTCCCCAAATTCCAGTTCTGCATTCCTTATATCTTTGTGACACCACGTCTCTGATATCCCAACAGTATCTGCCTTTGATGCTTTGAGAAATACCTCAAATTCATCAAATTTATTTACCAAACTCCTAGCATTGGTATACACTCAAGTATACATGCACCTGTTCCTATTCTTAGCTACCCTAACACAACCCATGTGTTTACCTGTACCGCAATGACTCCCAGCAGTCTCTGAAATATCCTGCATCTTGTTTTCCAAGCTTCTGTTCATCCCTATAGAAGCAGTGCAAGAATCACTTTCATCTCTGCCAGTGACTACTGTTAACCTATACCTATTAGTCCTTGTATCCCCCCAAGCTAGCAGTTTTCCGACCCACCTTTTATAACTTTTAAAAAGGTTCTCAACCATGTATGGCTCCTGAAGGAGGAGGACATCATAATGTTTTTCATCCATCCGTTGACAACTACAATACAACATTACAGGATCTTTGCTCATTCACTTGCAGTACCTTTAGCTTTATATTCACTGCATTCCTTGCTTCTAATTGAATGGCAAAAATCCCTATTTTTTCACTTACAGTTAATACATATAGCACTTTTATTTTCTTTTTACAATCTTTAAAAACATGTCCCCCTTCTCCACAATGTCCATATGTGATCTTCCCCTTACACTGATAAGCCACATGGGGCCATAATAAGATAAACATTTAAAACATTTTGGAAAGAGGACAATATCCTTCACCTGAAATGAGATCCATTGGCAATAGACTCTTCCTTTATTTATTAATATAAATCTGAACACCTTGGGCACTTCCAAAATCCAATTATTTCCTTCCTTACATGAAGAAATAGACTTCACAATTGCTTCCTTTTTAAACTATATCCATGATCAAACAAATTTCTATCCCAAAGTTCTTGCATAAACTGTTCCTTCTGTATATATCCTTATTCACATCATATACTTTTATCTTTAAACCAGGTTTCTTTGGAACTTCGATTTAAAGACCAGACTCTTCCAATCTCTTATTATTCTGCAATTCACATAGATCACTCAGAATCAACTTCAATCAATATTCCTCTATCTCTAATCTTTCTTGTTCTCTTTACTTGAACTTTCTTCATTAAAGGTCTTATACCTTCATTCATTACTGCTTCAACTTGTTCACTTGTAGTATATTTATCCTTATTTGCCTTTTTGAAAGCCACTGTAGATTCACCTCCCTTTTTAACTTCCTTCACCTTTTCTCTTCCTTTCTGTAGTACAGAAGCATAACTTTCAAATTGTTGTTCTTGATCTCGAATTAACTGTCTACAATCTTTTATTCTAGACACCATTACTCGATTTTCCACAGACAATCTAATTGCTCTATCTTCCAACGTATCCCATATTGAAAGAAACTTGTTCATGGCAGCTCTAGTTACTTTATTTGCATCACAAAATAGGAATTTTTGGAGTCTAATCCATACTTGTCTTATTTCCAAATATCTTTTCCTATACTCATATGTTCACTATCTCCATTATCGATCTCTTCATCTACTCTTATCCACCTTCTCCTTTTTCTTCACTTTCTATTCTCTCTAATCTGCCAACTGCCGTCTTTAACTGTTCTTGAAACCTCATCTCCTCCAAATCTTCATCATCTATTGCCAGCAGATCCTCCTCAGATGAGAACCCCTCACTCCTTCTATGAGCCATAATGACTCAAACAATAAGATTTTAATACTAAACTAAAAGTTTTAAGAGCTAAGAGCAGACCCTTTGTTCCCCTCACCAGTCTCGTACACTGATCGCTGCTACTTTGTGGTTCCTTTATCTGCAGATTCTTAATGCATGAATAATTACTGCTGATAATCAGATGAAGAGTGTTACTCCCTCTGGTTGCCTCTAGAACATGCTGCTGTAGAAAACAATCATCCAGTAAATCCACAAAAGGTTTCCACAATATCAGTTCCACAGAGCAATCTGTGGCTCTGTGAAACTGATTAAGCTGTACAACCTTGCAAAGAGGTGTATCAAATTATGAAAGATGTACTTTTAAGATTAAATGATAATAAATTTTTTCCTTGATTTCTGTTTTTTTTTTTAACATAGTCCTAAAACTTTTTAGACACTCCTTGTACCTAAGTAATAATTTCCATGAACTTAGATATGTAAAAATATTCTCAGTATTTACTGTTTTGGACTTTAATTAGCTGATGTAGAATAAATCAAAATAAATATTCACGATATTACATTAATACACCAACCATTGAGTTAAAATAATTTAATACTGTAGATACCATATAAAATATACAGTATGTACAGTACTGTATAAAATATTTAATACTGATTATGTTACAGTATCCTCTGTATACCAACAATACAGAGGATACTCTAACATAATCTATTTACAATAACTGATTGTGAATAAAGCCTGAAAATAAAATAAAATACCAAAATTTTTAAAATACAATAAAATATAAGGTTAAAAGCATTAAAACTATTAAAACTGTACAATTATAAAATAAAATATATAGGTTGGTGTATTAATGTAATATCGTGAATATGAACTTTCCCAACCTCAACCACAGAGGCCTTTTTGATGATAAATAACAAACATTGTGTTTACACTGTGGATAGCCATGTTGGGTGTGATATGCTCATTGTATGAGGGATTGTCAATTTGTTTTGCATTTGGTGTTAACATGTAACCTCTTTTGTATGATTGCTTTTCAAGGATAATCATCCTTTCTTTTTCAGGATTACAGTGGCTTATTTGATACCAGGGATCAAGCAGATGAAAACTTGGATGATATCCTCCACAATAGGTTACAGTTAGGAACTGGTAAAAAAGAACGTTATTCTTTCACTAATACTGAAATACCCTCCATTACCCATTTTGGATCCAAGCAGGTAAGTTAAAAAGGGGAGGGGAATTACTATCTAGCTGTATATATATATATATATATATATATATATATATATATGAAAGTGGTTCAAATTGTTAAAAGTTAGAAAACAATTCTTCATTCAAAGAATTTTGATTGAATAATCTCCTTCTTTTATAGCATGTCTTCCATTTCAAAACTGATGCCATTGTATTATCAAAGAAGCATTTCTTTGGTTGATAAATTTTCTAATCACCTCTTTGAGTGGATCATAAAGATAATTCCTTACTCTGCTCACTTGGAGCCAAATGAGAAGTATATGATGTGTATGGTAGTACAGTCAGGCCTCGTATAACACAATAGTTGTGTTTCTAGAAACCCTTTTGCAATATAAACAACAGGCCCTATGAGAAAAATAGGGTTAGGTGCCAACCACCCAAGATTGGACACACATTTGTAACCAAAACATTACCAAACACAATAAATAATCGTATTAAAACACTTACACAGTTGAAAAATATAAAATTAATAATGTAATCATTTAAATTTAAATTCTTACCTTAAAAATAAATGAAGACAGCTTGAGGGAAAGGGGTTGAAAGAGCGGAATTATGGGGAAAAGTGGTGGTAGGTTGTCATCATTATCGGAACTGTGGAGGACCAGCACCGCCTCCCAGTGGGTGGCGGTGCTGGACTTCCAGACTAGCATCACTGGGATCCAAAGCCCACAGCCCAGGTTCCAGGCTTACATCAATGGAATCCGGCATGTTTGCCATGCGCTGCGACCCGTGGAAATTCGGAAAGGGAGATCCTGGTGGTTGAGGGGCCCAGCTTCAATACACCACTTTGGCCCCTGCTTCGACAAGACGGGAGGTCCTGGAAGGCCCAGCTAGGATCAATTGGCTAGTAGGCTCGCCTGCAAGGGTCAACCATGTCAATGCCATGCCCCTACCCTCATGGTCCGAGGGACAGGATTCAGGCTGGCGGCGGTGCAGGTATGGTGTCTGGGTAGCCCTGGCGTTCCACTCCCGAGCGCATTTATTGCATGCCGAGTAATGGGCGTACCTTTGGGCTCCATAGTGGGTGGGGAGCCCGGGCACTGAACCACTTAAAAAACTACATGAATACTGATAAATTAATTTCTTCTGGGCCCCCAACCCAATCCCTAACTGAAAATTTTACCGTTGACAAGAGAACGTCACTTCTGCAAAAAGACAGAAAAAGGAGGTTACATCAGGTCCTACACCACGGTTCCTGATAATTCACTCAACTAGTGAGAAGCCTATAGGAAAAATGTCACCCTTCTTTATCCAGAAGGGTTTGGAAGGGTTGGCAGGATCTCCTAAGTCTGTCAAACGGCTTCGTTCGGGTGACATACTTGTAGAAACCAGAAGTGATATACACTCAGAACAGTTCCTCCGTGCTACATCTATCGGGGGAATGCCTGTCACTATAAGCCCCCACAAGACACTGAACTCATCCCGTGGTGTCATCGCGGAATGGGATCTGATGGATGTAACTGAAGAGGAAATCTGTTCAGAGTTAAAACCACAGGGAGTGACAGCTGTTAAACATATATCCATGCATAGGGATGGCAAATTAGTTCCCACTAGAAATATCATATTAATATTCAATTCACCAACTTTTCCTCATGAAATCAAAGCTGGCTATATTAACTGCCCAGTGCGTCCGTATGTCCCAAATCCATTACGGTGCTAGGAGACCGGCAGAATTACTTAACAAATACAGGTCACTGTTGAACAAAAGCTGAGAATTAGGGTTGAATTTGAAAGTGTCTGCAATTCTGCCCAGACACGATAGGAGGGAGTATATGATGAGAGTCTTGTCGATCAATTCGGCCCTGGAAAGATTGTGCAAGGCTCAAGGGGTAGAATTTTTTTCAGCCTGGACTGTATTTGTTAACAGGAGAGATTGCTTCTACAGGGATGGGATACACTTAAATAGAAAGGGTGCAAGAATATTTGCTGATGCTATCGAGGCAGTGTTAGGTGGGTCGGAAAATTGCTAGCTTGGGGGGAGACCAATAGATTGACAGTAGCCACTGGCAGAGGTGAAAGAGATTCTTGCACTGCTTCTATTAGAATGAGCAGAAGCCTGAAAAACAAGATGCATGGTATTTCAGAGACTGCTGGGAGCCATTGTGGTACAAGTAAACACATGGGTTGTGTTAGGGTAGATAAGAATAGAAACAGGTGCAGATATACTTGCGTGTACACCAATGCTAGGAGTTTAGTAAATAAATTTGATGAATTTGACGTATTGCTCAAAACATCGAAGGCAGATATTGTTGGGATATCAGAGACATGGTGTCACACAGATATAAGGGATGCAGAACTGCAATTTGGGGAGTACAACGTCTACAGAAAGGATAGACAGGATAGGAAGGGGGGAGGGGTTATGCTATTAGTTAAGAAACACATAAAAACCAAGGAAGTGAAGCCAGTCGACATCGCTGGACAGTGCAGTGTTGAGTCAGTTTGGTGTGACATAAGCATTGGGAGATCAAAATTGAGAGTAGGAGTGTGCTATAGGCCTAATGACTCTGATGAGTATAATAAGGAACTGTACAGGGAAATAGAGTGGGCCAGTAAATCAGTGTCTTATAATGGGAGATTTTAATTTCCCAGATATTGACTGGAATTTGGGGGCTGGTTACTCACACACTAGCAGGGCTTTTGTGGATTTATTGGATGATTGTGTTCTACATCAGCATGTTCGGGAGGCAACTAGAGGGAGTTAATACTCTTGATTTGATTATCAGCAGTGATTCTTCATGCATTAAGAATCTGCAGATAAATGAACCACTAGGTGGCAGTGATCACAGTGTGCTGAAGTGGGATTTACTCAAAGAGGTAACTACCATTAGGGGTAAAGGGAAGGGTTATTGCTTCCATATAGGCGACTACGATGGACTGAGACAGTATTTAAATTCTATACAGTGGGACCAACTGATGATGTTACCAACAGCAAATTCAAAATGGGAAGCATTCAAAGAACTTATCTTGGAAGCTACTAGGCTTTACATACCAACTAAGAAATATTGTTCAAGGTTTAGGCCAAAATGGATGTCAGATGAACTAATGAGGCATATGGCAGAGAAGAAAAATGCATGGGATACTTACAAATTAACACATGACACAGAAGCCCATGATAGATACAAGTTGATATGCAACCAAGTTACAAAGGAGGTTAGGCAGGCGAAGGCAGATTACGAGAAATCCTTGGCAAGGGATGCAAAGAAAAACAGCAAAGAGTTCTTTACTTATGTAAACTCTAGAAGGAAGGGGATGAATCAGATTGGTCCACTTGATATTGATGGGTCAACTGTTGATGATCCTGCTCAGGTAGCTAACAAACTAAATGAATATTTTGCATCGACATTCACACATGAGGAGTTATTCAGCGAGGGAATGCCAGAGGTGTATTCAACTCTAGCAGTAAGCTACAGAATCTTGAAATAACTGGGAGTAAAGTGGAGGAGAAACTGTTGAAGATAAACACAAGAAAGGCACCCGGGGTGGATGGGATCTATCCAGTTATATTAAAGGAGACAGCAAAGGAAGTAAGCAAACCCTTAGCCATAATAATGAGAGCTTCCTTGGACTCAGGGGAGGTACCCATAGACTGGAAATGTGCAAATGTGACCCCAATTCACAAAGGAGGATCAAAGGCTGACACAAGTAATTGTAGACCTGTGAGCTTAACTTCTGTTCCAGGAAAATTAATGGAGGCACTGGTTAAAGAAGCACTGCAGGATCATTTAGACAAGACTTCAGTGATAGCTCAGACACAGCATGGTTTTGTTAAGGGGAAGTCTTGCCTGACCAGTTTGATTGGATACTATGATGCAGTCACAAAAGAACTGGATGCAGGGAATAACTTTGATATTATATACTTGGATCTTAGAAAGGCTTTTGATACTGTTGCACATGGAAGACTGCTACACAAATTGGAGCAGTGTGACATTGGAGGCAAATTGCTGCTATGGATAAAGGGGTGGTTGAGGGGGAGAAGACAGAGAGTGGTAATCAATGGACACTGCTCATTGTAGACTAATGTTATTAGTGGAGTCCCTTGGGGCTCAGTGTTGGGTCCATTATTGTTTTCTGTATTTATAAATGATATTGATGATGGTATATCAAGCTTAATGTCCAAGTTTGCAGACAATACAAAGGTTGGCAGGGTTGTCAAGGACACTACTGACACTATGCTGCTGCAACAGGATCTGGAAAGGTTGAGCAGATGGGCTGAGAGGTGGCAAATGAAGTTTAACATTGACAAATGTAAAGTACTACACATGGGAAACAGCAACCCCAGAGCAACGTATCAACTCTGTGGTACTACACTGACAGTGGTAGAGAATGAAAGGGACTTGGGGGTGGTTGTGCAGGCAGATATGAAGTTCTCTGAGCAGTGCAGACGGGCTGCAAGAGTAGCTCATAGAGTATTGTCAATGATATACAGGAATTTTTCCAGCAGGGATAAGGAGGTGATTATTCCATTGTATAAGGCAATGGTCAGGCCACACCTAGAGTACTGTATACAGGTCAGGAGGCTTCATTTCAAGAAGGATGTAGAGCTGCTGGAACGAGTACAGAGAAGGGCAGCAAGATTAGTGAATGGAACAAAGGGGTGCTCTTACGAAGAAAGGCTTAAGTTTTGCAAAACACAGCGTCTGGGGACTAGGCACCAGTGAGGTGATCTGATAGAGGTGTATAAAGCCTTGAATGGTTTCAGCATGCTCAATGCTGATGGGATTCTTCCTCTAGCTCAGAAAAATCACCTGAGAGGGCATAAATTCAAATTGAGGAAAGACAGATGTAGGATAGACGTGCGGAAATTTGCCTTTAGCCAGCAGGTGGTTGGTTGGTGGAACAGACTTCCATCCCTTGTGGTGGAGGTTGATAGCCTAAATAAGTTTAAGGATCAGCTGGACAGGTATTTTGAACGAACAGAGGGGTGAAGTGGAAGTGGTTTTTTTTTTTTTTTTTTTTTTTTTGGCTGATGCTGCATAAGCTTGCTTTCTTGCATCAAATGCCTCTACTAATGCTAATGCTAATGCTTCAAGTGCCAGAAATACGGACACTCACAGATGGCTTGTCGTGGAACCCTTGTATGCGCTCAGTGTGGTGCAAAGGACCACGAAACAACATCATGTTCAGCTGCAAAACCAACCTGCATTAACTGCCAAGAAGACCTCCCGGCCTACTCAAGGGCATGCCAGAGGTGGAAACAAGAAAAAGAAATTCAGCGACTTAAGGCAGAGCTGAACATATCTTATCAAGAAGCAAGAAAAACGGTGAAACCTATAAATACAAATAAACCAACCTACGCTCAGAAGGTAGCAGGGAGATGTTCCATCGGACCTCAGACCGAAATGACCATACCACCAAAGGAGTCATTCACTCCTATTGCTCGCTACCTGTTAAGTTCAATAAAACCCGCACGAAAGGACCAATCAGCTGCCACTCGAATATCTGTACCTCCCACCAGTTAGAAAATCAATTTCTGAACAAAAGAATAAAAAATCAGACGCACATCTTAGTTCTCAGGAAAAAATGGATGTTGAGGAAAAGGAGGTACAAGAAGCAGTCTTGGAACTCTTTACTGAGGAGGATATGGACACAGGGCAGCGTCCATACTTCCTCAGGAAGGATAAATCTAAGACTGACAAAAATAAGCCCTCAGCACCTCGGAAGCCGCCTGAAGGAACCACCAAGCCAAAATAATGGCTAAATTCCTACAATGGAATTGTCGTGGATTCCGGCAAAATGCAGAAGACATCGAGGCACTCCTTCAAAAGCACAAACCATCTTGCTTTTGCATACAGTAGACTTACCTAAGGGCAAATGATGACCCCAGGATGCACAACGTTACTGTCATTCGCAAGGATAGAACTGGGGATGGCCCCACTCATGGAGGAGTCGCAATCCTTGTGGGCAACCATACCCCTTTTCAGCATCTGCAACTTACTACCAGCATAGAGGCAGTAGCAATTCGAATAACAGTGGGGTTTTTACTAACCGTTTGCTCTATATATTTGCCACCTGGTACTGACATCTGCCAGAAAGACCTTGATGATCTCGTAATGCAGTTGCCTCCCCCTTTCTTACTTCTTGGGGACTTTAATGGACATAACACCCTGTGGGGTAGTGCTAGCATTAATAGAAGGGGACGAGTCGTAGAGCGTATGCTCATTGACAATGACCTCTGCTTTCTTAATGTGGGAACAAACACCTTTTTCCACATGCCTACCCGTACGTTTTCTGCCATTGATCTTTCTATCAGCTCACCTTCTCTTCTCTCATCACTTACCTGGGAGGTAGAAGGGAACCTGTATGGAAGTGATCACTTCCTTATGATAACCACCTTAATTACTGGGAGACCTTGTCTTCCTGTCAGGTTACCGCTGTGGAAGTTTGATCAAGCTGACTGGAGTGCCTTTCAACACCTGGTAAAATTTGACAACTCTGTAGTCAGTCAGGAGCCGATCAATGATGCAGTTACATACATAACAGAAAATATTGTCCATGCAACTGCAACTGCGATTCCAAAAACATCCACACGGTTTCCTCCCTTTCCAAAACCATGGTGGAATCCAGAATGTACAGCAGCTAAAAAGGCTCAAAACAAAGCTTGGGGGATATTTCGACGATATCCTACCACAGTCAACCTATTAGCTTTTAAACGTGCATGAGCCAAAGCACGCTACATCCACCGTCAGAGTCAAAAGGAATCGTGGATCCGTTTCACATCATCCATTACCCAGACGACCAGCACTGAGGTGGTCTGGGAAAAAATCCGGAAAATGAAGGGAAAATACACAGCGCACGCCTCATCGGTCCTTGAATATAATGGATGTACTATTGCAGACTCTACTGCAATAGCCAATGCTCTTGGGGAAACATTTTCTAACATCTCTTCAACATCATCTTACTCCCCAGAGTTTCTGGTCTTAAAGCGCAACATCGAAAAACAGGCCCTTAAACTCACATTGAAGGGTTCCCACCCATACAATGGGCCATTTAATATCAATGAGCTGAAATCAGCACTCGCCCGTACAAAGGCTACAGCTGCTGGACCAGACAACATCCATTATGAAATGATCAAACATCTTTCACCAGAATCCATGGACTGTGTGCTCTTCCTGTACAACAGAATCTTCCTTGAAGAGGATTTTCCGGATACCTGGTGCAAGACAACTATTCTTGCTTTTACTAAGCCAGGAAAGGATCTTATATGTCCAAAAAACTATCATCCCATTGCTCTGACCAGCTGTCTGTGCAAAATATTGGAGAGAATGGTCAATGCTCGTCTCTTATGGTATTTAGAATCGAACGACCTTCTCTCCCGCTTTCAGTGCGGCTTCCGAAGAAACAGGTCCACACTGGACCACTTAATTAGACTGGAAACATCTATCTGAGATGCTTTCCTAAAAAGAGAACATTTGGTGTCCATCTTCTTTGACATGGAAAAAGCGTACGACACAACTTGGAGATTTGGTATTTTAAAAGACCTTTATAACCTCGGTCTAAGAGGCCACCTTCCCATTTTTATTTAAAAATTTTTTATCCTGCCGTTATTTCCAAGTTCGTGTAGGATTCTCCCTTTCGCGGCCCTTTTGCCAAGAGGAGGGGGTACCACAAGGATCTGTCTTAAGTGTCACGCTTTTTGCCATTAAAATAAATTCTATTTCTGAACAACTTCCTCCAACTATAAACTGTGCACTCTACGTCGATGACTTCAGCATATTCTCTCAATCATGCAATATGAGGGTTATTGAGAGACAACTGCAACAAGCTATTGACCGTCTTAACTCCTGGTCCACGGCCAATGGTTTCAGGTTCTCACTGGAGAAGACCGTTTGTGTACATTTTTGTCGCAAACGTAACCTCCACCCTGAGCCTGAATTACGACTTGGACAAAGCACCATTCCAGTTGTATTAGAGGCGAAATTCCTGGGACTCATTTTTGACAAAAAGCTGACATTTGTCCAACACATTCGTCACCTATGCACAAAGTGCACGAGAGGGCTTAACATTCTCCGCTCTCTCTCTTCTACCTCTTGGGGTGCAGACCGATGCACTCTCCTTCGTCTATACCGTGCACTTGTACACTCAAAATTAGATTATGGGTCTCAGGTATATGCATCTGCCAGAAATAGCGCTGTTCGTTGGCTTGACCCCATCCATCATCAAGCCATTCGTATTGCTACTGGTGCATTCAGAACATCACCTGTCCAAAGTCTGTATGTCGAAGCAAATGAACCATCCTTGTCGCTTCGACGAATGCAGTTGTCTCTACAATATGCCTTCAAGCTGAAGTCCCTGCCGGACTATCCCACGTGGACATCCGTCTTCGAGCCACGATGGGAAAATCTCTATAACACACGACGGACCGCCAATCACCCTTTCGGCATTCGTGTTCAAGAGCTACTCAATGAGCTTAACATCTCGGTAGACAAGGTTGCTCGATCACCAAAGGGGCCCCTTCCACCCTGGCATGCACACACACCAGCATGTGACTTCTCGCTAAAGGCTGCGACGAAGTCTAATACTCCGTCTTCTGTCTACCTTCAGCTCTATTCACAACACCGTGCAGAACATTCTGACTTCTTGCCAGTTTACACAGACGGCTCGAAGTCAGACTCTTATGTGAGATCTGCTGCTGTCTTTCCAAATAATACCATATCAGAGCAGATACCCTTTGACTGCAGCATTTACACTGCAGAGCTGCATGCTATAGAGTTAGCTCTAGATCACATAAGAAAACATCGTTACCAACGGTGTATTATATATGCCGACTCAGTGAGTGCACTACAGGCTTTATCAGCGATGTCACACACTAATCATCCAACCCTGTCCCGAATTCAGCAGATAATATACAATCTTTATACAAGTGGATTCCTATACAAGTGGATTCGATATCCGCTTCTGCTGGATCCCCAGTCACATCGGGATTAGAGGAAATGATTTAGCTGACATTGCAGCCAAATCGGCAGCCCTGACGGATAATCTTGACCTGCTAGTCCCCTATACAGACTACAGGCAAGTGATCCGTAGTAACCTACAATCTCAGTGGCAAGATTCGTGGCACCGACTGATTACTACAAACAAACTATGTCGAATTAAGCCTGTGATCCATCCTTGGCGGTCCAGCTTACGCAGGGATCGCAAAGAGGAAGTTGTTCTTACTCGGCTCCGCATAGGACACTGTCATTTGACACACTCCTTTTTGCTGAGGGCTGATGACCCTCCTATGTGCGAGCAATGCGACACCGTTTTATCCGTCCAACACATTTTATGTGATTGTACCAGTTTTATAAATTCTCGTTTTACTGCTTTTACCCATCTGACTGACCGACAACTTACCGGTACTAATGTACCGGTAAGTTGTCGATTTTTTCGTTTTTTCCGTTTTAATTTCTGGAAGGTATCATACGGAAGTGTTCTACGCACTATATTGAGGTAAACTCCTCTTATTATTTTACTAATGTTATTATGTTAAATGTGTTTCTCCTTCCATGAAATCATAAAAACAAATAAATTTTAAGAATCTTCTCTTCATTCCTACTGTATTGTGTTCAGCCACATTCAACCACATTCTGCCACATTCAACTACCATTTCTTGTAAACACAAAGGCAAATCGTGCATAAGCGAATTACGTTCGTGTTATATGTGACATTGTTCCCCTATTTATAAACCGTGTATGATTGAATTCGTGTAATGTAAACATGTGTTATAAGAGGACTGACTGTACTTCAAAACACAAATGGCATTAGAGCAAGAGCAGTTCAGTTCCACCAATGAGATAAAAAGTGGTGCATGACAACAGCAAAAGTTAAACATTAAAGGAAATTCTTCTTTGACTGTTTCTAGCCATTAGTTTTTTTATGGAAGAGGAAGACTTATTCCAAGAGACAGAACATATGTTGAAAAATAATGAGGTTCTGTACCACTTGTTTGATAAAAAATTGTTTAACTTTTGCTGTTGTCATTTGAACCACTCTCATATATATATATATATATATATCTGTGTGCGTGCATGTGTATGCACATGCATACACGTATGCAGATATAAAAATAAAGCACAAAATATAAAACAGGAAAGTTCTCATCTTGTTTAAAATTATTTTTAGTTTACTCAACGTGATATTCATCACTGATCAATATCATTTAGTACAGACTCTCATCCACTATTCTGCCCTGATTTCCAGTTGATTTTGACTTGCTGTGTTCCTTACAAACTCTTGTTATTGCAGTTCTTTCTGTAACACCAACAAATCAGCTACTTCTTTTATAGGATGTTCTTTAGACCTGCTATCATTCCTTTTTTTTTGCTGCTCAATAGCATCATTCCTGCATCCCATCTTCTAGGCTGGAATCCCTTGTTTCTTTAGTGGTAGCTGGTATACCTGTAAATAGAGAGAACTAGTTAACCTTATGCTCTAATTTCAGTGTTGCAAGCAAACAAGTATAGAAGATACATGTGTCCAATCTGTTATTCTGTTATGTGACCTAAAAAAATTACCTCCAGGGGCTCAGATCTGGTGACTATAGGCTTGGCACACCTGAGCTGGTCCTGAGGGGTTCTGAGCTGGATATCATCATTCTTTTCTTTCTTGGTGATCCCCCCCCCCCTCTCTCTCTCTCTCTCTCTCACTGTCTCTCGAGGTAACAGGAATTTTTTTGGCTGGTGCAGCATAAGCCTCAGGCTTTCTTGCACCATACGGCTAATAATAATAATTAAAAAAAAATACAAGTGACTAATTTTTCATCCAGTGTCTGTAGGTATTAAAGCAAAACAAGACCTAATAAAGATTGGTGAGATTTTCTATTTCAGGCAAGTCCCAGTGTGAAAATAATATAACAGTAATTATTTTAAAATCAGCAGCCAGATGACTAAAAAAGAAATATTCACAATCCTTAAATGAACTAATATTTAAAAGATGAAATTATTTTTTAAAGCTGCAAACTTTTTTGTAATTCAGTCTTGAAAATTATTTACAAAATACTTAAGATTTCTTAAAAATGTACCTTTTTTTTTTTTTTTTTTTTTTTTTTTTTTCAGGCTTCATTGCTTACTAGGTTATTAACACACACTCATCTTCCTGGACTCTCCAGTTTGGACCAGATGCACTTACTTGCCTTAGCTGATACTGTATCATCATTTAATACTGCTGTATATGACCATTTTAGCACTGATATTGATAAACAAGGTAAGATTTATAAATAGGAACGAGTTTATGGTTAATCATTAACTCAACATAGTGTTAGTGCACTGATTTTTGGCTGTACAGTTGTTTGGGAAATATTTTTGGATACCAATACTGTTATTTCTGATTTTGCCTTTTGTTCTTATTATATAATATAATGTCAGAATTAAGAATAAAGTTTTGAACTTTCCGAGTTTAAACTCTTTCTTACCGATATATAAGTTAGTGCAAATGCATCATGTCTATGTGCAGTAAATTAACCGAAAGTATTATAGTGGGATCATTTTATTACGTCTGATATTGTGAATGCCTTCACAAGTTGCCTATTCGCTTATACTTTGAATAAGTAATGCTTCCCCAATAGAGAAGACTATTCTTACTTATTCTCAGTGGATACCATCACCCAGGCACCCATTTCAGGGCTATTTGGCCCTTCATCTGTGGGTGGGTATGTACCCTAATGGTTCAACAGCTGACAACCTATTTGGGAAATTAAGTTCACAGCTCTTCATTGATGAAGAGCCAAATAGCCGTGCTCCATATTCTAAGTGGATACCACCACCCAGACAGGTGGCAATATATACTGAGAATAAGTAACAGTAGTCTTCTCTGTTGGAAAACCATTGCTTATTTGAAGTATAACCAAACAGGCAACTTGTTGTGAAAGCATTCACAATATGAGATTGGTAGAGGCATTTTAATGCAAGAAAGCCAGCTTATACAGCATCAGCCAAAAAAAAACCCTTCCCATTTCACCTATCACTCTCCAGATGTTTGTCTGGTTCTGCTTTGAATTTATTTAAGCTGTCAACTTCTACAATGACAGAATGGAAGTTTGTTCCACCAATCAACCACCCGCTAGCTAAAGGCAAATTTCCGCACATCTATTCTATAACTGCTTTTCCTCAATTTAAATATATGTCCCCTCAGACATATATTTGGGCAAGAGGAAGAATCCCATCAGCATTGAGCTAGCTCAAACCATTCAAGGCCTTATGCACCTCAATCAGATCACCCTGCTGGTGCTTAGTCTCAAGACACTGTAATTTGCAGAACTTAAGCCTTTCTTCATAAGACACCAGAGGTGGAACCCGGAATCTGAGAAAGGAAGATATGGTTGGTAAAGTGGAGTATTGAGCAGTGGTCAAGTTCTTGCATTTGCAGGGCAAGAAAGCTCAGGAAATTGACGAAGAAATGAGAGCTGTGTATGGGCAGAATTTTCCATCCAATGACACTGTAAAAAAATGGAAACGGGATTTCCTGTGCGGTCATACAAGTGTTTTTGATGAGCCAAAAGAAAGAAAGCCACCAACATCCACAGAGAGTGATATGATTGCAAAGGTTAAACAACTGGTGCTGAGTGCCAGACATGTGACAATTAATTTCATCACCAATGCAGTGGGAATTAATTATGTGCCTGCCCACAGCATTTTACATGACCATCTGCTGATGCCTTCTATGTAACAATGTCGAATGCAATGTTTGGCTTCGAACTACTGCATCACATAAAGTGCATTAGTTGTCTCACGGTAGCAGGGGTTCCCCTCCCCCATCTCCGCGTTTACTGCAGCATAGTGTGGCTTCAAACTACTACAGCACCCAACCTATTTTCCTGACCTAGCACTGTCAGACTTCTTCTTGTTACAAGAAGTGAAGAAACCATTGTGTGGACCCCGCTTTGATTCATTTGTTGAAGTCATCAGTGAAGTGGAATCGTGGTTTCAGGCAAAAAGTGCAGACTTCTATGATCATGGCATTAAACAACTGATCCATGGATGGGAGAAATGTGTGAAATGGGAGAAATGATCCATGGAGAATAATAGAAAAGGATTAAAGTTCATGTGAAGTTTCACCTTTCTATGGTTATTATTTCTAGGTAAGGTACAAACTTTTTGATACTCCTCATATGTCTATAAATTTTCCCACAGTCTAAGCCCTGAATCTTTATTAAACTCTTTCTTACCTTACTTTCTCTCTCTCTTAATAACTGCAGTTAAATACGCTAACCGTCTATGACTAAAACTTTATCAAAATTATTATAAAATAAGACAGGATAAAATTTGTTGTAAAAATAAAATAAAATACACTGATGACTGTAAAGATAGCATTAGCATTAATTGCGGTATATGATGCAAGAAAGCAAGCTTATGTAGCATCAGCCCCAAAAAAAAAAAAAAAAAAAAAAAAAAACTCCTCCCATTTCAACCATCTATTCATTCCAAATGCTTGTCCAGCTCAGCCTTAAATTTATTTAGGCTGTCAACTTCCACAAGGAAGTCTGTTCCAGCAATCAACTATCTGGCAAATTTCCACACATTTATTCTACAAATCTCTTTTCTCAATTGAATCTATGTCCTCTCAGGTTCTTAACCTGAACAAGAGGAAGAATCCCATCAGCATTGAGCTTGCTCAACCCATTCAAGGCCTTATACACCTCAGTCAAATCACTTTGCATGTGTCTAGCATCCAGGCTCTGCAATTTTCAGAACTTAAGCCTATCTTGGTAAGAGCATCCCTTTGTTCCCCTAACCAATCTTATTGCCCTTCTTTGTACTCGTTCTAGCAATCTACATTCTTCCTAAAATGAGGTTTCCATATCGGTACACGGTACTCAAGGTGTGGCCTGACCATTGCCTTATACAGTAGGATAATTATCTCCTTGTCTCTGCTAGCAAAATTCCTATATATCATTGACAAAACTCCATGACCTGCTATGGCAGCCTGTCTGCACTGCTCAGAGAACTTCATATCTGACTTCACAATTACCCCACAAGTCTTTTTCACTCTCCACTTCCCTGAGCTTAGTACCATACAGTTGGTATGTTTCTTTTGGGTTACTGCTACCTATATGTAGTACTTTGCATTTGTCAATGTGTTAAACTTCATTTGTCCCCTGTCAGCTAATCTGCTCAACTTTTCCAAATCCTGTTGTTGTAGCCTACTATCATTACTGTCACCAACAACATTGTAGCAACTTGCCCTTAATGCCATACTGCTCCAATTTGTGCAGAAGTCTTCCATGTGCACCAATATCAAAAGCTTTCCTGAAATCCAACTATATCAAATTTTTTTTTTTTTTTTTTTTGCATCCAGTTCCTTTGTGACCATCATAGTAACCAATGAAATTGGTCAGACAAGACTTCTCCTTAGCAAACCCATGTTGTGTCATAATTATTACTGTTGCCTTGTCTAGATGATAGATAATGTATAAAATATTATATTATATAAAATATAAATCATAGATTAAAATAAAATATGTGAAATTAAAAGCAATAAAAACAACTATAGCTTTCAAATGCGACCACCTCCTTTATCACCAGTAAAATTTAACTGTCAAGGCAAATCCTTAAATAACATCAGCATCGTGGCTTGCAACGTGTGTCACTGTAGGAGCATGGGCATTATTCTCTACTTTAGCATGGAGACCGGCAGTGACTTGGGAGCATGCTAGGCAGAACCGTTGATCCCATCTAGGAATTATTGTTTCAAAGCGGGTGAATACGGAATCTCTATTGATAGTATTATGTTCCAAAGAACAACTCTGCAAGCTCTCAAGCCATTTGCAGTTCCAATATATATATATATATATATATATATATATATATATATATATATATATATATATATATATATATATATGTGTGAATGATCAATGATGACGGCATCGCCTTCAGAAATTTGCTGGTTATCCTCCCAGAAATGTTCATTGTTGATCGTTCACATCGGTATGAACTACACTTGGCCCAAGAGTTTGCAGATTTGTTCTTCGGAACATAATACCATCAATAGAGATGTGGGAGTCTGTATTCATCCTCTCTTTGAAACCGTAATTCTTTGACAGGATGGATGGTTCTGCCTGGCACACTCCCAAGCCATTCTGGTCTCCATGCAAGTGTGGAATAATAATGCTCATGTTCCTATGGTAACACATGATGCAAGCAATGATCCTGCTGATGTTATTTAAGGAAATGCCATGACAGTTAAGCTTTACTGTTGATAAAGGAGACAGTCACCATTGAAAGCTATAGTTGTTTTTATCATTTTTAATTTCATATATTTTAATTTAATTTATTTTATTTTTACAACAAATTTTATCCTGTTTTATTTTATTATTTTAATAAATTTTCAGTCATAGACAGTTGGTGTATTTCAATGCAGTTATATGAGTTAGAACTATCCGAACCCCAGAAGCCTATTTGAAGAATTACCTTACTCCCCCCCCCCCCGCAAAAAAAGGAAAAGAAACATGATTACAGAGCTAAATGTATTTGCCTTTACTAATTGCAGAATGCACATTGTCTTATGCTAATACAGTTTTGAGTGATTTACTTTTTCTCTTTTGTTAATTAACCGTGTTAGCCTTGTCATTATCACAGAATTGAAACTCAGTTTTCCTTTGTGAAACAATATTGCAAAACATTATTTATTGTACAAATACAAAAGGATAGCTGGAATAGGACCAGGGTCTCTCTTCCAGGGCAAAAGTTAATGATGTTGTAGAGCAGTTATCTTTTAAGGGCACAGAAAGGCAATATTGTTATACCTGGTGACGCTAATGATATTAAGAATAGGAGATCCGAGGATTTACTTAAAAAGTGAAATGTGATGTTAAAAAAAAATTGTGAATTAGGATTAAATTTGAAAGTGTCTGTAATTCTGCCCAGACATGACAAGATTTTTCTCACCATGGTCTATGCTTGTTAAAAGGAGACACTGTTTTTACATGGATGGGATACACTTAAAAAGAAGGTATGCAAGAATTGGCTGATGCTAGCGAGGCACTGTTATGTGGGCTGGAAAACTATTAAATGGGGGGGAAGTTAATTCACAGACTAATAATTTTATAGTAGCTGTAAGCTGAGGTGAAATTAATCCTTGTGTTGCTTCATTTGGGGCATACATCATCCAAGAAAACAAGGCATGGTGAAATACAGGACTTCCTGACAGTAATCTCATGTAATTGGCTGTCCTCATGGGACAGCCAATTACATGAGATCTGTTAGGATTACTAGTAAAAATCAGATGCACATATACATCTCTGCACACTAATGCCAGGAATACAGTAAATAAATGAGAAATCTGAAGTTAATTAAGTGATCAGATGTGGATATTGTAAGATATCAGAAACATGATGCCAGTCAGATGTAGGAGAAGTGGAACTTGAATATGGAGAGTGCAATGTTTGCAGAAAGGACAGGGCAAAGGGGAGGACAGGAGAAAAGGAAGACATATTTTTGGTTAAGAAGCACATAAACTCTAAGGTAATGCACCCACTTGATATAGATGGATATAATGCTGTCAGTTTTGTGTGACATAAGCACTGGAAAAACGAAAATGAGGGTAGAGGTGTGTGTTATAGGCCGAATGGCTGAGATGAGTGCTACACTGGCAAATGGAATAGGTGAGTAAATGAAAAGGTCTTGTGATGAGGGACTTCAACATTCCAGATACTGAGTGGAAGTAATGGATTGCTTATTTTCACAGTAGCAGAACATTTCTATATTTATTGGATGACTGCTCTCTCCACTAGCACATTACAGAGGCAACAAGGGAAAGCAGTATTCTTAATGTGATTATGAGCAATGATTCTTTGTGCATTGAGAATGTGCAGATAAAAGAACCACAAAGTAGCAATGATAACAGTGTATTGATCTGGGAATTTACATGAAGATGTAATTATTGCTAACAGAAGGGATTTTGCTTTGTTAAGGATGGCTACACGATCTACTACAAAGGTGATTACAGTGGTTTATAATGGTTTAGATATGAATGTCATAGCTATCGATGATCTTGTTCCAGTTGCTAACAAACTGAATAAATATTTTTCATTTACATTCACACTTGAAGAACTGTTTAAGGATGAATATACCAGAAGTAGACCAGGAGCTAAGTGATTTTGTGATAATTGAAAGGAAAATAGAAGATAAATTGTTGAAGCTAAAAGTAAATATGGCTCCTGTGGCTCATGGCATCTATCCAATTATACAGGGCAATTCAAAAAAGAATTATATGTTTTCATATGTTTATTCTGAAGTTGTTGAAAGCTTACACTTTTCTAAAGTTGTATTTGTTAATGTCATATAATTTATATATATATTTTTTTTTGAACTCTCTTCAAAAAGGACCGCAAAATTATTTATAAAATGATAAACTATCTAAAATATTCTTTTAGCACCATTGTGCACAGGTATATCAAGGACTGGAAATATTGAGCACTTAAACCTGTAGGAGTGAAATCTGCCTTTAGCTTCTTAAAGTAACAGCTATTAGTAAAAGTTTAGTACAAGGAGTTGCAGAAATGGCAAAAACGAAATTGTCCTGTGTTTACGATTCTTGTTATTTTTTTCGTAGTACTTTCTGTTCTGCTTTTTCAGTCTCTCTAAAGAGAGCAGAACTGGTAAATTAGCATTAGTAGAGGCATATGATGCAAAAAAGAAAGCTTATACATCATCAGCCAAAAAAAAAAAAAAAAAAAAAAAAAAATCTCCCATTTCACCCCTCCATTCATTCTAAATGCCTGTCCAGCTTAGCCTTAAATTTATATAGGCTATCAACGTCCCCAACAAAAGATGGAAGTCTGTTCCGCCATTCAACTGCCCGCTGGCTAAAGGGAAATTTCGACACATCTATTCTATAACTGTCTTTCCTCAATTTGAATCTGTGCCCTCTCAGGTTCTTAATGTGAGCAAGACGAAGAATCCCATCAGCATTCAGCTTGCTCAACCCATTCAAGGCCTTATACACCTCAATCAGATCACCTCGCAGGTGCCTATTCTCTTGCAATTTGCAGAACTTAATCCTTTCTTGGTAAGGTTCTCTTACCAAGGTTCCCTTCACTTAAGGTTCCCTTCACCAATCTTGTTGCCCTTCTTTGTACTTGTTCTAGCAACTGTACATCCTTCCTAAACTGAGGCCTGAAGACCTGTACACAGTACTCTTGGTGTGACCTGACCATTGCCTTGTATAATGGGATAATCACGTCCCTGCTAGCAAAATTCCTATATATCATTGACAAGACTCCATGATCTTTCCTGGCAGCCCATCTGCACTGCTCAGCAAACTTCATATTTGACTGCACAATTACCCCCATGGTACATTTCTCTTTGGTTATTGCTACCCATATGCAGTACTTTGCATTTGTCAATGTTAAACTTCAGTTGCCGCTTCTCATCCCATTTACCTACAGTCAGTCCTCATATAGCACAATAGTTGTGTTCCTAGAAACTCTTGTGCAATGCAAAATCGTGCAATATAAATAATAGGCCCTATGGAAAAATAGGGTTAGGTGCCCACCACCCAAGATTGAACACACATTTGTAACTAAAACATTACCAAACACAATAAATAGTCGTAATAAAATATTTACGTGTTTTATTACGACTATTAGGTAATAAAATATTGCTAATGCTTTTGCTTCTATCGTAAGCAAACTTGTTCTTTGTTTAATCTTCTATCCAAACAGATGACAGCCGTTCCATCTCTTCCAATTCTTTGTGTCTTGATCTAATGGATTTTATCACACTTTGAGTTGTTCCTGCTATGAAAGTTGTTTTTATTTTCTCTGCATTCTTTCTAATTATCGGCGTTGCTTCATTTAGATTTCATATTTTTTTCTCTATCGACAGAGGCAGACTGGCCATAAGCCTTACTGGGGAAACCCTAGTTGGTCAGAGGCCCGAAGACGATGGAGCCGGTGTGATTTTGGCCATAAACACTAGTATAAGGCCACTACAAATTTTCCCTGGTAAGAATTTTTGACCCAGTCCACCTTTGTCTATCAATATTGCTTTTCTTTTTCTCTCTGAATCTAGTGTCTTCACCAGGACGCTTCCTTTTCACACCTTTAAAGAATTTTACTCATTTTTAGGGAATAAAGCAAAATTACAAAACGAGGAGGAACGATTGATACACATGAACAAAGCTACGCACATGTAGCAGCTGAATAAACAACACCGTAAAGGGACAGACACTATTAACACCTCACTAGCTCGCATTTTACTAAAGCACATTTCTTGAGATCACTACCATAAAACAATAAAAACAATTTCCAGTTGCGTTTCTGCTTGTGGAATCTGTTATAAACTGGTAGTAAACTGGATCTAATTGCATTTGCGATAATACGATAGCTGGAATTGTGTGGGTTTTTACATTACTAGGGTGAAATGTGTTTCCCCCTCACTGATATAAAAAACAAAAATACATTTTTAGAATCTTCTCTTCATTCCTATCCTGTTGCGTTCAGTTTGGGTGGATTCCGCATTGGACTTCTATTTCTTGTAAACACAAAGGTGAATCATGCATAAGCGAATTCGGTTCGTGTTATATACGATATTCACCCCCCCCTATTTATTAATCGTGTATGATCTAATTCGTGTAATGTAAACCCGTGTTATACAAGGACTGACTGTTTCTTATCTAGATCCACTTGGAGTAGCATACTGTCTTTACTGTCGTTAACAACCGTGCCATCCTTTGGATCATCTGAAAACTTGGACATTAAACCTGATATACCTTCATCAGTATCATTGGTAAATATACAAAACAACAATGGGCCCAACACCGAACCTGGGGAACTCCACTAATAACATTTGTCCATGAAGAGCAGTGTCCACTGATTACCACTCTCTGTCTTCTCCCACTCAACCATCCCTTTATCCATTGTAGCAACTTACCCTTAATGCCACTCCTTTCCAATTTGTACAGCAGTCTTCCATGTGCAACACTATCAAAAGCTTTCCTGAAATCCAAGTATATGACATCAAAATTATTTTTGGCATTCAGTTTCTTTGTGATCACGTCATAGTATCCAATCAAATTAGTCATACAAGACCGCCTTTTAACAAACCCATGCTATTTCTTAACTGTTACTGTCTTGTCTAGATGATCCTGCAATGCTTTTTTAACCAGTGATTCCATTATGTTACCTGGAACACAAGTTAAACTAACAGGTCTGTAGTTACTTGTGTCACCTTTTTAGCATTAGCATTAGTAGAGGCATTTGATGCAAGAAAGCAAGCTTATGCAGCATCAGCCAAAAAAAAAAAAAAAAAAAAACCACTTCCACCCCCTCTGTTCATTCAAAATACCTGTCCAGCTGAGCCTTAAACTTATTTAGGCTATCAACCTCCACGACAAGGGATGGAAGTCTGTTCCACCAACCAACCACCCGCTGGCTAAAGGCAAATTTTTGAACCCCCTTTGTGAATTGCTGATACATTTGCATACCTCCAGTCGATGGGAACCTCCCCTGAGTCCAAGGACGCTCTCATAAGTATGGCTAAGAGTTTGCTTACTCCCTTTGCTGCCTCCTTTAATAGAACTGGATAGATCCCATCCACCCCCAGGTGCCTTTTTCATGTTTAACTTCAACAATTTCTCCTCCTCTTTGCTCTCATTTATTACAAAATCACTTAGCCCCCTGTTAGAGTTTGAACTTCTGGCACTCCCCTCATTGAATAACTCTTCATGTATGAATGTAGATGCAAAACACTCTTTCAGTTTATAAGCTACCTGAGAATTATCATCAATAATCAACCCATCTATGTTAAGTGGTCCAATCTGATTCATCTCTTTCCTTCTAGATTTTACATAAGTAAAGAATTCTTTGCTGCTTTTCTTTGCATCCTTTGCCAAAGATTTTTCGCAATCTGCCTTCATCTGCCTAACCTCCTTTGTGACTTCATTACAGACACGTTTATATCTGCCATAGGCTTCTGTGTCACCTGTTATTTTATATGTATCCCATGCATGTTTCTTCTCTGCCACAAGCCTCATTAGTTCATCTGACATCCATTTAGGCCTAAACCTTGAACAGTATTTCTAAGTTGGAATGAAAAGCTTGGTAGCCTCCAAAATTAAGTCCTTGAAGGCTTCCCATTTAGAATTCAACGTATCAGTTTATCCCCCTGTACAGAATTTAAAAACTGTCTGAGACCCTTGTAGTTACCTTTACAAAAGTAAAAGCCCTTCCCTTTAGCCTTGATTATAGTTACATCTTTAAGTAATTCTCACATGAGTACATTTGTGATCACTGTCACCCAGTGGTTCCTTTATCTGAGTTAGGTGATTTGATTTATATAACATAATGTTACTAATTTGATTATACATTTCTTTTTTGTTAAGGTTTAGTCTTGAATTAGTTAACAAATAGCAAAAAATTAGGTATTCTTAAAAGTTTTGTTATTAGAGCCTCTAGGCTTATAATGATCAAGCATTCAGTAGAGAAATCAATGGAATTTCCCAAATATATAGCAACAACTGATACCCACAAATCATAATGAAAACAGTTAAAACAACAAAAAAGAAATATCTCAACACACAAGCATCTAAAAAGAACCAGAAAAAGAAAAAGAGTACATTATCATTCAGAGTACATAAAGAGTACATTATTCCCCAAATTAGAAAACAGATTAAAAGCATAGCTAAAATAATATGGGTTATACACCATACAAGAACTAACACCATTAAAAATATGGCAGAATCCCCTCCCCTCTAAATACCTTCACCCCTCCAAATTAACCTATGATTAGCCCAGGAAGCCTTAACCACAGTTTTAATTATAAACATTCTTAATTTGAGAGTACAGTACAAAACATATAAATATAATGAATTGTAAACCATTTCTTGGTATATTGAGGCTAATGGCTGCAAAAGAACATCAGATATGAATACTATGAATACTTATAATAGTGTACATATTTACAGTTATCCATTTATTTAAATTTAATTATTAATCTTATTAGCTAAATAAATAAGTGGTGTAAAATGGCTAAAACTGTTAAAATTTAATCTTGATCCTTACTAATAGTTGTATTTACTATTAGTAAGGTGTTTACTGATAGCTGTTTGTTAACTAATTCAGGAGAATAAACCTTAACAATAAGAAATGTGTAATCAAATTAAAACTTTTTGCAAGTCAGGATTGTTGCTGGCTCTGGGGGAAAACTGAAGGGGGCAATTCTCCAACACATCGCTGCCTAAAAAAAATGTGCAAGCTGTGAAATGTTTGTGGGTACAGGAACAGGACAGGACATGATCTAACCAAGGAGGATGTCTTTGTGTGTGCAAGGTGAAGTGACTGTCAAGAAATTAGGCACCAACTTAGCATTCTGATGGCCATCTATGAGAGTTTGAAAAGTAGGGTAGATGAATTAAAATGGGGACCCATCAAATTCTCAGCTGCCTAACTCAGTGCGAGAGCTCACTCTTGTGCATCAGGCAACACAGTGGCAATCTTCAAGTCAGAATGCACCGGTTCCACAGGAGCTAGTTATTGTCAGGGAGACGGGAAATATGATGTGCAAAAAAGATAGGTGTAATAGAGCCAGGGTATGACTGCCAGGGGCAAAATATGACAACGTTGTAGAGAAGATATCTTTTAAGGGTACAAAGAGTGATATCGTTGTACATGTTGGCACTAATGACATCAAGAGTAGAAGATCTGTGTCTTAACAAGCACATGTCAATGTTGGAAAAAAATCACCAGTTAGGGTTAATGAAAGTGTTTGCAATTCTGCCCAGACACAATAGGAGGGAATATATGATGAGAGCCTTGTCATTCAATTCAGCCCTGAAGAGATTGTACAAGGCTCGTGGGGTAGAATTTTTCTCAGCATTCTGTGCATGTAAACAGGCATGTAAAATTACTTATTTAATTTTATTTGTGCTATTTTTTTTTTAAATTTAATGTAATAGGTATATTATTTAACCAAAATATTTCATTCTGCAAAAAGTCAAATATGGCATTAGGATTTTTGCTTTTTGATTTGCAATCTGTAATATAAATTTAAATGTATAATGATGCTTCCATAATCTAAAGCATCATTATACATCAAAAGGACTGTTTATTAATGTAAGTGCTATATTTTTTTAGAGAGTGTTATGGGAAATTTACAGTGATAATATTGCATCAGTTTGAAAAATTAAACTGCCACAGTTGAACTCTTGCATTCTTTATTGAATAACCTTAATGAATATAACCACTTTAGAGTTATATTAATTTCCCAAAGCATAAACAGAAATTAATCATTTGGTTCGGTGTATGATGTAATTTATTGTTAGTTACATAAATATTGTTGATAATTTAATTTTTCATTTATAGACTTGAATACTCAAGGGAAAGTTTTTTTTTTATTTTTAAAATTTTTTTTTAATATATATATAGTTCCATCCAGAGGAATGAAAGGACAGGTTGATGGTGTAAATATCCAAGTCTCAGCAGGTAATATTAAAACGTGATCTCTTGCATTTGAATCAGCAATTCAAAGCTATTTTTAGCGTATAAGTTAGTGCTAGAGCATCATGCCTATACTATGGCATCATGTAAGTCATATTATGAATACCTATTATGAATGAATACCATCATGTAAGTCATATTATGAATACCTATCATGGTAACAATGAGTTACCATGATATTTCACTACCTCGAATAAATAATGCTTCACCAATGGAGGATACTTCCTTTACTTATTCTCAGCAGATACCACAACCCAGACGGCACCATTTCAGAGCTTGTTGGCTCCGCATCAGCGAGTGAGCACGTACCCTGGTGTTACAGTGATGACAATCCAGTTGTGAAGTATAACTTCACAATTTGAGAGATGCCTGATGGTGTACAACTGGGTTGTCATCATTGCAATGCCACGGTACCTGCTCACCCACCGATAGGGACCATCAAACTCCGAAACAGTGCCTTCTGCGTAGTGGTATCCACCCAGAATAAGTAACAGTAATCTTCTCCATTGGTGAATCATTACTTATTCGAGGTAGTGCAATACCATGGTGACTCATTGTGAAGGTATTCACAATGAGATATACTTAAATGATGCATTTCTCAACTACTTAGTAGTTGGTTACATATAGACATGATTAACTTCTACATAACCTGAGGTTAATTGCCCTAAATGTATTATGTAAGCCATTATTAGTTCAGCGTTCATAACCAGTAGATGTTTTTATATACACACACATTTGGTGTTCGAAGAAAGTGCATCACCCCTTAATATTGTAATTGTCCAAATAATGTAAGTATATTGCAATATTTCTTACAGATTGCATCAGATAAGATTGACACACATAGATGATGATGTAATATTGCAAGAGGTGCAGTCATTCCTTGCTTGTGTCAGGATGGCAAGTTATGTGCAGTTGCTCTACACGAGGATGTTCTACCTGTCACACTGCTTAGAGTGTCTTGTAATCAGTTGACAATGAGTAGATTTCTTTCCAAACTCAAGAATACTGGTTCTGCCCATAGGAAAAAAGGAACCGGATGCAAACGAGTCTCTTTGCCAAAACAGGCATATTTAAGGCATAAGTGCTTCAAAACATTTTGAAGCGCTTATGCCTTAAAAACCTATAGTTTCTTCATCTGAGCTGAAAAGAGAATGGGAAGAACATACAGGAGTGGTAGCAAATGCAGTAAAAGTCAGAAGATGCTTCTTCAAAAATGGACTTGTAGCCTATCGTCATAAGAAGAAGCCCCTCCTCACACAAAAAATGAAAAAGGCCCGATTAATTTGGTGTAAGGAGCAGGTCAAATGGACCCTTCCCAGGGAGTGGAAGTTAGTTATTTTCTCAGATGAGAAGAAATTCAACCTGCATGGCCCTGATGGGAAACAAATGATTCGCTGTAGACGTGTTGAAGAATACCATCCAGACTCTATGGTGCCTACAGTGAAATACCCTACCAGCCAAATGATATGGGGAGGGGGTGCATTTCTTATCACAGAGTAGGTCACCTGCAGTTTATAAACGGTTCCGTAAATGCCAATGCATACCTATATTGGAACACAAATTGCTGTCAACTATTAGAGACCACTTCAACCTGCCAAGTAACTGCATCTCTCAGAACAACTCTACTCTTTGTCATCGGGTGAAAAGTGTAAATAGGCACTTCTGTAGTTACTTTAGCTTCATTTCTCCATTAGAGGTTTGACAATAATGTGTTTACATTTGTTACAGGTGAAAAAATGGTTGGAAGAACAGTCCATTACAACTCTTAGCTGGCCAGGAAACAGCTGGAACCTGAATCCTATAGAGAACTGTTGGCATCATGTGGAATTCTGCAATTGCCAGAAAGAAACTAAAGAACCTTCGTGAACTTTATAATTTGTGTTTGGGACCACGAACTATCAATTGATTATCTTCAGAAATTGATCTTGTCAATTCCTTGACGGTGTGCTGCTGTCATCAGGGCTAGAGGCAGTTCAACTAAATATTAGTTTGCACCTGATATTTAGTTGAAAGGTGCAAACTAAATATTAGTTTGCACCTTTTCATTTTGTTTTCCATTTAAAATGATAAATTGAACCAAATTGAGGGCTTCTGATAACATTTCAACCATAATTGTTGTGTTTCCCAAAACTGTTGTATAAAGGTTGTAAATGCTCATCTTGGAATATTTTGAGAGCGCCTGTCAAATATTACTTAGCTTTGTGTTAACTATTAATAAATATCTTTTGTTTATATTTCTATTTGTGATGCTAATCATTAATGTAACATACCATTGCGAAAAAGGTTAGAAATGTGAAATTCTTTGGTGATGCACTTTCTTTGAACACCAGTGTATGTTACAAATAAACTTAAAAATTCTTTTAAACAGTTATGGCAAAAACATAAATTGAATACAAAACTAGGAAAGAATAGATACTTTTTCTTCTGGCTCAGAGATAATTATTAAAAGATTATTTTGAAGAGGCAGTGCACATTAAGATCATTTTGAGAAAATTAGTATTAGTAATGGCATATGGCACAAGGAAACCTAAGGTCTTAATATGATAGCATAGCTTAATTTATTATGGTACTCACCTTTTTTTATAATCTGCAATTGATGTTTGAATAGAGTGGATGATAATTTTAATTTAAATTAGGAGTAAGTAAGTTGGGGTTTAAAAACAGAAGTTAAAATATGTGCAAGGAAGTAGAAGTGCACGTCTTCGTCCTTGGTTGTCAATATTAAAGTTGAAAATAAATGGTTAATACTGGAGGCCAATAGCCCATAACAACTGGCTTTCGTTATCCACGTCTTCAGTTGGCAATGATGGGTTAAGAGTGAACGCGTGTATTTAAGGAAGCTAAGTTCACATGATGCTCCTGGTTACATGTGGAAATCTCAGGTGCATGAGATTCCAAGCTGGTGCAATGTTGTAAGGTAGTTTGATATTTAATACTTGGAATGGCGGTGGAACCCATTCTATGACTAGGACTTCGGCCTTAAGACCAAATTTCAGGTTGTGCAGAAACACTCAGTCATTATCGTTGCTAAGTCACACTATTTCCTATCTGGATTCTTCAGTTAATCTGAGCCAGGCATCTGCCAGTGCTGCACTTGTTATTTTCGACTGAGCAAAAACTTAAAATTTAGCATGCTGTAAGTGTACAGATAGTTCGGATAATTTTTGTAAATTTTGCGAAGTGCCATTACTCTGTTAATATTAATAAAAAAAAGCATACAACTGTTATTTTGACTGCAAGGTTGGGGACGGAGACAAAAGTTGAGTGCTCCATATTTGCTGCAGAACTTGTTCTAATCTCCCAGCTTTCGCCACACCTATGATATGGAGAGAGAGTTCAGATCATATAACCGACTGTTATTTTTGTATGGTACCACCTCTTCAGTAGAGGATTTCCAAAAAGGAAAAGTGGACCATAAGCTACCTGAATATACCATCTGCTGTTTGGCCAGTATTCCACAGAGAAGGATTTCCTGTTCATGAGCCACCAGTGAATATGTTATAGAAGCTGATCAAGGGTCAAGTGGTGGCTGAGATAAATCACCTGAACGCTCGACAGATCCTGATTTTATTTCCAATTTTCCATTTGCAGAACCACACAAAATTATGTAAAACGAATTAAATGATCTTATAAGAGATCTTGATTTACCAAAAAAAAGGCAGAACTTTTAGGCTCAAGACTACAACAGTGGAATCTCCTTCAAGATAATGTTAAAGTGTCTGTATGCCAGTGACACTCATGATTTAACCCATTTTTTTAAAATGTAAAATAAACTTCTTATCTGCACTGACATTGGTGGTTTAATGGACTCACTTAATATTGACCTCAAGACTGGAGACTCTTTATATAGATTCTTCTAAATTGAGTTTAAAAGCAATGCTACAATGTACTGGCAACATACTCCCTCAATTCCAATAGTAGGCCATGCAGTTCATATGAAAGAATCATACAGTAATGGGAGAAGGCATTCTGGTCGCGAAAGAGAACAGTCTGTGGATTTTTGGCTGCTGTAAAGGGATAAGTATTTAGATAGTTTTACCATATTCTTCATTAATTAACATACTACATTGTGTATTTACAAAGATATTAAATTGGTTTAGTAGCATTCGTTAGCTTTTTATTTTGAATTTAACTTGTGATTTTTAGAAGTTATGACTCCGAGTGTTGGCGCCAATATCGAACTAGCCACCGTATTGTAATCGATAAGAAAAAGCACAATGTATATATCTCGAACTGATAGGGTAACGTAAAATGTAAAACTAGATAACATATACGAAGCAGTGTATTAAGAATCTTTTAGCTTAGTATAGTATTATCAATTAATCAAAAATATTTATTAATCTAATTAAAATCCATTGTTAATTAAACTGTATTTAAACAGAAATCATGACCCAGACTAGAGCTCCAAGGCAAAGATCACAGACTAGCAGGAGTGCTGTGACCCCGGGGAGAAACGAAGGGGGCAATTCTCCAATGTATCACAATCTCAAAAAATGTGCGAAATGTGAAATGCTTGCTGAACTTTCTAAAACAGGACATGATCTCTAGCCAAGAAGGATGTCTCTGTCTGTGCTAGCTGCCTAGAGTGTCAAGAAATTAAGCACCAACTGAGCTTTCTGATGTGCATCTATGAGAGGTGTAGGGTAAATATTAATAGGGCCCATCAAGCTCTTAGGTGTCCAGCACAACGGCAGAACTGACTCCTGTGCATCACACAACACAGAGGCAATCTACAAGGCAGAATGGACTGGTCCCAAAGAAACTAGTTATTGTTGGGGACTATTGTCAGGGAAAGGGGGAATATACTATGCAAGAAGGATAGGTGGAACAGGACCAGGGTATGTGTGCCAGGGACAAAAGTTGATGACGTTGTAGAGCAAATATCATCTTTTAAGGGCACAAAAGGTGATGTTGTACACATTCAAACTAATGACATTAAGAGTAAGAGATCTGATTTACTCAACAAGTACAGGTCAATGTTGAAAAAAAGTCGCGTGTTAGGGTCGATGTGAAAGTGTCTGCGATTCTGTCCAGCACAATAGGAGGGAGTATATGATGAGAACCTTGTCAATAAATTCGGTCCTGGAGAGATTGTGCAAGGCTCAAGGGGTAGAATTTTTTTCAGCCTGGTTTGTGCTTGTTGACAGGAGAGACTGCTTCTACATGGTAGGGGTACACTTAAATAGAAAGGGTGCAAGAATATTTGCTGATGCTGTCGAGACTGTAGGTGAGTCGGAAAACTGCTAGCTTGGGGGAATACACAGATTAATGATTAACAGTGGCAGCAGGCAGAGGCAACGTGATTCTTGCATTAGAATGAACAGAAGCATTGAAAGCAAGGCAATGGAGATTTCCAGGACTGCTGGGAGTAATAATTGAACAAATAAATACATCGGTTTTGTCAGGGTAACTAAGAGTAGAAACAAGTGCATGTATAGTTGCATGTACACCAATGCTAGGATGATAATTAATAAATCTGATGAGCTTGAAGTGCTAGTCAAGACATCAAAGACATCAAAAGCAGCATGGAAAGCAAGGCAATGGAGATTTCCAGGACTGTTGGGAGTCATAATGGAACAAATAAATACATGGGTTTTGTCAGGGTAACTAAGAGTAGGAACAAGTGCATGTATAGTTGCATGTACACCAATGCTAGGAGGATTATTAATAAATTTGATGAGCTTGAAGTGCTAGTCAAGACATCAAAGGCAGATATTGTTGGGATATAAAAGACATGGTGTCATACAGATATAAGTAATGCAGAATTGGAATTTCGGGAGTACAATTTGTACAGAAAGGATAGACAGGACAGGAAGGGAAGAGGGATTATGCTGTTAGTTAAGAAACATATAAAATCTAAGGAAGTGCATCCAATTGATGTTGGTGAACAATGCAATGTCGACTCTGTTTTGTGACATAAGCACTGGGAAAGGAAAAATGAGAGTAGGTGTGTGTGTGTGTGTTATAGGCCTAATGAATCTGATGAGTATAATGAGTACTTGTGCAGAGAAATAGTGGGCAATAAATCAGAATGTCTTATATATTAGAGGAATTTAACTGGAACTTGTGGGTTGGTCACTTGCACACTAGCAAGACTTTAGGCGCCTACATAGCTAGGTGGGAAGGAGCAACAGTGCATAGCACATGCTTCTTGATTAAACCGGGGTTCGAGCCCGTCACCACCAAATGCGGAGGATGCGGAAAGGTTCAGAGAATGACCACAGCATATCCCGGAGCAATATGGCCTTAGTTGCTAATGCTCCTAAAAATCAAAAAACAAAACAAACAAACAGCAAGACTTTTTTGGATTTATTGGATAACTGTTTTCTACAGCAGCATGTTCAATACTGCTGTAGAAAACAGCAGGGAGTGATTATCAGCAGTGATTATTCATGCACCAATGTTGAATTTACAGATAAAGGAACCACTGGGTGACAATGATCACAATGTACTGATATGGATATTACTTAAAGATGTAACTACTACCATCAAGGCTAAAGGGAAGGGCTTTTGCTTTCATAAGTGAGTACAAGGGGTCTCAGACAGTTAAGTTCTGTACAGTGGGATCAACTGATGATGTTACCAATGTTGAATTCTAAATGGGAAGTCTTCAGGGACTTAATCTTGGAGGCTGCTAGGCTTTTCATTCCAACCAAGAAATGCTGTTCACATTCAGGCCTAAATGATTGTCAGATTAATTAATGAGGCTCGTGGTGGAGAAGAAAAATGCATGGGATACATATAAAATAACAGGTGACACAGAAGCCTATGGCAGATATAAACTTGTCTGTAATGAAGTCACAAAGGAGGTTAGGCAGATGAAGGCAGATTGTGAAAAATCTTTGGCAAAGGATGCAAAGAAAAGCAGCAAAGAGTTCTTTACTTATGTAAATTCTAGAAGGAAAGACATGAATCAAATTTGACCACTTAAAATAGATGGGTTGAGTATTGATGGTCATTCTCAGGTAGGTGATAAACTGAATGAGTATTTTGCGTCTACATTTACACATGAGGAATGAGGGGAATGCCAGAAGTTTATCAAACTCTAACAGGGTGCTAAGTGATTTTGTAATAACTGAGAGCAAAGTGGAAGAGAAATTGTTGAAGTTAAAGATATCTGGTGAGTATGGGCTTGGCACACCTAGGGTCCTGAGCTGGATATCATCATTCTTCTGTTTCTTGGTGATTCCCTTCTACTTTTGACACACACACACACACACACACACACACACACACACACACACACACACACACACACACACACACACACACACACACACACACACTCTCTCTCTCTCTCTCTCTCTCTCTCTCTCTCTCGTAACTCGGGGAATTTTATATATTTTATTTTATTTTTTTACCTTGTGCAGCATAAGCCTCAGACTTCCTTGCACCATGTAGCTAATCATAATAATAATAATAAACATAAGGAAGGCACCTCTGGTGGACAGGATCTATACAGAAAGGTGTATAGATCCTGTCCACCTTCTTTTGCTGCCTCCTTTAATTATATTAAAGGAGGCAGCAAAAGAAGTAAGCAAACCTTTAGCAATAATTATGGGAGGTCCCCATGCACTGGGGGTATGCAAATTTTCACCAATTCACAATGGTGGTTAAAAAGGTGAAACAAGTAACTACAGACCTGTTAGTTTAACTTATGTTCTTGGGAAAATAATGGAGTCACTGGTTAAAGAAGCATTGCGTGATCATCTAGACAAGACTGCAGTAAAAGTTAAGACACAAAATGGGTTTGTTAAAAAGAGGTATTGTCTGACCAATTTGATAGGATACTATGATGTGATCACATAGGAACTGAATGCTAAAAGTAATTTTGATATCATATACTTGAATTTCAGGTAATCTTTTGATATTGTTGCACATGGAAGATTGCTGTACAAATTGGAGCGGTATGGCATTAAAGATAAGTTGCTACAATGGATAAAGGAATGGTTGAGTGGAAGATGACAGAAAGTGGTAATCAATGGACACTTCTCTTCATGGACAAATGTTATTAGTGGAGTTCATATGTTTTGTATAGTAGTAGTAGTAGTAATAATAATAGTGACATGTGATGTAGAAAAGCAAGCGTCTGAGCTTATGTAGCGTCAGCAAAAAAAAAAAAAAAAAATTTACACAACCATTCCCTCTAAATGTTTGTCCAGTTCCTCCTTAAATTTATTTAACCTGTCAACTTCCACAACAACAGATGGAAGTTTCTTCCTGCAATTAACAACCCGCTGGCTAAAGGCAAATTTCCGCACATCTATTCTACATCTGTCTTTCCTTAATTTGAATTTATGCCCCTTAGGTTCCTAATCTGAATAAGTTGACTGGTTAGTTTAATCAGAATTCAGCATGCTCAACCCATTCAAGGCCTTATATACCTCAATCAGATCACCTCATAGGTGCCTAGTCTCCAGCCGCTGCAATTTGCAGAACTTAAGGCTCTTTTGGTAAGAGGATTGCTTCATTTCCCTCACAAATCTTGTTACCCTTCTCTGTACATGCTCAAGCAAATCTACATCGTTCCTAAAATGAGGCCTCCAGACTTGTATGCAGTACTCAAGGCGTGGCCTGACCATTGCCTTATACAGAGGAACAATCACCTCCTTTTCCCTGCTCGCAAAATTCCTGTATATCATTGACAAATCCCCATGACCTCTCTTGCAGCCTGTCTGCATTGTTAAGAAAACTTCATGTCTGACTGCACAATTACTCTGATGTCTTTTTCATTTTCTACCACCTAAAGTGTAGTACCACACAGTTGGTACTTTCCTCTGGGGTTACTTCAATCCATATGCAGTACTTTGCATTTGTCAAAGTTAAACTTCAGTTGCCACTTCTCAGTCCATCTTCCCAAATTTTCTAGATCCTGTTGCAATAGCGCACTGTCATTTCTGTCATTATCAACTCTGCCAGCATTTGTATAATCTGCAAATTTCGACATTAAGCCTGATATAACTTCATCAATATCATTGAAAAATATACAAAAAACAACAATGGGCCCAACAATGTGGGACTCCACTAATAACATTAGTCCACGAAGAGCAGCACCCATTGATTACCACCCTCTGTCTTCTCCCACCCAACCATCCTTTTATCCATTGTAGCAACTCACCCTTAATACCATTCTTCTCCAATTTGCACAGTAGTCTTCCATGCACAACAGTGTCAAAAGCTCTCCTGAAATCCAAGTATATGATATCAAAATTATTTTTTTTTTCATCCGGTTCCTTTGTTACCACATCATAATATCCAATCAAATTTGTCAGACAAGACTTTCCCTTAACAAACCCATGCTGTGTCTTTTTTAGATGATCCTGCAATGCATCTTTAAACAGTGACTCCATTATTTTCCCCGGAACAGAAGTTAAAATAACTGTAATTACTCGTGTCACCCTTCGAACCCCTGTTGTGAATTGGGGATACATTTGCACATCTCCAGTCTGTGGGGACCTCCCCTGAGTCCAAGGATGCTCTCATAATTATGGCTAAGGGTTTGCTTAATTCCTTTGCTGCCTCCTTTCATATAACTGGATAGATCCTTGTGTTTAACTTCAACAATTTCTCCTCCACTTTGCTCTCAGTTATTACAAAATCATTAAGCACTCTGCTACAATTTGATAACCTTCTGGCATTCTCAATCCTTAATAACTCCTCATGTGTGAATTTAGACGCAAAATGCTCATTCAGTTTGTTAGCTACCTGAGCAGGATCAACAGTCAAACCATTGATACCAAGTGGACCAATCAGATTCATCCCCTTCCTTTTAGAGTTTATATAAGTAAAGAAATCCTTGCTGTTTTTCTTAGCATCCTTTGCCAAAGATTTCTCGTAATCTGCCTTCTCCCACCTAACTTCCTTTGTGACTTGATTAGAGACTAGCTTATATCTGCCATAGGCTTCTGTGTTACCTGATAATTTAAATGCATCCCATGCATTTTTATTCTCTGCCATGAGTCTCATTAGTTCATTTGACAACCATTTAGGCCTAAACCTTGAACAGTATTTTCTTAATAGGTATGAAACTTTTAGTAGCTTCCATGATTAATTCCTTGAATGCTTCCCACTTAGAATATGCTGCTGGTAATATCATCAGTTGATCCCACTGTACAGAATTTAAAAACTGTCTGAAATAAACTAAATATATTGATCAGGATTAATGTCCAAGTTTTCAGATGATACAGAGGTTGGCAGAGTTGTTAATAACTGTAAAGACAGTATGCTACTCCAACTGGATATAGATAAGTTGGGAAAATGAGCTGAGAAGTGGCAACTGAAGTTTAACATTGACAAATGCAAAGTACTGCCTATGGGTAACAATAACCGAAGAGAAACGTACCAACTGTGTGGTACTACACTGAGGGAAGTAAAAAGTGAAAAAGATCTGGGGTAATTGTGGAGTCAAATATGAAGTTTGCCGATCAATGCAGCAGGCTGCCAGGATACGTAATGGAGTCTTGTCAATGATATATAGGAATTTTTCTAGCAAGGACACGGAAGTGATTACCCCGCTCTACAAGTCAGTGGTCAGGCCACATCTGGAGTACTGTGTACAAAATCTGGGGGCCTCATTTTAGGAAGGATGTAAAGTTGCTAGAATAAGGACAAAGAAGGGCAACAAAATTGGTGAGGGGAACAAAGGGGTACTCATACCAAGAAAGGCTTAAGTTCTGCAAATTGCCGCATCTGGATGGTAGACACCTTCGAGGTGATCTGATTGAGGTGTATAAGGCCTTAAATGGCCTTAACTTGAATGGGTTGTGCAAGCTGAATGCTGATGGGATCATTCTTCTTCCTCAGATTAAGAACCTGCGGGGGCATAGATTCAAATTGAGGAAAGACAGTAAAGAATGGATGTATTAGTATTAGTAATGGCTGCATGGTGCAAGAAAGCCTATGGCTTATGCTGCACCAGCCAAAAAAAAAAAATCTGAACAAAACAATGATAAAACAAAAAAAAAATAAATAATAATAATTAATAAAAAAAAGGAAATTAAACCTATCATCCTATGTGCTTCACTTACCCGAAGGTACTATCCAGAAGACCTTTGAATTTCCCCAAACTGTCAGCCTCTACCACCCATGAAGGCAACTTATTCCAGTAATTTATAACTCGCTGGCTAAATTAAAACTTCCTGCAGGCTAATCTAAACATTCCCCCCCCACCGTAACTTGAATTTATATCCTCTAGTTCTCGCATCATTTATAATCTTGAAAATTTCGTCCTCATTCATTTTACTGATGCCTCTCAGAGCCTTAAACACCTCAATCAAATCTCCTCTAAGGTGTCTAGTTTCCAAACTCTGCAACCCACATATTCGAAGTCTTTCTTCATAAGGACGCCTTTTGCCGATCTCACCAGGTGAGTTACCCGTCTTTGCACCCTTTCAAGAAGCTCGATGTCTTTCTTTAGGTGTGGTCTAACAAAAGCTTTATATAACGGGATTATCACGTCCCTATCTCTACTTGCAAAAGTTCGATAGATCATCGATAGGACACCATGGGCCTTCCTTGCAACCTGTTTATAATGCTCAGAGAATTTCATGTCTGACCGTATCGTAACACCCAAGTCCCTTTCCTCCAGTACTTGGTTTAGTTGAACTCCACCAAGTGAATAAGTTATTTTGGGATTACTGTTTCCCAGGTGTAATACCTTACACTCTGTTGGATTAAAGCATAGCTGCCATTTTGGTGACCATTCCTGAAGTCTATCTAGGTCTCTCTGAAGAAGCTCAGCTTGACAGTGATCATTAACTACTCTACCAATTTTAACATCATCTGCAAATTTAGACATCACGCACTCTATCCCTTCATCGATGTCGTTTATGAAAATTAAAAACAACAGTGGTTCTAATACTGATCCTTGGGGAAACCCCACTTCTTACATCAACCCGATCGGAGGAATAGCCATTTATCACAACCCTCTGCCTCCTGCCCTGAAGCCATCCTTTTATCCATCTAAGGATTTTCCCAGTGATTCCAACCTGTTCCAGCTTATAAAGCAACCGCTCATGTGGGACTGAGTCAAAAGCTTTGCTGAAATCTAAATAAACAATGTCGAAATTATTCCCTAAATCCAGCTCGTGAGTGACCCTTTCGAAATAGCAAACCAGATTTGTTTAACATGATTTTCCCTCTTTACAAAACCATGCTGAGTATTCTTGAGAATTTCAGTTCGATCCAAATGATCTTGAATTACACCCTTGATCATTGCCTCCATGATTTTCCCTACTACTGAGGTCAGACTGACGGATCGATAATTTCCAACTTCACTTTTAGAGCCACCCTTATATATGGGAGATACATTTGCACTTTTCCAATCCAAGGGAATCTCCCCAGAGTCCAATGATGCTTGCATAATTAGCCTCAATGGTTCAATGCACTCACTTGCCGCCTCCCTTAAGATTATGGGATATATTCCATCTACTTCAGGAGCCTTACTGGTCTGTAGGCTCGAAAGTTTTTTCATTAAATAATCTTTCAAAATTTCAATATCATTAATTACATATTTTTTAACTTCGCTCCCACAATTTCCTATTGCCACAAAAGGTTTTTCATTTGTAAATATCGATGCAAAATAACTGTTGAGTTCATCTGCAATGGCAGCTGGTGTATTTAATACTATCCCCTTTCCCTTACGTAAAGGTCTGATCTGGTTTGTCCTGCTCTTCTTGGCATTTATATATGTGAAGAATTCTTTATCCCCCCTCTTTGCTCTGTTTGCTAGTGATTTCTCATAAACCGCCTTTGCCTGTCGAACCTTTTCTGTGGCTCTATTACAGATCATCTTGTAGCTGTTATAGGCTTCAGTACTTTTTATTGCTCTGTAACCTTTCCATGCCACCTTTTTCTGCTCAAGTAATGTGGAACTTCACTATTCATCCAACTTGGAACCCTCCTCGTGGAGTATTTTTTTAATGGTATATATGCATTCAAGGCATCTGTGATTAATGTTTTAAAAGCGTACCACATTTCAAATGTATTCATTTTCTGCACGATATCTACCCAGTTAATAGAGGCCATGTAGTACCTTAAGGCATCGTAATTTCCTTTTCTGAAATTAAAACCCATTCCTTTGCCTTTTACTTCTGCTACCTCTCTCGTCATCATCCATCGTAGGACTCCGTGATCACTTCCTGCTACTGCTTCCTCTACTGTCAGCCCTGTTATGTCATCTGATTCATGGGTGATGATGATGAGGTCTAGGATATTCTTTTCTCTAATACTTTCCCTGACATGTTGATACAAATAAGTCATCTAGTTGATTTAAAAATTTTGTTCCCCATGTCGAGTTTCCTTCCCATTTACTCCAATCAATTAGAGGCAAATTGAAATCACCCGTAATAAGACATTGACGCTTACTTGCCCATTCCATTTGCATGTAGAGGCTTTTGTCATAATCTTCACAATCACCTGGTCTGTAGATTACTCCTACTCACATACCTTTCCAACCATCTCACACCATACAGACTCTATACTAGAATGCGAAATGTCTGAATCCGGGTAAGCTATCGTTGCACTCAGGCTGCTTCTGATAAGAAGCATAACCCCACCACCCCTTTTATCTACCCTATCTTTCCTAAATACATTATACAAGCCGTACTTAAACTCATCATCCCCAATTTCCGGGTGGCACCACGTCTCTGTAAGCCCTATTATGTCCGCGTTACTTGTTTTAACCAGCAGTTCGAATTCGCTCATTTTATTGACGAAACTTCTAACGTTACTGTATAAACAATTAAGATTTACAGTTCTTGTATATTTAACAACCCTAACACAACCCTTGAAGTTTTTTAGGCTCTCTTCCTTGATATTAGCTACCCGTTCACGTGAAACGTTTCTGCCCCCAGAACATCTAGATAATACGTGCAGTTGGGGTAGCAGATAAGAACTCTTAAGGTATGTGCAAGAGTTACTTTGACCAATATTATCAGATAAACGCATGTCAGTATTATCCACATCCCCCCCTAGCTAGCAGTTTCCCTGAACCTTTAAGGTATCCTCAATAATACTGGCAAAAACTTTTGCACCACCTTTGTTTAAGTGTATCCCATCTCTACAAAACAAATTCCTTCTACCTACAAGTGTGGTCCATGCTGATAGAAATTTCCCCCCTAAAACCTTGCAGATTCCTTTAAGTCTTGAGTTAATCCACAAGGCTCTTAACATATAATCCCTCCTATCGTGTATGGGCAGAATTGCAGACTCTTAGACATTATGGCCTAGCTCGCGACATTTCCTCAGTATGGTCCTGTATTTTTCCAACAAATCGAATCGTCAGATCGTGTAAGTTTAATATCATTAGTCTCCACATGAATGATAATATTCTCTTTACCCCCTTTAAAATCTGACAATGTGTTGGTGACATCATCAATAGTTGCTCCTGGCAGACATACCCTGGTTCTACTCCACCTATCCTTATAACAAAAAATATTCCCCATTTCCCTGACAATGGAGTCTCCTAATAAAACAATGTCCTTTTTAACCAGAGTAGTTTGCACTTGGTTTTTCTGTTTTGAGGCTCAAATCGGGTGTGCATCACTTGGTAGATTGCTGAAGTCTTGAGTCCCTGATGAGCTCCAAGATGCATTATTCTCGAGGGCAAGCACCCGTTTTTTCAGGGACTCAAATTGTTCCATCAGTGCACCAAATTGTAATTTAAGATCGGTGCACTTCTTACATCGATCACAAAGAAAAGAACCCCCAGGTGATGTAGGATTAGTCACCAGGTCGATCTTGGAAAACATTCCACAGGTTCCACAATGGATTAAATCGTGACTCACCCGTAAATTGCCATCGGCTATTTCCACGTGAGTCACGATACCCTGTGACGTGTTTAAGGCAGATCTAGTAACTACCATTATAAAATTAAATAAATATCAATGAAAGTTAACTTTAAAAAATTATATCTATAATATTATTAAAATCAAACTGTTACAGGAAAACCTATAACAAAATAATCCAACAAATGTCTAAATAAATCAAATATTTAAAAGCACTATCCAAAAGTAAACCACTTAACTGAGGAGCCCTGACTAAGCGCGTCCGCTCATCTCGAATGCCAACACCAGAAAAAATTGTGCCGAAGTTTGCCTTTAGCCAAGGGTGGTTGATTGGTGGAACAGACTTCCACCTTTTGTTGTGGAAGTTGATAGCCTAAATAAATTTAAGGCTGAGCTGGACAAGTTTGGAATGAATGGAGGGGTGAAATGGGAGGGGGGGTTGGTTTTTTTTCGGGTGATGCTGCATAATCTTGCTTTCTTGCATCATATGTTTCTGCTAATGCTAATAACATAGAGCTTCTTATTGAATCCATCAACTACAAAGATTACCAATGGTAGATTTGCAGTGACTTAAAGTTATTGCCATTTTGTTATGAATGCAACAGGTAAACACACAATTTTGCTATTTTCTTTGTGAGTGGGACAGTATAGCATGGACTTTTTATTACATAAGGAAAGGCTGACCTTCAATGCAATCACTCAAACTAGGGAGGAAAAAATGTCCATTACAGTCCACAAGTTGAGCCAAGCAAAATCCTGGTACCTGCCCTAAACATAAAATTTGGACTTATAAAAAAATTTGTTAAGACCCTGGATCATGATGGACCAACTTTCAAATACCTCAAAGAAAAATTTCCAAGACTTAGTGAGGCTGAAATAAAGGAAGAAGTGTTCATTGGTAACAAATATGGGATCATTTCAAACACTTTGACCAGATCATCCATGGTCACGATAAAGTGGCCCAGTATGCGTTGAAACTTGTATCAAGTTTGAAAGAATACTGGGCTTTTTGGGAACAACAAAGCAGATGACTGTAAACACCTTGTGAGAAACCTGTCATCATTCCATAAATTAGGCTACATGTCATTAAAAATACACTTTCTTCACTCCCATTTGGATTTTTTTCCTAGACAGCTGTGAGATGTTAAGTAATGAGCATGCTGAGAGTTCCTTCATGACATTTCAGTGATGAGGAAGTGATACCAAGGCAAATGGAACTCTATTGATTGACTGTGATACCCCCAGATGCAGGGTACAAATTATAGGCGAAGAAGAAGCATAAAATGTAAATCAAGTGTTTTTATGTATGTTCCTGATCAAAATGATTTAATATTTTTTTCAGTAACTAAAAATGTATTAATTCTTATTATTTTAAACTGTTTTGTAAAGTTTTTATAATATAACATGTTTTTAGTATAAGATATATTAAAATAGTATGGCGGATATTCTTTATTTATCCTGATTTAGGCCTATGTAACATATTTTGTATAATATAAGACATAGCAGGTATTTTCAAACTTGAGCAAAATAATTTTGTTAATACTGATTTCCATACATGCAAAACAATACAGAAAAAAGGTGTTCATCAAAGAAACAAAAAAATATATATATATATTGAAAATTTGTTGACCACTTACCTATGGTGATTGCCTTCAAATAGTAAAGTATATTTTGAATTTTACAAAATCTGCCATATTGATGAATAAATACAGGTGTTACAATGACTGAGAATAACCCTCAAAGTTGGCATATCTGAATATGATCTGAAAAAATTTCTGGCGAAAGATTGTGCCTGTAATTTTGAATTTTTTCAATTGCAGATGTTAAATATAACAGAATGTAATTGCACATATATATAGGAGTTATTGCACTGCATAGGATTTACAAGGAATAGTTTTGAAATCATTTATGAAAGGTTAGAAAGCAAACTAAGACCATTTTGTTTCTTCTGTACTTCATAATTGAATTTCTCACCCTTATAGGGCATTACATTTGTAAAATAAATCCAGTCTAAAAAGGAAAAAATATATAAAGCAATAATTCAGAATGTCTCATTTCTTGAAGAACTGCAAGATCTTATTGGAGCATGGTTACACTTTCATTCCCATGGCAGTAGAACTGGAGGTCATCCTGAAAGTTTTAAACACACACGAAAACACACATAGAACTGTGTGCTTATTCAGAAGTCATCAGAAATTCACTTAATGAGACCACTCATTAACTATTTGGTGGTATACTTTGAAACAGTCATAGCAGTGTCATGTATCATAAACAAATAACTGAATAGCTTTTCAGTGAAATTATTTGTTTAAAAATAGTGATTTTCACATGAGAAATTTATTAAATTTTGGGTATTAAGATGAAGGCATTACTTATGGCAGTTACAATTTTGTTAGCCCCCAAATGTTAGATTGTCCCTTGATTTTCCGATGTATTTCTTTAGCCATGTAGTTTTTTGCTGTAGTAAAAATTTATATTTTTTTATTTGAAATGTTTATGTATGCTTATGTAGTTATAAACTTCAATTTTAATTTGTTTTAAAATATTCAATTTCAGATTCACTTGATGATTGTGGATTGCGATATCTGTTGAATATTCGTCATTTTACTTATCTACTCCGCTGTTTGCCAATCGTTCAGCGAGCCCAACTTCAAAATCAGGGATTAGGCTCTCATTGTTTGGTTTGGGCTTTCCATTCAGAAACTCAGGAAGAGCTATTGCAAATTGTTCCTTGTATCCAGAGAGGCAATCCTCGATGGAGTGAGCTGCGTGAACTGGGTGTTGGCTGGTGGATTCGTAACAATAATATTCTGCGTCGTTTAATTGAAAAAGTGGGTGGTTTTTTTTTTTTCCCTCCTTAAATGAAATTATGTAAATATGAAAAATATTAAATAACAACATAAGTTATAATTTTTTTATTTATATTTTAAGTTTTGTATAACTTCTACATACAAATTTAATTGTTAATACTGTGTTGAAAGAACCATCAAAATATATACTATACACATTTCACACTTTTTGGTGCCTTACATAAAAAGTGTGTGTGTGCGTGTGTGTGTGTGCGCGCATAGATATAAGCAGTTAACCATCCTAGGGTTAATATCTCTTTCGACGCACCCAGCATTGTCTTCTGCTTTAATCCATTCCACGCTCATAATTTTTAATATTGGCAACTGTCATCACCTCTTCTGTACATCTCCACCTCACTGTCAGATTTATCAAAACCACCAAATATTATTCATTTGCTTCCAGACAAACTTTTATATTCATCTAATGCATATTCTTCTCTCACACAAGTCTTATCAGTTTAACTGACATCCATCTACGTCTAAACCCTAAACAGTTGGTTGTGTATAAAACTTAGTACCTTCTACAATTACTTCCTTGCATGCTTCCCATGCAGAATTTCCAGCTAGTAACATCATCATTTAGTTGCAGTGATAGAATTTAAAAACTGTATGAGACCATTGTAGTCACTGAAATAAAAACCCTCCCCTTTATCTTTGACAGTAGTTATGTCTTTAAGTAGACTTCACATCAGTTCACTGCAATCACTACCACCTAGTGGTTCCTTTAACTAGAGGTTCCTGCTACACAAAGCAATACTGCTGATAGACATTTCCTCCTATATCTCTATGGAATCTTAATTTGGTCCCACTTGGGCTATGGATCACAAGCTTTTTTTTATTTATTTTTTTATGAAAATCCCAAGCATGTGAGGTACAAGAAGCTATAGTACTTAATACCGTGCATGGATTGAATGTTGAGAAGATAAAAGAAAATACTGTTGACATTACACTTGAATTTCTGTAGATTGCAATTTTCAGGAAATACAAATGAAGGGAGGTTGTTCCAGAGAATAGAAGTTGAAAGAATAAATGAGGAAGAAGAAAATTTGGTTATGTGAGTTCGAAGTTGCACTAAAAGGATGCTGAATGGTTGCAGCACGTGTTTGGATTGGTTTTAAAGTGAGAATGGGAATTATAGAAGCAATTCAGAAGAATAGCTTCCATAGACATATTTATAGAAAAGACTTGCAGCAGAAACAGAACGTCTGTTAGACAGGGAGTGGAGAGACTTCGTTAGAGATGGGTAATTATTTAACCTAACTGCCCTCTCTTGAATGGAATCTGGAAGCTTGAGAGAGGATTTGGGGGCCTCGGTCCCAATGTGAGAACAATATCACAACATAGGGAAAATTTGCAGTTTGTACAGAGCAAGCAGCTGTTTAGAAGAAAAAGTAATGCCAGGAGCAAAAGAGAAAACCAGTTTTTTTGATGCAGAGGAAGCAATATTTGTGATATGCTTATGCTAAGAAAGATTAGAAGTAAAGTTAAAATTTAGTACAGATATGCAATCTTCTCTAGAAATCTGAGTGTCATCAAAGATAAGAATAGGAGCAGAAGAATCTTTTTTGCAAGGTTGTAGGACAGGACTGAGTTTTAGAAGGATTGAAATCAACTAAGTTATCTTTGCTCCACTGGAGAATTAACTGGAGATCAGAATTTAGGGAATTGGCTGTGGATATTCAAGAAGTTGAAGCTGTTTGTGCAGAGCAAGGTTTCTCAAACTGGATGGTGGAATGCAATGTGCTGTTAGCAGCAAAACTGTGGACAGGATTTCTGGTCAATGGAAGAGAGTCATTAATATACAAGATGAAAACGGTGGAAGAAAATTGAACCTTGGGAAACATTACAGGTGACTACAGTGATCTCATGGGTAGAAATAACCCCAGAGAAACATACCAACTATGTGTTACTACACTTAGTGTCCTAGAAAATGAAAAAGATCTGGGAGTAATTGTGAAGTTAGATATAAAGCAGTGCAGACGGGCTGCCAGAACAGGTCATAGGGTATTGTCAATGATATACTGGAATTTTACTAGTAGGGAAAAGGAAGTGATTATCCTTTTGTATAAGGCAATGGTCAGGCCACACCTTGAGTACTGTACAGGTCTGGAGGTTTCATTTTAGAAGTAGATTTGCTTGAGCATGTACAGAGAAGGGCAACAAGATTGTTGAGCGGAACGAAGGGGTCCTCTTACCAAGAAAGGTTTCTGTAAATTGCAGCAGCTGGAGACTAGGCACCTGCGACGGGATCTGATTGAGGTGTATAAGGCTTTGAATGGGTTGAGCATGCTGAATTCTGATGGAATTCTACCGCTTGCTCAGATTATGAACCAGAGGGGGCATAAATTCAGATTGAGGAGAGACAGTTGTAGAATAGATGTGTGAAAATTTGCATTTAGCCAGTTGGTAGTTGATTGCTGGAACAAACTTCCATCTGTTGTTGTGGAAGTTGATAGCTTAAATAAATTCAAGGAGGAACTGGACAAAGGTTTTTTTTTTTTTTTTTTTTTGGCTGATACTACATGAGCTCATACACTTGCTTTCTTGTATCACATGCCACTACTACTACTACATGCATTTATGGAGCAGTTAAAAGACAAAGGGCTGTCTACCATCACCTTCAATGAGCGGTCCAAGGAAAAACTGGATACCCAATTGCAAAAAACAGTTGCCAAACCATAAAATAGAAGCCGATCTAGAAGATCTTTATGCCAAACATAATCAAAAGCCTTTGAAATGTCAAGAGCAGCTGCTTGAGCTTCACCAAACTTTTCCATTGAATTTTTCCACAGTTGGGTAACATAAGCCATTGTATTACCAGTGGATCAACTTTGATGGAATCCATATTGGCAATCATCAATCAGATTGAAGGATAGTTTAGGAGTTGGCAGTTAATAGATTTATCTATTACTTTAGCAAGAGTAGAAGTAAATGCAATGAGACGTTAATTGGATTGGAGGGATTTATCAACTTTTTTGGAATTGGCTGGATATGAGAAAATTTCCATGCAGAAGGGAAATCACCAGCTGAAAAAGAAAGTTTAAAAAGGCAACACAGAATAGGAGGAAGCAAAATGAGCCTGGAGTCTTGGGTGCAAGCCAGTTATGATGTGCAAAATTCTTATCTTGAACCTTAGTACATTTATTGGAAAACTGAGGTTTAGATAAAGGACGAGATTTTAAGGTGGATTGTGGAATAAAGAATTTCATCACTATAAGAATAATTTCTCTGACACGATCTGAGAAAACGTTTATATCAGATTTTAAACAGTAATCTGAACAAAGAAAAGAAGAAAACAAATCTCACAGATCATCCCATTTTGTAATCTGGAATGCTAAACAACACAAGGTTCAGACTGATCTTGAGAGAAAAGTTCCATTGGAGAAGAGACCATCACCAAGTTATGATGAGATGGGACCTAGAGGACCACTCATCTCAACTGTGTACTTAGAAAGGTTATTTGTGAGAAAAGAGTGTTGGCTGTGTGGTGAGGATTTGTCTTGTATTCTGGTAGGTAAATGAACAGTCTGTGTGAGGTCATTAGTAATTTTAAGAGCTTCAGCATCTCGATCAGCTGGAGTTGTGAACATTAAAACCACCAAGGAAAATTGCCTCACTGTTGGAAAAGTTGGACTGCAAAAAGAAAAGTTTCAAAGCGAGGAAGTTAGAGTTTCATTCTTTAACTAAAAGAGTAAAAGACTCCACTAATAATTGGGAACCAAGTGATTAGTGGAGTTGGGAGAACAATAGAGCAATGGATGAACTTGACAGAATGCAGTAAAGAGATTATAAGCAGAGAAGATCAAAAGAGATTTCAAATTACTGTCTCTGATGGAATATCAGATTGGACATGCACATCTATGATTCAGCTCTGACACAGTTCGATTTATGAAGGAAAAGTTCACTATCATGTCTATCCAGCATAGTACTCTTAGGATAGCTGTGGATACCTTTAGAACATCTCCTGTCCACTGCTAGTACATTGAGGCAAATTATTCCCACCACCACCACTCTGCACTTAATGAGAAAATCTTTACTATCCTACCATACAGCAAAAATTAACAGTATTCCATCTTATCCTAGTTGGGAGTACCTGTTTAACTTTCAATATGACATGCTATACTGCAATAGACCTAATGAAAACTGCCCAGCATATCTTCAATTGGAAAAGCTCACGCACAGTTAGGACGTTAACTTCCAACTAATACTTTCAAGACACTACTACTACTCCTGACCTTCCTGGACTTGATTCTCATCTCTGTGTGACAATTTTTGTGTAAGATAGGGAAAATTTTCCCTATCAACATCAACTTTCTGCAGTTACATAGTAATAGGAATAGTAATGGAGGCATGTGATGCAAGAAAGCAAACATATGAGCATATGTAGCATCAGCCAAAAAAAAAAAAAAAACAATTTCACACAACCATTCCCTCTAAAACTTTGTCCAGTTCCTCCTTGAACTTATTTAAGTGATCAACTTCCACATTGACAAATGGAAGTTTGTTCCAGCAATTAACCACTTGCTGGCTAAAGGCAAATTTACACACATCTTTTCTACAACTGTCTTTCCTCATTTTTAATTTATGCCCCCTGAGGTTTGTAATCTGAGCAAGCAGATGAATCCCATCAGAATTTAGCATGCTCAACCCATTCAAAACCTTTGAATGGGTTGAGCAGCCTCTGCAATTTTCAGAACTTAAGCCCTTCTTGGTAAGAGGTGAGGGGATCCCTTTGTTCTCCTCACTAATCTTGTTGCCCTTCTCTGTACACGCTCAAGCAACTCTACATCCTTCTTGAAATGAGGCCTCCAGACCTGTATACAGTACTCTAGGTGTGGCCTGACCATTGCCTTATACAAAGGGATAATCACCTCCTTTTCCCTACTAGTAAAATTGCTGTATATCATTGACAATGCCCCATGACTTGCTCTGGCAGCCTCTCTGCATTGCTCAGAAAACTTCATATCTGACTGCACAATTACTCCCAGATCTTTTTCATTTTCTACCACCCTAAGTGTAGTACCACACAGTTGGTATGTTTCTCTGAGGTTACTTCTACCCATATGCAGTACTTTGCATTTGTCAGTGTTAAACTTCTGGGTAGGATAACATTTAGAGCTGCCTACATAGCTATGACCTGCACATGTCTGCACCAGGCAGAAGATTAGGTAGTAACAGGTGCTCTCCCAGAAATCTTGATGATCATATGCTAACTCTCATGCGAGAATGGGAATAATACCCCCACCATTAATTAACAGTATTGTTCACAACATGAGGAATCTTTTTTTCATGCCTGTTTCTAGTCACAGAAGTTGTGTGCCTTATTAGCATCGATTGTCCATGCGTATCTGTCTTTCTGTGGATTGTGTGTCATTTTTGGCTGCTTGTATAACTACACACTGGAAATAAAAAGCTCCACTCCATAGGAAGTGGTATATTGCTATCTGTTTTAAAATCATGCCATTCATCAAGATGGAAATAGCTTCAGTTTGCACATATTAACTGTAAAGAAACTAAATTTGGTGGGAAATGCGTCAACTTAATTTCCTAGGAAACTTAGTTTGGTAGGAAATTCAGCTCACCATGATTTGCTTCAGTATTGTTTCACTATACACTTCAAATAAAAAGCTCAGTTTCATTGGGAGAGGAATATTGCTAAATAACAATATTCCTTTACCTGTGGAATGGGATTGTTTATCTGAAGTGAGTAGTGCAATACAAAGGCAACTAATGAATACCTCTAAATTGAGATTGATGCATTTTGTCATCAACCTGATTGCTCACAGCTTTTTCTAAACTGAGATATTTTCATATTTATGCAGTAGTTTTACTTTTTATGTGTTCATAAAAATTTTTAAAAATTACTGTCGTGCTGTGGGATGTTTGCTTGTTATGTTGTTTGTTATTTAGTTTTTAGGAGCATTAGCAACTAAGACCATATTGCCCTGACCTTTCCGCATCCTTCGTATTTGGTGGTCGCTGGCTCGAACCCGGTCTAATCAAGAAGTGTGTGCACTGCTGCTCCTGCCCACCTGGCTACGGAAGCGCCTACTGTGGGATGCGTGGTTGTGGAACCTTTCATAATAAGGTCACCTTAATCTGAATAGACTGTAGTTTTGCTTACGGCTATGTGAAAAACTGAGGCTGTTATCCTAACCTGATATGATATCTTACAAGTGTCACATTTTTAAAAAATAGAATACTCAAACTGTTAAAGAAACATATGTAAAATGTTTCTTTACATCGCTCAAATATGTAAAATAATTGCTGAAATTCAAAATTTGTATCAGATAATCTACTAACACTAACCATTCTCCATGGGCTGACAAATGGCAAATTTGTATCATAACCTAAAAATAAATATTTTATAATTGAAGAGACTACGTAAATGTGACCAGTGCCAGATTTAGTTTGGGCTCTGGCACACTTAAGACAATTTTTTAATGTTTGCCATATGTGCAAGCTGCCAGAGTATTTTAATATCAATGAGGTGTGAACTCCATAAGTGGAATTAATGAAAATTCCATGGAGACTCCCCACCAAACCATCACTGGTGCTGGATGATGACCCCTTTCTACCCTTTTAATGGCCTGACATGCTTCTGCAGAGCTATAGGCATACACCTTGTCATTTTGATTGTTGTAACTCTCCTCAATAGTAAACATCTTTTCATCTGTGAAGAGTATCTGATCTGTCGATGCTTACCATTCGCTTACCGACACTACAGCGCCCTGGAGTTGGGAACTGTCCTGTTCTCCTGCGGTAGGCACTCATCCCTAGATCACTTATGATTATGCATGTCATCAACCTTGGTGATATTTCCATTTCTCTGGACATGATTTTCTGTTTACGTAGGGGATCCCTATGAATTATGTTCTTCACCACTTTGATAGCTGCAGGGATCCTCACAGATCTTGGACGGCCAGACCAGGGCCCGTCATCAATTCTCTGTTGTTCATTGTATCTATCAATTGCTCTGTAGACAAATCTTCGGCTTATTCCAAGTGGTTTCAGAAGTTTGAAAATTGTAGGTGCATCATGTCCTGCCTTGTGAACACCTATGACAGTAGGCCTGTTTTCTTTATCTCCACATTCCATTTTCACTGGCTTCCTTTAGTTATTTTCATTTTTAATTTTCTCAATTAGCATAGGAAAACAAGTGTTTTAGATTTGTTTTCAAGTAACATCTACTAGTTCAAAATAGTTTTAGTTGATGTTGGTGTACTCTTCATTTTTAGAACATAAATAGTGCACTGAAATTTTAAATTTTATTAGATTTTCTCATTAATGTTTTTGCTAGGCAGCTGCTTTAAAAAAATATCGTTCATATGTGACGATTGATCACTCATTTTCATTAAAAAATAATAATAAATAAATATAAAAGAAATATTTAATAGAAAATATAGAATCAGTTGATTTAAAACAGAACTGCTAAACTAGCCCACCTTTTACTGCCAGACTGAAAACTCAAAATCACTCTGTTTCAAAAACTCTGTAATCCTTGATTAATTTTGTCGATTAATTTTGCAATTCATGTCCCACTTAAAATGTTTATAATAGTAATAGTCATACAGTGCAAGGAAGCCAGAGGCTTTTGCTGCACTGGCCAAAAAAAAAAGAAAATGAGTAGATAAGAAAATACAAATTATTTGCTTCCCTCCTCACATAGGTAACTAACTAGTTGACATTTGAATTTATTCAAACTGTAAATCTCAACTACATGTGAAGGCAACCTGTTCCAGCAATCAATGACTCTCTGGCTAAAAGAAAACTTCCTACAATCTAGTCTAAACCTCTTTCTCTGTGATTTGAATTTATGCCTATGTGTTCTGGAATTATCTATTAACAGCAAAATTCACCTTTGTTCATTTTATTAACCCCTCTCAGAGCCTTATAAACCTCAATCAGGTTGCCTCTGAGGTGTGTTGTTGCCCAATCTCTTTAGCCCACATAGTCTTTACTCATATAGTCACCCTTCAGAAAATTCCAGAAAATCTGAACTAATAATCTCTTAAGGAATTTTTTTTTTATCAGTTTTTATTTAAATTTATTTTTCTTAATGATAAAAATTATTACATATAGAATGTAGATGTACATACCTTATCCAGCTAAACATGAAATCCATTACTTTAGAAGGTTTTTTCCTAAACTTATTGCATTACAGTCAGTTCTGCTATAATGCACATTTTCGCAGTTCAAATTTGCTCCAGCACGACTGATATATTAGGGAACAATGCGAGTATAACGGAATTTTTGGTTTGGCTCATGTGCAATTTCATCTGAGTAACACCAGGTGAGTGCAAAACCTGGCACCAAGCTGAAAATAATGACCAGCACAGCAATACATACAAGTTTATGAAGTTTTAAAAAATGTCAAATGTGTGAGAGCTATATTTCCCATTTACTTTAGTTGTATTGGTCAGAGACACACTATTGTCATTCACTGTATTAATTCCTTATGTCATTCAAGATAACAAGTTATATTGTAGGCCGATTCACGTTTTCAGGAGTCACATTTTTCTGTTCGAACAGAAATTTCGTGAGACGGGATAGCATGAGTGGAGGAGCACATTTTTGGAGGTCACTACCCTAAAACAATTTCCAGTTCCCGGTTTATTGGGCGTTCCTGTTAATGAAATCTAATTATAAACTGATAATAAACTCGATCTTATTGTATTTGCGATAATACCGATATTTGAAATTCTGTGAGTTTTTACAGTATTATGGTTAAATGTGTTTCCCCTTCATTGAAATAACATAAATTGTATAATCTTCTCTTCATTCCTATTTTTAAGCTTTTTACTCCATATCTCACTTGTGCAATTTGTCCATGCCATATTCGTCGTTATTGATTGTTTATCTCTTTTTTACTGTTTTAAATTTTACAATCCAAAAAAAAAAAAAAAAAAAAAGTCAGTGAACAGAAATATCATTTTGTATGTATATATTACTGCGCTGTATTTACTGTAATATTTATTTATTTATTAGAAATTTAAGATGTTTAAACCCCTCTGTTAGCAATTTTATTGGGTTTCTAACTTTTTTTTAGTGTTTTACTTACCAGGCTCAACATTTTTTTTTCTTTAATGCTCCGCTCCTATCCCTATAGGGGCTATTGTTTTTAATGTGCGAAATACAATAAAACAGATTTTTATTAACACATATTCGTTATATTAATATTATGTATGCATTATATGTGTTATATTAATATTAAACGGACTGCACTTAGCAGCTTGAGAAAAAAAAAAGTACTAGTAATTAAATAATATCTAACAACTTTCACATTTTTACCACTTATTATCCATGTCTGATAATATTATACAGTATATTTAATATAAAATTACTAATAAAAAAACTAATGGATATAAAGTACTCTTCATCCATTTTTTTTTTTCCCCTTACAGGTTGCAAAAGCTGCCTTTCAGAATAAAAATGATCCTCTGGATGCTGGACTCTTCTACTTAGCAATGAAAAAGAAAAGCTTAGTATGGGGATTATTTAGGTAAATTTGTAATTTTTATTATTCATGTTCTCTTTTCAAATCTGGTATTATCAACTTTAGTGAAATATTAAACATTAAAATATTTAATATTTTAGTGTGCCTTCCAATATATGCCGTCTACACTTTCTTCTGTTAAAGGCATGCGTGGGAATTCATCATAAAATTTAGATGAAAATCACTTCTCTCCATTTATTGAATGAAAATCTTCACTTATCATTATACCTATTAATTAAAAAACAGGTCTGTTTGATTCAACAATTATATGCAAGTATAATAATAATAATAATAACTAGGACACTGCACTCACTTCTTTTGATAAAATAAAATAAAATACTTACAGAAGCCTTTCGATGCAAGGTTTCTGTGATTAATGTTTTAAAGGTATACCATAATTTAATTGTATTGAATCTCTCTGTGTTATCTACCCAGTTAATACAGGCCATGTAGCACCTTAAAGCATCATAATTTTCTTTTCTGCAATTATAACCAATTCCTTTACCTTTAACTACTGCTACCTCTCTCTCTCTCTCTCTCTCTTCATTGTCCGCCCTAGAACTCAGTGAAGGCACATCCATAGCCAGGTGGACAGGAGCAGCAGTGTGTGGCAGATGCTTCTTGATTAGACCGGGGTTCGAGCCCGTGACCACCAAATATGGAGGATGCAGAAAGGTGAGTGAGGTAATGACCACCGAAGCAATATGGCCTTAGTTGCTAATGCTCCTAAAAACCAAATAACAAACAAACAAACAGAACTCAGTGATCAGTTCCTGTACTGTCATCACTATTATGGCATCTGGTTCATGGGTGATGATCAGGTCTAGAATATTCTTTTCCCTAGTACTTTCCCTGACATGTTGGTACAAATAAAAATTATCTAGTTGATTTTAAAATTTTAACCCCCATGTGGATTTTCCTGCCCGTTCTATTTGCATGTAGAGGCTCTCATCATATTCTTCACAATCACCTGGCCTGTAGATTACTCCCTCTCTCATTATAACTTTGCTTTCAACTATCTCCCACCATACAGATTCCATACTAGCATGCAAAACGTCTGAATCTGGGAAAGCTTTTGTCATCCTCTGGCTCCTTTTGATAAGAAGCATGACCCTACCACCCCTTCTGTCTGCCCTAGCCATCCTAAACACAGTATACATACCATACTGAAACTGATCATCCCTTATTTCTAGGGGTGGCACCACATTTTCATCAGCCCTATTATGTCAGCATTTTTTGTCCTAACCAGCAGTTCGAATTTGCTCATTTTGTTAACAGCACTTCTGACATTACTATATAGCCAATTAAGACTTAGTATTCTTGTATAGTTAACTACTCTGATACATCCCTTAGTTATTTAAGCTTGCTTCCCTAGCATTAGCTACCCATACCTTTGAAATGTTTCTGCCCTCAGAACATCTTGCTAATTTCGATCTGTTGCTGTAACAAACAAGAACTCCTGGGATATGTGCAAGCTTTACTTTGACCAATATTATCAGATAAACATCTATATTACCCTTGTCCCCCCCCCCAAATACCAGTTTACCTGAACCTTTAAGTTATCCTCAATGATACTGCCAAAAACTCTTGCATCAACTTTGTTTAAATGTATCCTGTCTGTACAAAACAGATTCCTTCTACCTACAAATGCTGGCCAAGCTGATAAAAATTTCTCCCCAAAAGCCTTTGCAGAGTCCTTCAAGTATGGAGTTAATCCACAAGGCAGAATTACAGACACATAGACATTATGATCAAACCTAACTTGCAGCATTTCTTCAGCATGGTCTTATATTTGTCTAACAAATCGTCAGATCATGTGTGCTTAATATCATTAATCCCCACATGAATAATAATATTCTCTTTGCCCCCACCCTTAAAATCTAACAATCTGTTGGTGACATCATTAATTGTTGTTGGCAGGAAACATACCCTGGTTCTAGTCCACCTATCCCTATTACAAAAAATATTTCCCATTTCCCTGAGAGTGGAGTCTCCTAATAGAACTAAGTCTTTTTGGACCAGAGCAGTTTTCACGTGGTAGGTTACTTGAGACTTGATTCTCCGAAGAGCTGCCAGTTACATTATTCTCCAGGGCAAGCACCTGTTTTTTCAGTCACTCAAGTGGTTCTAGGAATGCACAACATTTTAACTTAAGATTGGGATACCCCATGCAACTGTGATAAAGAAAATAATTGCTTGGTGAGCTATGATTATCCACTAGGTCAATCTTGGAATACATGCCACAGGTTCTTCAAAGGATAAAATCATGGCTCACCTAGAAATCGGCATTGGCTGTTTCTGTATGAGTCATTAGCATTAGTAGAGGCATAAGATGCAAGAAAGCAAGCTTAAACAGCATCAGCCACAAAAAAAAAAAAAAAAAACCTTCTCATTTTACCAATCCATTCTTTCCAGATGTTGTGTTATTTTGCATTGAATCTATTTAAGCTGTTAACATCTACAATGACACATGGAAATTTGTTCTAGCAATCAACCACCTGCTGGCTAAAGACAAATTTTTGCACATCTATTCTACAACTGTCTTTCCTTAATTTGAATTTATGTCCCCTCAGGCGATTAATCTGGGCAAGAGGAAGAATCCCATCAGCATTGAGCATGCTCAAACCATTCAAGGCCTTATACACTTCAATCAGATCACCTCGCAGGTGCCTAATATCCAAATACTGTAATTTGCAAAACTTAAGCCTTTGTTCCCTTCACAAATCTTTTGCCCTTCTCTGTACTTATTCCAACAACTCTACATCCTTCTTAAAATGTGGCCTCCAGGCCTGTGTACAGTACTCAAGGTGTGACCTGACCATTGCCTTATATAAATTGATAATCGCATCCTTTTTCCTGCTAGAAAAATTCCTGTATATCATTGACAATACACCATGAGCTACCCTTCCAGACCATCTGCACTGCTCAGAAAACTTCATATCTGACTGCACAATTATCCCCGGGTGCTTTTCATTCTCTACCACCTTCAGTGTGCTGCCATACAGTTGATACGTTACTCTGAGGTTACTGCTACCCAATGCAGTACTTTACATTTGTCAAGGTTAAACTTCAGTTGCCACCAATCTCAGCCCATCTGCTCAACGATTCTAGATCCTGTTGCAGTACTGTCATTAATGTTGTTTCCAACTCTGCCAACCCTCATGTCGTCTGCAAACTTGGACATTAAGCCTGATATGCCACCATCAATATCATTTATAAATACAGTAAACAACAATGGACCGAACACTGAACCTTGAGGGACTCTACTCAAAAATTAGTCTACAAAGAGCAGTGTCCATTGATTACCACTCTGTCTTCTCCCACTCAACCATCCCTTTATCCATAGCACAATTTGCCTCCATTGCCACACTGCTCCAATTTGTGCATCAGTCTTCCATGTGCAACAGTATCAAAGGCCTTTCTAAGATCTAAATATATGATATCAATTATTCTTTGCATCCAGTTCCTTTATGACTATATCAGAGTATCCAATCATATTGGTCAGACAAGGCTTCCGCCTAACAAAATCATGCTGCGTCCGAGCTATAAGTCTTGTCTAGATGATCCTGCAATGCTTCATTAACCAGTGCCTCCATTAATTTCCCTGGAACAGAAGTTAAACTAGCAGGTCTGTAATTACCTGTATCTCCCTTTGATCCTCCTTTGTGGTTTGGGGTCACATTTGCACATCTCCGTCCATGGGTACCTCCCCAGAGTTCAGGGAAACCCTCATAATTATGACTAAGGGTTTGCTTACTTCCTTTGCCGCCTCCTTTAATTTAATTGGATAGATTCCATCCACCCAGGTGCCTTTCTTATATTTATCTTCAACAATTTCTCCTCCACTTTACTCTCAGTTATTACAAGATTATCTAGCTTAAAGCCAGAGTTTAATACACCTCTGGCATTTCCCCCCTGAATATCTCCTATTGTATGAATGTAGATGCAAAATATTCATTTAGTTTGTTAGCTACCTGAGCAGGATCATCAACAGTTGAACCATTGATATCAAGTGGACCAGTCAGATTCATCCCCTTCCTTTTAAAGTTTATATAAGTAAAGAAATCCTTACTGTTTTTCTTACCATCCTTTGCCAAAGGTTTCTCGTAATCTGCCTTCGCCTAACCTCCTTTGTGACAGATCAACTTATCTGTTATAGACTTCTGTGTCACTTGTTATTTTATATGTATCCCATGCATTTTTCTTCTCTGTCACATGTCTAATTAGTTCATCTGATATCCATTTAAGCCTAAATCTTGAACAGTATTTCTTAATTGATATGAAAAGCCTAGTAACTTCTAAGATTAATTCTTTGAATGCTTCCCATTTAGAATTTGCTGTTGCTAACATCATCAGTTGGTTCCAGTGTATAGAATTTAAATACTGTCTCAGGCCACCATAGTCACCTTTACGAAAGCAACAACCCTTCCCTTTACCCTTGATGGTAGTTACCTCTTTGAGTAAATCCCACTTCAGCAAACTGTGATCACTTCCACCTGGTGGTTATTTTATCTGCAGATTCTTAATGCATGAAAATTCACTGCTGATAATCAGATAAAGAGTATTACTCCCTCTAGTTGCCTCCCGAACATGCTGATGTAGAAAACAATCATCCAATAAATCCACAAAAGCCTTGCTAGTGTGTGTGATCAATCCACAAATTCCAGTCAATATCTGGGAAATTAAAATCCCCCATTATAAGACTCTCTGATTTACTGGCCCACTCTATTTCCCTGAACAGTTTCTTATTATACTCATCAGAGTCATTAGGCCTATAGCATACTCCTACTCTCAATTTTGATCTCCCACTGCAGTCACACCAAACTGACTCAGCACTGCACTGTACAATTGCTTATTATACTCATCAGATTCATTAGGCCTATAACACACACACCTACACTCATTTTTCCTTTTCCAGTGCTTATGTCACACCTCAACATTGCATTGTCCATCAACATCAATTGGATGCACTTCCTTAGATTTTATGTGTTTCTTAACTAATAGCATAACCCCTCCTTCCTGTCCTGTCTATCCTTTATGTACTCCCCAAATTCCAGTTCTGCATTCCTTATATCTGTGTGACACCATGTCTCTGATATCCCTACAATATCTGCATTTGATGTTTTGAGCAATACCTCAAATTCATCAAATTTATTTACCAAACTCCTAGCATTGGTGTACATGCAAGTATACATGCACCTGTTTCTACTCTTAGTTACCATAACACAGCTCATGTATTTACTTGTTCCACTATGACTCCCAGCAGTCCTGAAAATCCCCATTGTCTTGCTTTCCAGGCTGCTGCTCAATTTCATTTCATAATACCACCGCTTTCCTACTCTTAATATCATTAGTGCCAACATGTAGAACAATATAACCTTTTATGCCCTTAAAAGATGATATCTGCTCTACAAAGTCATCAACCTTTGCCCCTGGCAGATATACCGTGGTCCTGTTCCACCTATCCTTTTTGAACAATATATTCCGTGTTTCCCTGACAATAATCACCAACTAGTTCCTGTGGGACCAGCGCATTTTGCCTTCCGGGTTGCCACTGTATTGTGTGATGTTCAAGTGCATGCTCTGGCACTGACGTAGGCAGCTGAGAGCCTGATGGGCCTCTCAATTTAAATCCTATGAGGACATCTAACCTGTCCTTCAAGCTCTCATATAGGCCCATAACAACATTGAGGTGGCTATTGATTTCCTCGCACTCCTTACATTGCGCACACACAAAGGTATTCCCCTTGGCAATATCATGTCCCGTTCCTGATTAATCCACAAACATCATACAAGCAGTTGATTTCATAAGGCTGTGAGTCATAGGACAACCACCCTTCCTCAGTTCTCCTCTGAGCCATAGCACTCCCACTAGCTTGAGCCTTTTGCTTTGCTGCTATGGTCTGAGGTGTGATTTCAATTCAATTTCAATTAAAATTTCAAATTCAATACAATTAAAAATATAACACCAAACTTATATCCCAATTCAGTTATAACACTATATATGAGGGTGGTTCAATAAAGAATTGCCCTGATCTAGCTGCAGAGGTGTTTAGCCTGTTTATTCTTGGCACAGGTTTTATTCCTTCTCTACATAGCCACCGTTCAGATTTGCACATTTTTCTCATTGCTGGATGAGGCAACGGATACCGTTTTTGTAGATGTGATGAGGTTGGTCTTTGAACCATGACTCTGTTGCAGAAATGAGTGTCTCGTCATCAGGGAAGTGTGTTCCCCGAAGAAATGATTTGAGGGAAGGAAACAAGAAGTCCAATGGTGCAAGATCACATGAATAGGCTGGATGGGACAGTATTTTGTATCCACAAGTGGCTGCTTGTGTTGTTGCAACTTCAGAAGTGTGAACTGGTGCATTGTTTTGAAGCATTTTCACACCTTTGGACAACATGCCACGCCACGTTTTGATTTTCTCCCCTAATTTTGTGAGTAAGTTGATATAATAGGCACCTGTAACTGTTCTACCTTTCGGCAAGTAATCAGTCATTATTATCCTTTCTCATCCCAAAACACTGTCAACAAGACCTTTCCTGCTGACGCTTGGACCTTTGGCTTGGGGGTGGGGGAGAACCATGATGTTGCCATTCCATGGACTGCATTTTACTTTCATGGTCGAAATGGTGTATCCATCTTTCATCCTGAGTGATTAGTCGAGAGAAAAAGTCTTCCTCAGTTTTTTGGCACAGGGCTAACAACTCTTGTGATTTCTGATCAGCCTTCTGGAAACCAGTCAGTAATCGGGGAATCCATCATGCACTCAATTTCTGTAAATGGAGTTGGTCATGAATGACTGTTTCAACAGAGCCCACACTAATCTTCACCAACTGGGACAATTCACAGACAGATATGATCTTCCATGATTAACAACTCCACTTTTCTGATCATGCTGTCATGAATGTCTGAATGGGGATGGCCTGGAATGGGCTCAGATTTAACCGATGTCCAACCACATCTACACTGTCTATGCCAGTGCTTCACAATGCCATAGGATGGGGCTTCATCCTTATATACAGCAATCATCTCCTCGTGGATTTCTTTAGGAGATTTCCCCTTCAAGAACAGATACTGGATTACAGCTCTGGCTTCAACTTTGTCCATGATGCTACTCCGTCACATGTTCAACTCTGTAAGAGAAAAACAAATTAAGACACAGGGCTGAAATTTTACACCTTTAGTGCAGAGATATGTATGATGCTACACACAAAATATCATGACTCTGCGATATGTGGAAGTCGGCGAGGGCGATTCTTTATTGAATCTCCCTCGTATCTATATTTCAGTATCGAGTTTTATCTCCCACTGAGTTACATTATATGAATTTCATATCTCCTATCAAATTATATGTTTTAAATTGTAGAGTTACATATTTCCTGGTGCATAATAGCCTTAGATGCTAATGTGCCAATAAAATCATAATCTAATCTAATTAGTAAAATAATAAGAGGAGTTTACGTCAATATAGTGCGTAGAACACTTCCGTATGAGACCCTCCAGAAATTAAAACGGAAAAAACGAAAAAATTGACAACTTACCGGTACATTAGAGTAAAATATAAATAATTAAATAATCAATTTAACACAATTCAAATCAATTTAAAACAATTAAAAATCAAATTAACGCAATTTAAAAGAATCTAACGAATTCAAAACGATTTTCCTTCCTGAAGCTGACAACGCTTTTCGACCGTATGTCGTGATCACAGGAATGAAAATTACCGAATCGGGTTAAACCTGAACTTAAATAGAGATTATTTGTCTTCGCGCATGCGTGTAAAGGGCCACGCATCGGAGATCAAATATGGCCGCCGAACGTTAACAGAATTTTCGTGTAATTTAATTTCAACGGTTTCTGCAATTAATAGTCACATATAATTACGTTGAACGTTAAGTATTTTGGCTTCGTTAAATAAAAAAGTATGTTTTTCGTTAATGGCATGAAAGGCTAATTCTGACGCTGCTGAACGAGAAGCACGAACTGAGGCTTCATGTTGATTTACACAAATATTAAGAGAAAATCGGGTCGAACCCTGATAAGACGAGTCGCAATCACCGCAAGAAATGTTGTATACCAGATCGTTAATTTGTGTTGCGAACGCTGAAAGAACCGAGCGATTGTTCAGGATAGTATGTAACTTCCGTATTGGCCTAGCTACAATTTTAAATTTGGTATCTTTAAAGAATCTGTTAAGCTGTTTGTGCCACTGTTCAACATATGGGACCGAAATAAAGTATTTTTTAATATTACTATTGTTGATTGGTGTAGTATTTTGTATCCTATCCCTAGCTTGTACCCTAATTCGGTTTATTGTGGTAATAGAATAACCCCTGTTTAAGAATCTGCTAGTTAATATTTGTATTTCTGAGTCCAAAGCAGATTCCGTCGTTGAATACTTATAGGCATTAAGAAATTGATTAAAGATAATCGATCTTTTGTAGGTGAACGGGTGATAGCTATTATAATGTAGAAGCATACCGGTGTTTGTAGGTTTTCGATAGATGCTAAATTGTATTTTATTCGAGTCCCGGGTAAGCGTGAAATTTAGAAAGTTTAATGACTTAGTATCCATGTCCTCCCTTTCCAATGTAAATTTGAGTCTAGAATGAATATTATTAAACGAATGTAAAATGTCTTGGATAGTACTACTATCGGTAATAACTAGAACATCATCTAAATACCTCCCATAGTATGTGATACGGGTTCGAAAAGGTGTCAAATGTATCTGCTCAATCGTTGAGAGATAGATCTCTGACATTAAGCCACTCAGGCTCAAACTCATTGGTAACCAAAAAATTTGTTTGTATACCTTGTCTTGAAAGGTGATGTAGTTAGCCTCAACTAACAGTTTAAGTGAAAAATTTCCTTAATAGGTAGCTTCGTATAATTAATCGGTGTCGAGTTTTTATTTAACATATCCCAAATAATATCTAATGTGTATTCAACGTTTAGATTCGTATATAATGAAGTAACATCTAGTGAGAATAAATTGTCATTGTCGCCGAGTCTACAGTCTTTAAGCTTATTAAATAATGTATCGTAGTTCTTAATCCCAAATTGTATTACCTGTCTAAAGATTTTATAATGTTATATACATGTGTGGCTAAGGATGAAAATGCCGAGTTCCTGTAGGAAACAATAGGTCGAATAGGAAACCCAGTCTTGTGTAATTTTACCCGACCGAAAAGTGCAGGAATATTGTATGTTCTGGACTTCAATTCTTTTAACTGAACCATAGTAACGTAGTCGTTTTTTCGATACGTGGTTAACGTTTTATTGTACTGATTGACCAAATTGGTAAACCCGTTAACCGGTTCTACTTCACGATAAGTGGAGGTATCTGACACAACTGAATCTAACTTATTAATATAATCATGTTTATCTAGTATTACCACTGTATCTCCTTTATCTGCCCTCTGTATAATAATGTCCTTATTTCCCCGAAGTTCTCGTAAAGCTGAACTGTCATGTGTATTCAATTTAGGAAGTCGCGTTTCTTTTACGTTATTCACTACTTGGTTAACTTGTTGAATAAATACATCTTTTTGTGGAACGTTACGAAGTCCAAATTCAATATCAATTACGCATTGTTTTTTAGGCAGTTTTCGAGGTGGTAAATTATAATTTAGTCCTTTGGATAAAAGCGAAATCTGGTCCTGTGATAGTGTACACAAGGAAAGGTTTGTAACCTGTTGATGTGTCGGTTCGTTGGATAATTGGTGAGGGGGTGTTCGTGAACTAGCTGACATATTCTGTGGTAACACGTTGTGTGTCTGTGGGGGGGGGATGTCAACCAACTCGTATGAACTTGGTCGCAAGCCTGCGACAATGTGTTAGAATTCGCATGAACGTGTCTTGACCTATCCGATAATGTTTGCAACTTATTAACGTGTCTGTTTTTTATTTCTGAGGCCTGTGCTTCCCGTCGCAAATCTATGGAGGTCTTCAATACAGACCAATTGTTCGGATGTAGATAATTTTTTAATTTATCACGAAGCTTCCTAACCTGAGAAAGGTATTTTTGCTTATTCGAATATCGAGATTTTAAAGCAAACTTAACAATATTACGCGATGATTATTAAAATACTTTAGTAAACGAGTCTTACAAGCTTCCTCTCTCTCTCTCTCAGGGATAACTCAGAATTTTTTTTTTTTTTTTTTTTGGGCTGGTGCAGCAAAAGCCTCAGGCTTCCTTGTGCCATATAGCTAATAATAATAATAATAATTTTTAATTTTCTTTAATCACTATGAAGAATTCCACCAGGATATGTCTGCTCTCCACAAATTTATAGCTCTTCAATTGATCCACCATACTGTACGGCCGACCGGGCTGGCCGGGTGGGTAAAGTGCCTGCCTGACAACCCAAAGGTCACGGGTTCGAATCCCGCCTCAGTCTTGGATCAGAGTACTGCAAAAACCTTGGGAGGTGCATTATGGCCACAGAAGCCAATGTGCCAACAACTAACTAAAACAAAAAACAAAACAAAAAACCATACCGTACTCCCTGTACTGAGGTCACTGCTGTGGTATTCTGTGATAATCAATATAAGAATTGAATATATTAGTTTCATTATGTTAATAAATATCATTCAACATTTTACAGATTTATTCATTGCTTATTACAGAGGTCTGGCACTCATCAACTTTCACCTTCCCCACCCTTTCACCCATTGATAGTTGACAATCAGTGGTGGACCGGAAAGACGTTCCGGTACTTTTTTCTAAATGTCATGATAGAAAATCATTACACCTAATATTATGAAAAAATGGCATAATCAAAGCGGAGGGAGAAATATCTATTTTACCCATTGCTACTAAAAATATATATTAATAGTAATCTTTAAAATTAATCGATTTCTTTAAAAATTTATTTAAAAACAAAAATATAAATTTCGCAATGAAACTTGAACTTTTCTTACTAAAGTACAATGTGTTAGATAAAGAGATCCACCGAATGAGATATACTGTGATGCATGCGAATGCTGCATTTTGATTGGCCATGAGCTGATCGCTAGAACTGGTTGTTCTATGAACCATGCATCTGAAGTCTGATTCAGTTACCGTACAGGCAATGTGGCATTATCATATAGTCTTCTGCAGAACAAGCGTTCTGGTACTGTTTTTTGTTTTGCAACGAGCGTTCCGGTACTGCTTTTTTTTACGACAAGCATTCCGGTACTATTTTTTTTTAGCAATACACGTCTGTTTACAATCCCTTTCAAGAAAAGTTTTTATCCCTAGTATCTCTATTAAAATATCGAGAAATGTGTACTGAATAGGATAAAAATGACAGGTGCAATTAATCTTTACTAATGTGTCTGTTAAGGGTGAATGAATCATTTTCATAATTTTTTTTTTTGAAAAGTATAGACTGAAGGTAAGTAATTCATAATTTCAGATTTTTTAGAAAAGCATAAGTGCATAGTCTTTTCTGCTAAGATGTTATCATTGTTATAATTCACGGTCATTCATTTTTATTTAGATCAACTCATGACTACAAAATGGCCAAGTTCTTTCAAAATAATTTCTCTGAAGATAGATGGAGAAAGTCAGCTTTGAAAAATGCCTTTACATTAATGGGAAAGCAAAGGTTTGAGCATGCAGCAGCTTTTTTCCTCTTAGCTGGAGCCCTGAATGATGCTGTTGACGTATGTATTTTGTTAAAAAGTTCACAGATACTTAGTTTTAAAAAAAATTATTTAAAGGAAAAAAAAAAACTAAGTAACAAAAAACATAAGAAAAATATAAATTTAAAAAAAAAAAAAAAAAACTTTAAAAATTATTTAAAGAATACGTAAGATAATTTCATATTTTCTTATGATAATCACTCAACTTTTAAAATAATGCTGCTATCAGTTTGTATTTGAAAATTTAATTTTTAATAAATCACTTTTTATTTGACCTGTGGTCCTAGGATGCCTCTGTAGCCAGATGGTCAGGAGCAGCAGTGCATAGCACATGCTTCTTGATTAGACCGGGGTTCGAGCGCGTGACCACCAAATACGGAGGATGCAGAAAGGTCAGGGAATGACCACTGCATATCCCCTGAGCAATATGGCCTTAGTTGCTAATGCTCCTAAAAACCAAATAACAACAACAACTGTGGTCCTATTAAGCATATACAAGCATAAAAAATTAAAATGAGCTAAAATATTGTTTGTACATCTGAGTCAGTCACAGTATTTCACTCAAAGAGCATGGCCTTTCATCATTGTGTTTCAAGGCTGACCATATATGCTTTGTTTCAACATTTCGCTTTTATTTCTTAATGTTGTACTTTTTTACAATATAATCATTATATTGGATAACTGCATTGTATTTAGTTTCAAAATTATTGAATGCTTTCATCATTTGGAAGATTGTTTTAAACAACAGAGATAGAAAGGATAAATGAAGAAAAAGATGAAAGCAATTTTATTCAAGGAATCAGGCTTATTTAGTGTCAGCCTGAAAAAGAGACAGAGAGAGAGAAAGTCACCTAATTCCATCAAGGCATTGACCAACCTTTCTTTAATTTACATAAGTTCTCCAGTTTTAGAAGCTATTTAATTCACTAAATCCTTTCAAAAGATGAAATACTTTGATTGTCATTGTACTAAAGTCTGTCTCTACAGGAATATCAACACCTAATCTTGTTTCTCTTCACTGCTCATTTTCTAATAGATTCACCTCCTTTCTGCAACTTTAGCTTCAAAGTATATACAGTAGTGAAGACTTTATAGATTGGAATTATTACCTCTGTTCCTGCTCGAAAAATTCATGCACACCATAACTAGAATACCATCTTTGGTCCATGACGCTTGTTACAGACATTCTCCCAGGTAGTAATCTGGGTCTTGCTATCGGGGATTCTAAAATGCTGTAGAACTGATATTCAGGTCCATTTGTGAATGAAATGGACCAAATTTTTGTGATGTCACTCCAGTCATTCTCCAGCAACCAGATCCTCTGCTTGCATCTTCATGTTGGGGGATATAATCCTATATATAAGGTGCGAAACACTGTACTTACGACACTGTACTCCAACATACCTGTAGTATGTTAGTCCACTTAGATGTGAACTAAGGTAAGCAGGGCTTGAGGTGTGCAATCCACATCACACTCCTCTGTGTCACCAGGCAATACTCAGTAGTACAGTAGAGTCTCGATTTTCCGAGATAGATGGTAAAAAAAAAAAATCCCAGATAATCAATTTCCTGGTTAATCCAAAAATATAGTAAGTCCCCGACATACATAAGAGATACGTTCCAGGACTTCTTACGTTGGTCGAGTTTTGTGTAACTCAGGAATGGCTAATAAAATACAGTATTGGAACTATATCCCTGATATGCCAAAATTACAAAAACACATAATATCCTCAGAAGAATGAAGAAAAATAGTTATATATTTTTCAATTAATTAGTTATATATTTTTTATATATTAGTTATATATATATATATATATACAGAAAAATAGTTATATATTTTTATTTAGTTCAATTAAAAGCTTTATCTGGGGACAGTGGTTTAGTAGCCAGAGTGGCACATAAGAAAAGAAAACATAAAAGGAAGAAAAAAACTCATGATATTGCACAGTAAAAACTGATTTGTATTTCATAGCCTTGGTGCCGATCATTTCACTGCTTCTCTCATTTCTCACATTTCTCTGTATTCTGTATTTCTCCTTTATTGTGTTCACCATTGCCACTGACAAATCTGAATTCTGCACGATACTTGTTAATGTTTGGCCATTTTC